>NC_141546.1:40580000-40880000 GCF_021556685.1 Rattus norvegicus | reverse complement strand
ATAATAGCAAAGGATTTCCTAGCCTAGTTTTATTTATATTTAAATGGAAACAGAGCCCTGAAAACTTAGTTAGGCTTGTAAGAAAGCCAAGCTTGTAGTAATTTGGGAAGAAGGGCCTCTTATCCCTATCTTCTGACTCTGAAGCACATGCTTTTCTTCTTTCATTGTCTTGTATTTATTCCTCCAGTTCTATCTTTCAACAATATTTACTGATTGAATTCTATGTCTGGGTGTTGCCCTAGGCTTTGTGGATGTAGTGAGCAATGAAATAGTCTTCTGTGTGTGCTATCTTCTTCCACAGACTATCTCTATGGAGGGAAGTGTAGTAAGGACAATGGGCATAAAAAAATTTGAAGAAAAAATCATCAGAGACGCTACTGAGGCAAAATATAAGAGGTGTGTGTGTGTGTGTGTGTGTGTGTGTGTGTGTGTGTGTGTGTGTTTTCATGCAGAGGACTTTTTCTTTCCCTGTAGAAAGTTTTAATGAGAGAAGAAGAGTAGAAGAGGAGAGGAATAAAGGCTGGCCATGAGCATGTGGAGGGAAGGGAAGGAGGTAGGGGGATGGGGAGAGAAGGGACGAAGGGGAAGAGGGCAAGAGAGCATAGAAGAGATAAGCAAAAAGGTGCGGAGGACTTTAGATGTATTGCTCTGACACTGTTCAGCTTACTCTCTTGAGACAGTGTCAGCAGCCATCAAGCTGCAGTGAGCCTTCTGTCTTTTTCTCTCCCCCCATAACACGGAGGTTATAAGCTTGTGTACAGCCATCACATTTAAAAACATGAGCACTAGGGATTTGAACTCAGTTCTTATACAGCAGTCTCCCCAGGTCTGAAACATTTGTTTAGAGTTATCACAGAATGAAATACTATACATCTACAAATACAACAGCTAACTGATGCTTACCCCTTCACAGCAATTCCTTACGAATAGAGGTCTTTTGAAAGATCACTAGAAACTCCCTTGCTTCATTAGTGGGAGTTGTGACACCCGAATGCTGACACATTCGGTATTAATCTATGTCATAACACTGTGTAGAGTTCAAGCCTCTGTCCATTTCTCAACAGGAAACAGACAGCCATTTGAGGGCAGGAGTCATGGAGAATTAGATAAAGGGAGACTTGACAGAGGCGTAGGCCAATGTGAGTGGACATGCTATGAACTACTACTCAACACCAGATTGCAAAGCTGTAGGAGGGGACACCAGACAAGCTCTTTGGCCAGCAGGGAGCCTGCAGTGGCATGGAAGAGAGGAAGCTCTATGGTGCATTCCTGCCTCATATTCCTCTGCTCATTGCTCCACTGGGTCCAGCCAGGAGCAGAGGGCAGAGGAGGCCATCGAAGGTTCCAGAGCATGCACTCTACAGCAGAGAGCAGAGTGAGAATGGAAGTAAAAGTAGAACTTCTGAGTCTTGCCACAGAATCTGCTCCCAACAGCCTCCCCTGGCTTGGTTTTGTACTCCAATAGTCCTCATGATTATTTTCCTAATTCAATGTCTGTTTGCTTCTTGTAACACAACCTACTTTGTCCTGCAGCAATCAAATAAGTTTCGGAAAATCAGAAAATGTACCCCACCCCTGCTGCTTAAAACTTAGCAACTCCTTCCCATCGACCCTCTATTAAAATCTACACTCCTGGGGCTGGATGGTTAAGAGTGCTGTGCTCTCCCAGAGGACCTGAGTTCATTTCTCAGCACTCATGTCTGGCAACTTACAAACACCTGTAACTCTAACACTAGAAGATCTGACACCCTCTTCTGACTTCTGTGGGCACCCATACCTACGTATCACACACACACACACACACACACACACACACACACACACACACACACACACTGAACACGCATGCATACACATACACATGCATGTAAAATTAAGAAATAAGCAAACATTAAAATCTATACTCTTTCATGCCTTGTTAGCCTCTCCTTGAACAACACTGTCTCATTTTCCAGCCTCCTCAGGTGCTTTTCATATAGTCAACTTGGTTGTAATGAGAAATATCTAAAGGTTAGTAAGAAATACTTTGGACTCTGTCTATGATAGGCTTCCCAGGACTTGGACTCTGACTCTCTCTCTCTCTCTCTCTCTCTCTCTCTCTCTCTCTCTCTCTCTCTCTCTCTTTCTCTCTCTCTCCTGTCAATTATATCATGAATACCTCTTTTCTGCCATGTGCCATGTCTTCTTTAATGATAATGAAAATCCCGTGAAACTGTGAGCTGAAATAAGCCTTTTCTCCCCTGAACTTGTTGGTATTAACTCACAGCAACAAAATTGACCTTGCATTCATAGTTGGCCTTGCTGTTGCTGTCTATATGAATTATTTTTTGCCTTAGCTGTTTGGTACTTTCTCTCTACTTTTCCTGAAATATTTCCCTGAACTTGTTGTTGTTTTTCTGGACTCACTACTCAGAGATTTGCAGCGATGTGATATACTTGAAGCACATCAGTACAGGCCTGGTACAGGCCTCATAGAGTGTCGGTGATGAAAAATAGATGCTTGGAATGTTTTTTGGTTCTCTATTGCATTCACATCCATCTTCTGTCTAGTGTAGACTTCCTTCCAGTTCTCCATTCCTTGAGATCATGTTGATCAATGTTAAACCTTCAGGCATCCCTGTATCTAGAGAAGGATTACAGAAACAGTTATTGGTATTGTGGATGGAAGGTGTGGATGCACATATATGTAGACTCTTACACACTAACACACATATGTAATATGCATGCACATGTATATATGCAACAAAATGTGTATATGTGTATTAAACTGGCAAAGTATAGAATAAGGTGCATTCTATCTGTATGCTTGAAGGAAAGCAAGGTCTGAGTTTAGGAATTATTTGAGTCCAGATTATTTGGAATTTTTCTATATTAGAACACAGCAACACAGGAAGTTCTAGAAAGCATTAACCATCATCACCTGGAAAGAAGGCTCAATTGAATAATTGTCTTTATCAAGTTTGTCCACGGACATTTCTGTAAGAGATTGCCTTGACTGTTCCTTGATGGAGGAGGGCCAGGCCTACTCTGGGCAGCACCATTCCCTGGGCAGATGGTCCTATATAAGAAAGCTAGTTAAGTATGAGCCTTTCAGCAGGCCAGCCAGCAGCATTCCTCGTGGTTTTGGCTTGCGTGCCTGCCCTGACCTCTCTCAGTGATGGACTATGACTTGGAAGTATAAGACAAACTAATTCCTTCCTTAAGCTGTGTCGGTCAGGGCACTTTGTAACCATTACAAATGGAAAATAGAATGTAGGAGAAGCTATGATATCACATCCCCAGCCCCAGAAATCAGTCTAAGTTTCCTCCATGTTCACCTCTATCCAACTTTAAGCCTTTAGTCCTCTTCAGCACTTTCAGGGTGAGCCGCCCCCATTCAAGAACCTTTGTACTGGTCAGAGCTCCTGGCTTCAGGAAGTCCTCCAGTGGGGATGGGTAATGAGGGCTATGTTCTGAGGGCTTTAGGAATCTCACCAAGGATTGCTAAACTCTGTAATGAGGGCATAATTTTTGTTACATAGAGGCTGGGGGGTGGGGGAGTAGCCAGTCCCACTCCCAGCTCCGTCGTGCCACTGGAGATAGGTCTCACATACCATTGTTCTTGCTCCTCAGGTTTCTTGATTCCAGCGAGATGACTACATGTCCTGCATGCACATCCTGCCAGAGTGAGGTGAAAAGTCTATCTGGCTGCTGTGTCTGATCAGGTGGAGGATATGTAGACCTCAAGAGCTTTACACTAAGTATCTCCCAGGCCCCTTGTTGAGATGAAATGTACAGTGAATGAAGATATGTGAAGGAGTAACTCGATCTAATGATAAGAACAGTGGAAGAGCAGATTCAAATTCATTTAGAAGAAAATGAGTTAGAAATGGTTCATAATTAAGTTAACTAGGTGCCTAGTTCATGCAGTGGCTAATTTGTGCTTATAGCACAACGGTGGTGCTATTGGTTTGCGAAAGAGCCATGATCTATTATTTTTGTGATTCAGACATACATGGTCTCCCTAGTGATCCAAGGCCAAAGATGAAGAGTCACATAATCAGTTGAATAACTCCTTTTGAGCACCAGAGAGGGGTGGTTACTCTGGGGTCCAATACTCAGCCTTCCTCCATGGAGTTTTCCAGATCCTGGGGGAAATGAAGGATTTGGCAACTGAGTACAGGTTGAACTGGCACAGCATTGGAGCTAAGCAAGCCAGGGAGGAACTGTGGCAAAGACAGCTGTGATGATTAGCTACATGTGTCACCATGATTGGCTCCCGGGATACCTACAAAGCCGGAAATGCACACACTGCCTCTGGCATGTCCTTGGAACAATTTTAGACAGGATGATCATTTGAGTCAGTATACTGAGTAAAGAAAAATCCACCCTCGCCAGTGTAGGGAGGCATCCTGCACCCTATTGAGGGCGCTTTAGAACAAATGGTGAAAAGATGGACTGTGTTTCTTCTGGCGTTGGGACCTTCAACTTCTCCTGTCCTTAGAATCACAGCTCTCCATTGTCAGACCTTTGGACCCCACCTTTGTTTCATTTTTATTGCTGTGATGTGCTGCCTGGTTTTCAGTTACTTTAACACAAACTATCGTCATCTGAGAGGAAGGAAGCTTTTTTATTTATTTATTTATTTATTTATTTATTTATTTATTTATTTATTTTATTAAAGTCTTTCTAAGATGGGCCTGAAGGACATTTTCTAATTAGGCGTAGGGCCCATTCCATTATGGGCGGGGCCATCCTTGGGCTAGTGGTTCAGGGTAAGAAAGTAGGATGAACAAGTCATGGAGAGCAAACCAGTAACAGTGCCCCTCCACAGCCTCTGCATCCGCTCCTTTCTCCAGATTCCTGCCATTTTGAGTTCTTGCTCTGACTTCCTTCGATGATAGCCAGTGGTGTGGAAGTGTAAGCTGAATAAATGTTTTTCTCTTCAAGTTGTTTACTTATGTTCTTTCATCACTGCAATAGTAACCCTTACTAAAACATGTGATAAAACATTCTGATAACTTTGGGGAGGAAGGGTTTATTTTATATCACAATTTCAAGATATAAACTATTGCAAGGAAATCGAGGCAGAGGGAGCTTGAGACAGATGGTCATGTACATCTACAGTCAAGAGTAGAATAAGTGCATGCATGCTTCCTTAATTGACTGTGCTCAGGTTAACTTCTCTACTCATATACAATTCAAGACACCTTGTCTAGGGAATTGTACTGCTCACAGTGGGCTGGGTCTTCCCACATCAATAATCTTAATTGAGACAATTCCTCCTAGACGTGCTCACAGGCCAAACTAGTGTAGATAATTCTTCACTGAGACTCTCTTCCCTGGTGGTTCCGGTTGTGGCAAGCTGACCATCATAGAGCCCTGTCACATGATTGGCTTCCTGAGTTCTCAGGTTGTCAGGAACAAGTTTAGTGATATCAGCTTTTCTGATTCTCCAGTTTGAAGAAAATATGCTGGGGTTCGTGGCTTCTGTATCCAATTCCACCAGTTCCCATAGTAAAACCCTATATAATCTATTCATTCTGGTTCTCTAAAGACCATAATGCTCCTTCTAAAAGGCAGATATGCAGAGACTAGCATTGGTCTTTTCATTAACATCCTTGGTTTTCCTTAGTAGAGAAGCCACTACTTTGTTGGAGATCATAAACCATCAACTCCACCTCTCAATGTTTTTGTGATAAAATGGCAAGCAAAGTATAAGGCTTTGGAGTGATTGAGACTAACGAGGTGAACCTTTAAAAGGACTTGATATACAGCCACCCAATTAGACAAGATGGATGAAGCAAAGAAGTGCAGGCTGACAGGAGCCGGATGTAGATCTCTCCTGAGAGACAAATACAGAGGCGAATGCCAGCAGCAAACCACTGAACTGAGAACAGGACCCCCGTTGAAGGAATCAGAGAAAGAACTGGAAGAGCTTGAAGGGGCTCTCGACCCCATATGAACAACAATGCCAAGCAACCAGAGCTTCCAGGGACTAAGCCACTACCTAAAGACTATACATGGACTGACCCTGGACTCTGACTTCATAGGTAGCATTGAATATCCTAGTAAGAACACCAGTGGAAGGGGAAGCCCTGGGTCCTGCTAAGACTGAACCCCCAGTGAACGTGATTGTTGGGGGGAGGGCGGCAATGGGAGGAAGATGGGGAGGGGAACACCCATAAAGAAGGGGAGGGGGAGGGGCTAGGGGGATGTTGACCCGGAAACCAGGAAAGGGAATAACACTCGAAATGTAAATAAGAAATACTCAAGTTAAAAAATAAAAAATAAAAAATAAAAAAATAAAGGACTTGATATGGTTGTAAATAATTCTCTGTGTGTGTGTGTCTGTCTGTCTGTCTGTCTGTCTGTGCATGTGTTATTTTGTCACAACAATGAGAAAAATAACTAATGTTTCCTTCTATTCATCTTCCCTTCCTAGGAATTTAACATGAAAACAGGAGCTCTAATTGTCATCCTGGGTCATGAGGTGCTCTTGAGCCTGGCAGCTGACAGTGGTATCTCAAGGAGATTAAAGTGAGCTCTTGTGACAATAGAGCCATCCCACTGACTCTGGAGTTGCTACCTCCTAACTTTTCCCTCTTCTTTCTTCATAGGTTGTGCTTGTCTGCAAGCCAAACATGAGTCTGATGGATGTGACCCGAAAGCTGAGATCTAGGAGAAACTTGGCATCCCTCAGTCAGCAGATGGGCCAGTTAAGATTCATTTGATTGCACATAATAGATACTCAAGTAATGATGTGTTGAGCAATAGCGCGTGTGATCATTGTGCATCACATGAGATCAGAAGGCCCACAGTTCTGAGTTGACTCAAGAGCTCTGTGACCCCACCATGGGCCCAGGCTTTCGTTGTCCTTCTGCTCTTCCAATTTCAGTAATGAGGGAGTATTCTCCTCACAGTGTCAAAATACCTGTCCATAACCACACTCAGAAAAGCACAGTGCTGGGGAGATAGCTTAGTCAAAAAGTGCTTGTTGCACAAACATGAGGATCTTAGTTTGTTCTCCAAGAACCCACACAGAAAAGCTGGTGGCTATGTGTGCCTGTAGTTCCAGTGCTGGAGATGTAGAGACCAAAGGACCCCTGGGTCTTGCTAGCTAGCCAGTGTAGCAAAATCAACACGGTCGAGACTAGTTAGAGATCTTGTCTAAAAAATGAACAAACCAATGAGTGGGAAGCAATTGAGGATGACAGGAAATGTCAACCTTTGGCCTCCATGTGCCCACATGCATTCTCCTCCCCCATATGTGTGAATACATACACATATACAAAGAAAGCAGAGAAGCTGGCCTATCCTTGTTCTCACCCCATCTCTCTCGCTCTCCTCCAATCAAAGGACCTATATTGCAGCACACCTCTAGCAAACTGGGGTCTCTCCTTAGTAGCCAGACCTAATCATGTTTCTACCTGTATGTATGTGTGCTATGTACATGTGTGTGTGTGTGTGTGTGTGTGTCTATGTCTGTGTCTGTGTGCCTGTGTGTCTCTCTGTGTGTATGGATGTGTATAAGCAAGAGCTTGATGCTGGCAGTCTTCCTTGATTGCTCTTCACCTTCTATATTGAGGGCGGGTCTCTCACATAAGCCCAGAGCCCACCAATTCAGGCTATCTAACTTGGCTGGTGGATACCTTTCCTCTGCCTCCTGAATTCTGGGATTGCAGGTGGCAGCTATGTTCCACAGGGCTTATATGTGCATTCTGGGTTTGTGAATTGCTTTACTTCCTGGATTATCTCCTCATACCTAGAAATGATGCCTGCTTCTAGATTACATACTAAAAAAGAAATGGGTTTTCATGACCTATTAGAATTGGCTTTTAAAATTAGGGATCCAACATGATGTTAGGTTCTCTCTCTCTCTCTCTCTTTCTCTCCATATATATATATGTGTGTGTGTGTGTGTGTGTGTGTGTGTGTGTGTGTGTGTGTGTGTGTGTGTGTGTGTGTGTTATGGTTAAGAACTGGCCTATTCTGAAGGAACACCCATTCAGAGCATGCCCCACATGTGGCCCATATATTTACAGCCACCAAACTAGATAAGATGGATGAAGCAAAGAAGTGCAAGCTGACAGGAACCAGATGTAGATCTCTTCTGAAAGACACAGCCAGAGTATGGCAAATACACAGGCAAATGCCAGCAGCAAACTACTGGACTGAGAACGGGACCCCCGTTGAAGAAATCAGAGAAAAGACTGAAAGAGCTTGAAGGTGCTTGAGACCCCATATGAATAACAATGTCAACCAACCAGAGCTTCCAGGGACTAAGCCACTACCCAAAAACTATACATGGACTGACCCTGGGCTCTGACCTCATAGGTAGCAATGAATATCCTAGTAAGAGCACCAGTGGAAGGGGAAGCCCTTGGACCTGCTAAGACTGAACCCCCAGTGAACAGGATTGTTGGGAGGAGGACGGTAATGGGGGGAGGATGGGGAGAGGAACACCCATAAAGAAGGGGAGGGGGAGGGTTTAGGGGGATGTTGGCCCAGAAACCAGGAAAGGGAATAACAATTGAAATGTAAATAAATAATACCCAAGTTAATAAAAATGGAGAAAAAAAAAAGAAATGGCCTATTGGCTAAGATCACAGATCTCGATGAAGGGTCTACAAGCCTGATGTGCCTCTCCTCTGCCCATGAGCCTGGGATTTAACTGCAGCCTGGGCCATTAAAGTTGGGTCACATGTCTGTTCCTTTGAAGCCATATGATCGTGACCGCCTCAGCTGCATGATAAGCCTGTGGCTCATGCCTCAGTCTACTCAGCTTGGTACACAAACATGGGACCCTGGAAGCACGCAAGGCCTGTTAGTTAGTGTCTAGTATGTGGTTCCTCAAGCTTTATTCTATGTTGGCGAGCATTCCCTGGCAGATGCCTCATGCTGAGTAAATGAATTCAGAGGAGGGTGGAAAGTGGATGCAAACAGAATAATCACAGGGTATTTTATGGGGGTCATGATCATTTTTTAAACCCAGGACACTTGGTTTCTCTTTGGAAGATTCTACACTACATACATGTATGGGTGAACAATAATAGTAGGTACTGTTTAGCAAATTACCCCTGCTATTAAGTGGTTTCTTTCTACCTTGCCTGCATATACATTTAACTTAGAGGAGCTGTTAAAAATGCTTCAACACTTCTTAGGAGACTGCGAGATTCTGAGATGAACTTGAGGCAGTGACATTTTTAAAATGCTCCCACCACATCGAATCCCCTCATGACCTTAGTTAGATCCAGAGAATATGGAGCAAGCAGGCATTCCCTATGTGCCTGACACTTTAGGTCTCTTCCTTTGAATGTGGACCAGGTCCCGGAGACTCACATTTGAACACTTGGGGGGTGGGGGAGGGGGATGGGTCTTAAGGTTTTCAAGTTCTGCCCTACTTCCTGTTCATTCGCTTGCTTCTTCCTGAGTGGGGAGGCAATGTGACTAGCCAGACTTCCAATCCAATACCTCCTGCAGGCCTCCCTCGCCTTCGTGTAATGTACCTCCTTAAACTGTAAGCCAGAGTAAGCTCTCAATCTGCCTCATTGCTTCTTCTTAGATACTTGGCCTCAGTGGCCAAGAGAGTCACTAATACAATCCAGTTACAAATTTTAAAACAGACATGCCTAGTACTTACACTGTTTTAGAACATTTTCTGTGGTCAAGTAATTTGGTAATTAAAACAGCCTTCCTGGGCAGGTATGATTGGCCTCTAAATGTCAAAGAATTGTTGAGAATTGTTTCTCAGGAGCTTTTGAGAGCTTGGGTGACTTCAAAGCACCCATAGTGAAAAGTCACCCAGCAGGGATGGAGCTCTCTCAGGAAACCTTTGCCAGTCTCTGCCTAGTACCTCCCAAGATGCTTTGGCCTTGTGCAATTAAGGCAGAATTACACAGAAATGACTGGGAAGAATAGCCGAAATCTCAGATGAGGAGCCAAAGAACCTTCTCACCCCCTCTTTTGAGGGAATTCCCTAAACAACGTCCCATCTTGCAAGTAGGCAGGGCTCATCCAACGAAGATGGTGGTTTCAATCAGAGGAAAGCACTCCTTCATCAACACTCCTGTAAGTCACGTTCATCAATGCCATTCTTTCTGCAAGCTAGATGTAGATGGAGCTGGTATGGGTCTGTTGTTGGCCCCTAACTGACATGAATAGGCATCTTGTTCATCTCCCCAGGTAAAGCTCACACAACAGATCTTGTGTGTAATTCTCAGAAGCCTTAGTCAGGGAGGCCCTGAAGACCCCCAGCCTCCAACTGGGGATCCCTCACCACTTCTGAGTTTGGGGTGTTGGCAGTACCAAGTCAAATTCCAAGGGTTTCTACCCAGAGGTGATGAAGGCATTGAACAAATGGGTTCTATCTGGAGAACAGGTCAGCCCACAGCGCGCCTCACACAGCCTCTGAAAGCCAGTGGTGTTGTCTCCCCTTTGGGATGTGGGGGGTGTGCGTGTGGGCACACAGGTGTGAGGTTTTAAGCCGGAGCCGGAGGTGGCGAGAAGGAGAAGGTCAATATTTATGAGTGGGTTTCTAAGGTTTTATTTTATTTTTCTTACTTCAACATACGCCTTCTGGTGTCCAAAGCCCCATGATTTTGCATTTATAAGCGACTAAAAGCAAAACCTTATTATAGGAAATTAGATTCTCTTGCTTTCGCTTAGTTTTCATTCTCGACTTCATAAAAATGGAAAGAAATTCTATCACCAGAGAGAAAGTTTGCACTTGGAATGTTATTAAAACAAATACCCCAAATGCCTCCCATATAGACTGAAGCCTTTTATAAAATTGGATTAATAACCTTCACCACAGTGCTTGCGTTTTCTGCAGCCTTCTCTTTAGGCCCAGCCCCAGAGGACTCGGCATTCCGTCCGCCCTCTGTGCTGGCCGCTGGCTGCACGTTGCAGGATTTCTTCTTTCCGTTAATTCTTTGCTGTTGTTGTGAAGCATTTCTCTTTCTGTGCATGGCTAACCTTGGCCTAGAACCTGCTCCTGTTTCACTGGGAGCGATGTCACAAGGGGTCCTCATGCTAATTATTTAATCCACTGGATGATTCTAAGGAAAATCCTGAAGTTTTAGCCATGCTCAGACCTTCTGGCTAAAGCTAAAAGAGTAATTCATTCTCTCTCTCTCTCTCTCTCTCTCTCTCTCTCTCTCTCTCTCTCTGTGTGTGTGTGTGTGTGTGTGTGTGTGTGTGTGTGTGTGTGTTCATGCATGTTTACTTTACACTGTTCATAGACCCCCATCCCCAAGAGCCACGATACCTGGGCCAAATGCATGACCTAGTTTTGCAGTGTTGAGTGTGCACGAGGCTGTTGATTTTGCCTAAGTATTGAATGCCCATCGATGTGATTACTGAGTGTCCACTGTGTGAGCTGTGCTGAGCTGGCAACTGAAAGTTCTGAAACAAGGCATGGAGATGGCGAATTTGTGCTCAGAGAGCTAAGCCTGTTACAGGGAGATGGGATGAGAAATAATCATTAATAAAAACAATATTTTAAAAGAAAATAAAAGGGGGTGCTGGAGAAATGGCTCATCAGCTGAGAGCTCTTACTGCACTTCTGAGTATCTGCATTCAATTCTCAGCACCACCCACTATGGGCAGCTCATGACCGCCTGAAACTCCAACCCCAGAGAATCTGGTACCTTCTTCTGGCCTCTATGTGTACCACATGCATGCACATGCCCATGCCCCCCCACCCCAACACACAGAATTTTTTTTAAAGAAAAAGAATTTTAAAATGGAGCATCATTGAACAGAGCACTCTGACTTTGATGTGTCCCTCAGTGTAAGGGACACAGAGCTGAATGGAGACCTTAGTCTTGGTGATATGCCTTACAAACTGCTGTATCTGTGCACTTATATCAACTACTTTTCCTCTTACTTTTTAGGGTTTACTGCCATATATGAGTCCTTATAACATTACCCACTTTTGGTCCGTTTTTTTAAATTTAAAATAAATAAAAGTATAGTCGTCGGATATATGAATAGATAATAAAATACATGCATCTACATACACACTGGATAGCACAACATACACAAAACGTTACTACCTTTTGATTAGCTGTTGTTGCTGCTAGAAGCCTTGAAACTAGGGCTGGCTTTTGTTTTTGTAATTGGGGTGTATGTGTATGTGGGCACACATGTGTGTGCATGTGTGTGTGCACGCATATGTGTGTGTATGTGTTTGAGTGCACATGAGCATGTGTAAAAGGAACCTATAATCCTTTCATACAGCAAAAAAATCCCACATCAACTTGGTCCTGCTATATCCTTAATTCTTTTATCACAGCCATATACAGGATCTCTGGTGTATACATGTGGAGACCAGACATTGACCCAGTCTATTCCTTCCTTGTTCTTCCTTGTGTTGTTCAAAACAGTCTCTCACTGGACCTGGAGCTCACCATCCCAGCCAGACCTGCTGGCTAATAAATTCTAGAAAACATACTGCC
This sequence comes from Rattus norvegicus, assembly GCF_021556685.1. NCBI lineage: Eukaryota > Metazoa > Chordata > Mammalia > Rodentia > Muridae > Rattus > Rattus norvegicus. Next base: position 40,867,560 of record NC_141546.1, on the reverse strand, counting down.
TTCACTCCCCTACTCCCAGGGCTGGGTTTATAGGCATTTTTCCACTTTTATTCAGGTCCTAGGACTGGGATTCAGGTCTTAATGCTTGTGCAGCAAACATAGCCACTAAGCCAGCAGTTCTCAACCGGTGGCTTGCGACCCTTTTGGGGATTTGAATGACCCCTTCACAGGGGTCACCTAAGGTAATAGAAAACACAAATATTTACATCATTACTCATAGCAGTAGCAAAACTACAGTTATGAAGAAGCAATGAAAATAGTTTAGGATTGGACCTCATCACATGAGGAACTGTATTAAAGGGTCGCAGCATTAGGAAAGTTGAGAACCGCTGCTCCAAGCCAAAGCTGTAGCCTGAAGCTGGTTTGTTTTCTATGTTTTTCAAAAACAGAAATTAACAGCTGTGACAGAAGAATTGAGGACATACGAGGGCCAAGTTGCTGTGGCATTTTTGCCGTACGAAAGGATTGAAAAGGTCAGCAGGAACAAGACATGATAATCCAGTCTCAGAACTGATCAATACGTGTGCAAGGCTCCAAGGACAAGGCTTCCTTTAGTTTTCCCGTTTTCTCTAATGTTAAGTCAACCCTAGTTTTACATTCATGCCAGTTTGGCTGGGAAATTAATGTGTGTGGGTAGGGGTGGGAGGACACCAGAGCTGTTGAAGTGCCTGAAATATGAGACTCCTCTGTGGGATGTTTAAGACAAACGACCAGAGCCTCTCCCTCTCCACAGTCAATACAGTGCCTGCTGTGTGTCAGCTATTGCTATGGGGAGGCTCACACCAGCCAGCTCAACTGTCCAGCTACACACTGGTGACTTTCCACACCATAAACAAGGGATTGTAGAAACCCCAGGGAAATGTGTGTGCTGGGGGGAGGGGTGTCCGTCTGCACTGCATTTGTGCTGTGGGAGCGTGTCCCTGGTTATGTGACAAGTCAATTGGAAAATTACTCCAGGCTGACCTGTCTTCAGAAAGGTTCTAATTTACAACGGTTCTGGAGAAAGGCTTTTGCAAACTGTCCCCTTCTTTGTGGGTAGTGGAGTGCTGGCTGGTGTCACTATGCAGACAAGACTGTCTTTGTGAAGCCTTAGTGAGGCTAGAGATGGCTTTGCTTCTGTCGGATTGCCATGCTTCCTGGATGCTAGACAGGAGACTGCTACACAAAGCGTGCAGCTTGGCACCCCGAGCTGAGGCATTTGGACATAGGAATGTTTGTAAGGCTCTGTGGGACTGAGTTTTATGAAAAAAAAGACAAAAGAATTTGTTGAGAGCAACTGAAAGTAAATTCTAAAATGACGATGATGAGGAGGAGGAGGAGGAGGAGAGAGAGGGAGGGAGGGAGAGAGAGAGAGAGAGAGAGAGAGAGAGAGAGAGAGAGAGAGAGAGAGGTGCTGGTGTGGTCATACATGTGTATCCAGGTATGCCTGTGGAGTCCCCAAGTCAATGCTGGATAGCTTCCACTTTCACCTTTATAGAAGCAAGATCACTTGCTCAACCTGGATTCCACTAGTTCTAGTGAGTCTAGTTATCTGGCTTGCCCGGGGGTCTCTTCTCCACCTCCACAGTGCCGAGATTATACGCATCTGCCATGCTTGCCTGGACTTTTTACATGTGCTCTGAGAATCTAAACTCTGGTTGTCACGTTTGGATAACAGGCATTAAGCTGTCTCACCAGGCCCCAAGAATAACTGATGCAGAATGTGGTGGGGTAGGAGAAATATGCAGACAAGTAGGCATCTTCCTCTAGTTCAGAACTTATTCCCCGGAGCAAAATGCTGCCAACATAGTGTAGCACAAAGTGTACAATTGTTAGGAACCTTGAAAGTCAAGACGTATAAGTGTGTGAGCGTGGTAGATACTGTGGCTTTCTCTTTCTTTCCTTCTTCCTTCCTTCCTTCTTTCCCTTTTCTCCTTCCTTTCCTTCTTTCTTTCTTTTGGATACTGCAAGGCAAAATTTTCCTCGTAGTGGGAACAAAAATCCCTGGTAAATGCTGATCCCTAAACCACAGGAAGGAAGAACCAAAGGTGGGTATTTCAGCTCCTGATTCTCCACTGACAGATACTGACGGAAGCATCATCAACCATCAAAGAGAAAGACTAAGGGGGTCTACTACATATAGGAGTAGTTCTCCCCACTGCCTCTCCCTCTGTGCATGCGTGAATGCGTGCATGTGTGTGTGTGTTCGTGTGTTCGTGTGTACACATGCATACAGAAGCCAATTCCTCAGGCAATATCCACCTTATTTCTTAGAGTCAGGGTCTCTCACTGACATAGAACTCACCAAGTCCACTAGGCTGGCTGGCCAGAGAGTCTCAGGAATCCTCCGGCGTCCATCTCCTCAGTGTTGGGATTAGAAGCACATGCTGCCACATCTGCCTTTTTATATTTGTTCTGGGACCTGCACTCAAGTCCTCATGCTTACACATCAAGCACCTTACTGATTGTCCCTCCTGCCCCAGATTTTTATTATGAAAAAAAATCTAATTTGAGATTAAAAAATAAGGAGCAAAAACCTTGAACACCACCAAGCGGTAACTTAGGAAAGAGTTTCTGAGCAGCCAGGCAGCTTCTTGATGCTCCTGGTCCAGTCTTGAGGCTGCTTGTGCTTTGTCATGCTATACTTCAGTGTTCTTTGTGCTTCCATTTCTGGACTGAAGGGCAATTCCTGTCTCAGGTGCCTGCCTTGCTTGCCCTGTCCTCATTGCATCCTGCCTGGGGTTTATATATCCAACTCTCGGAAACACACTCTGCTTCCAGGGGATGTGGCCCAGTGTCTAGTGTCAATGTCAGACGAGGCTCCCCAGTGGCTCCTGAGCACTTGCGGATGGGTGGGTGGCCAGGCTCCACTCGGGTGCAGCGCCCACTTGAATTCCTAGTTGGTTCTAGGAGTCCCCCAGTATATGATAAGGGGAAGATGAAGGGTACCCTCACCAACAGCAAGTGTATGTCAGAATGCAGGGGGTACCTGGCTTCTTAGTGAAGAGTTTAAGGTCTATTAAGAAGGGGTAGGGAGTGACTGTGTTCCGAGCAAGACAAAGACAGGATCCCTGCTATAGTTCAGTGAAGGATGTCCAACCCACATCTAGGATAAGTGGAATTAGATGAAATCATTGTTCATGAGGAATCGAAGAGTCTGAACTAAGTAGGGAACTGCAGGAGCGGGGAGATTGTAGGAGAAAGAACTGGTAGGATAACTCAGCCAGCAAAGCGGTTATTTCGAAGGCATGAAGACATGAGTTGGATGCTTTGAATTCACTGGGGGCAGTGGGCATGTTGGCAAATGCTTATAATCCCAGCTCTGGAGATATGGAAATAGGGGATTTCCTCAAACTCACTGGTCAATTAGCTTAACTGCGTGAGAGTTCCAGATCAGTGAGGGGCCTTATCTCAAAGGCTCATAAGATAGAAGACTTCCCCAGAGATGAACGGGGCTGTTTTTTGGCCTCCACAGGTATATTTTCAAACATGTATGTCCACCTGCATGCACATGTCCCCCAAACACACACTCACACACACACACACACACACACACACACACACACACACACACACACACACTAAACCTGAGTATCTGAGAAAGGTTCAGTCACTGAATAAGTTGGTTTGTGGGTAGCGTTCAGAGGCAGACACCTGTGTTTTCTTACATGATAACTTCAGGTAGAAAGATAGTATCCCTGAGAAGTGGTCACTGAGTTGCACACATGGATCTGGGCAAGAAGGAGGTTCACGTGTCCACAGCAACATGACCTTGCTCACGTGCTCCGGGCAGAAAGGTCTTTGTGCTACATGCAGATTTGAACTTGGTTTCTAGGAAAAACCTCAGAGCTCAGGAGTTTAGGCACACGAAGACAGTGTGGCGCAGGGCAGGGAGGGTAGGGGCTCAGATGGAACTGACCTGTGGTAAGCCTGGCTCCTCGGTTCATTAGCGGAGTGACTTAGCATGAGCCTGAATCTCCCTCCTCTGTAAAATGAGGTGAATAATGCATTATGAGGCTTAGTAACTGTATCATCTGCCAGTCACTGTGTAGGTGGTAGTAAGTGGTAGCTGTCGTCAGCACCAGACTTCGAGATCCACAAAGGCACACAAGGCCTTGTGAAATGTGAATTTGAGTCATGCTCGCACAGACAATATTTTCAAGTTTTCTTGTCCTGGCACCTAAGCAAGGCAGAGGTATCACCCTGCTTTATAATGGGAGATCTTAAGGCTATCCAGAGGTGATGTTAGAAACTTCAGCTGTCCCCTTCACACCACAAACCTGGCCAGTTTGTGTGCTTTCAGGAAAAATATGTTGAATCTCACTAGCTTTTGAATATGCTTACTTCCATCCTTCCAAATAATAACCGAAAAGAAAACTTTTCTGGCACCCTGAATTGATTATCCCCTCAATGACCTCCTTGGTCTGATTGTGCTTGCTACCTCTCCCATCCCGAGAAAACAAGTCCCCTTCTTGATCTCATTGACCACTGATGCCATTGATCTGTGTCATTTCTGAAATGAGTGTGCTGATCAGAATCCTTGTCCTGCATGGTGCACAAGTCCATATTCAACCCTGTCACCATCTGTCCAGACTGAGTGGAAACAGGAGGGGGAAGGGCAGCCAGCAGCAGCCTCAGCCCATGCAATTGTGTTGGGCTTTCCTCTTAGAGGGCCAGAGCATCCCTTCCATATGTAAAGCTCATAGGTCAGTGGGAAGGTCAGAGAAAGGGTACAAGAACAAAGGTCTATACCACATGGACATCCATTGTCCCCAGCTGAAGCTATCCATCACCCCTCTCTAGCCCGCAGCTGGATGCCCCAGCTGCCTCCCCCGGAATCTTTTCTTTCTCTTCTGCCCCAGCAGCACTCGATGGCTGTCCTTTCAAAGACTTTTCCTCTTGAGACTCCGATGCAAGGTTAGCACATCGAACCTCCTAAGGAAGGGGGACAGATATTTTGAATTCTGTGAGGCAGCCTCATTTTGGACTCTTGTTTTGAAGTTTTTGTTGTTGTACTGGGTGGTTCTCCAGCTGGGTTGGACTGATCTCACAGAAGTGACTCCAGCAAATAGTGAAGCTTGAACTGAAGAAGCAATGATTTCTTTCTTTTTATTTTTTTAAAGATTGTGTTTTGTTGAAGTGTATGTGTATAGTGTGTGTATGTGTATAGTGTGTGTGTGTGTGTGTGTGTGTGTCTGTGTGTGTGTGTGTGTGTGTGTGTGCACAGGTACTCAAGGAAGACAGGAGAGGGTATCAAATCCTCTGGACCTGTAGTTATATGTGGTTGAGAGTTTCTGAATATGGGAACTGGGGACCAAATTTAGATCCTCTTGTGTGCACCAAGGACTCTTAATTATTGAATCGTAATCAGGCTCCTACCAACAACCTGCATCTGACTCCTAGTTACATGATCTGGGTATCCCTTTTCTTATTCCTGATTGGGTGATATGGGTACCAGGTTTCCAGGAACTGTCCGGATGTATGTATCACCTGACTCCTGTCTTTTTTTTTCTTCCATTCTTATGAAATTGGGTATCTCTTATTTACATTTTAAATGTTATTCCCTCCTGGTTTCTTGTCCATCAGCCCCCTAACCTCTCCCCCTCCCCTTCTAGAAGGGTGTTCCCCTCCCCACCCATACCCCATTACCATCCCCCACCAATAATCCCCTACACTGGGGGTCCAACCTTGGCAGGAACAAGGGCTTTCCCTTCCACTGGTGCCCCATCAAGTCTGACTCCTGTTAAGATGAGATTGCAAAGCTGGTCCAGGATTCATGATCAAAGGCTAGCCATGCTTCAGTTACGATGGACACTCACCCTGTGCATGTTGCAAGGTGACAGGTTGGTTTTAGCCATTCAAAAGGGCAGTAAATGTGGACCTAATGAGGCTATAATCATACAGTGGGTGTGAAATGCTCATTTGATTGTTGTGGGAGTGATATATGAAAATCCAGACTTGTCATTATGCCTTGGCACTTCAAAAACGATTCCACGAAATCTAATGAGAAGGAGCCCAGCAAGAAGTCCCAATTACCATGCAAGGGTGCCAGGACTTCCAGTTAGCCCTGGGCTTTGCACTGACTTTGGCATTTTTCTTCCAGTTGTGATAGAAAGATAACGAGTGTAGTTGACATTCTTAGTAATTATTATCATCATAGACTTTTTCCGGTAGGCACGGCAACCAGTCTATATTTTTCTTCCTTAGGCATGCTATGGACTCCTGCTATTTTCAGTTTGTCGTCCCCAGCAACTTCTCGGAGGCGCGTGAAGATAAGAAACAAACACACAACTGGCTCTCTGCGATAACTGCGTTCTTCAATGCAACAAGTGCTTTCAGTTAAATATGCCATGTTTCATGCCAGTGCTGGGCATAGGGATTAATTCAACACTGCTTTCCCCACAAAGTCTATTTCTTCTTTCTCTGCCCTTTTGCCCTTCTCTGCTCCTCTCCCTACCTTCTCCTTCCTCTCTGCCTCTTTTTCCTTGTCCCTTTCCTCCTCCAGTTCCTTTCCCTCCTCTTCCTCTTCCTCTTCCTCTTCTCCCCCCCTCCCCCGCCTTCTACTCTATGGCCCTGCTGTGTATGACATCTATGGCTTGTTTATCATTCAAGAGTGATGCATTAATGTCTTATCCATCTTTGTCTTAATTGAATCTCAATAAAGACTCCATGACTAGAGTTGGAAGATGGCTCAGTAGATGAATTCCTTGCCACACAAGCATGGGGACCTGATCTCCATAACTTGTGTTAAAAACCTAGGCATGTGGTATATGCTTGTAATCTCAGTTCTGGGGAGGTAGGGGCCCCATGACCAACCAGCCATGCTGAATCACTGGACTTTAGGCCAGTGAGAGCTCTTGTCTCAAAAAACAAAGTGGTAGTGGCCTGAGGAGAGACACTTAAAGTTTGCATATATATGTATATATATATATAGGCATATATGCCTTTATATATATATGCCATGATTCTGCCCATTCTTTTGATGAAAAGACCAAGGCTTGGAGGACTTGAATCTATGTATGGTAGAACTGATGTCCATTTGGGCTAAAAGGACATGATTCCCTTCCTTACCCATTACAGGGGTTGAGAAGGACACTCCAGAACCAAAGTCAGGTCGATAAGACAAAAGCATAAGAAATTCACTTAAACTTTTGTATAAAATGAGAGCCTTCCAAATGAGGACCAACAGGCCAGAGAAAGCTGACTTTTCCCATGTGCCTATCTTGAGGAGATGGGCACCCTTGTAGAAATGTTTGTACAGAAGCACAAGAGAAAAGCCATAGCACAGGGAAACTGCTGCCTCGGACTCTCCAGGACTTCTCGGTATGTAGAGTTTGGGGCAGTATGCCTTTGGAATAAGAGGCTTTCAAAGAAGACAAGGTGACCTTTCCTCTTCAGTGCACTTCTTGGGGTGAAGAGTTCAAGTTTCCATGTCTTGCCATGGAGAAGAATTCATGGTCTAGATGGCTTTGCGTGTAGATGTGGTAAGAGGGAAGGAGCATACTTTGAGATGCTGTGTTGAGCCCCTCAACGTTCAAGTCTAGGTCTGTTTCATTGGATATTATACCCTGAGAGCCACAAATGCCATACTGAAGAGATGGTTCAGTGTGCAAGAGCATGTGCTACACAAACTGAAGATATGGCTTTAAATCGCAGGGTCCATGGTAAAAGCCTGGTGTGGCCACATATGCACCTGTAATACCAAATCTGTATGAGATGGAGACAGGAAAATTGCTAGGGTTTGCTGTGTGCTAGCCTGGTTTCAAGCTTAGCGAGATGAGCCTCTGTCTCAGACGAATGAGTTGGAAAGTGATCGAACAGCTCATCTCTTCTGCCAGTCGCACATGTGCACATAGATGTGCACATACATTCATATCAGACACTTGCTCGCATGCACACACGAACACACACACACACACATACACACACACACGGTGGGGGGTTAAAAGAACCACAAGTGCTTATGAAACATACAACACCCCCATTACTCTCGACATTTTTGACGGTTTTCCAGGGCCTGAAGAGTAACATGAAGTTGCTGGTGTTGGAATGATTGAGCTATAATTAGCTCCCCAGGTGCAGACTCCACTGTGCATACTGAAATATTCAGCCCTGTACATGCCCTGATCTCCAGACCTTTGTGTAAAATCATCAGACTGATGTCTCTACTGTCCCCATTCACCTGTCAGAATCTCCCTGGCCCTACAAGGAGGATGTTCCTAGAGGAGATCAACTGAGGGAGGAAGTCAACACTGAAGGTAGGTGCTATACCCTGTGTGGAAGGAATAAGAGGAGGCAAAGGGGAGGGCAGAGGAGCTGGTATCCACCTTTTCTGACTCCCTTTCTGCTATGGTATGAGCTATCCCATCATGCCATCTCTCCCGGACAGAGAAAAGCCTCCAAAGCTAGGAGCCGACACATGAAGAAGCAACAGGTTATATCTTGTGACTAAGAATCGATGACATTTCCTTCATGAACATTTTTTCTCTCCTACAGCCTGTACTCCACTCTTCAATGGGCTAGTTCATCATTGCATAATTGCAACTGTAATCCCTGAGATAATAATCCTTCCTTGTGTATTATGACTTCACTCTTTGCCAGAGCGTAGGCTCGTTTTCCTACACTGCTCCTACACGGCAAGCAAGTTTACCCTAGTAACCATGTTTTTTCCTAAAGGAACAGAACTAGGAGGCATTCAGCTGATCTTCAGAACCTCAGAGCAGAGTAGGTGAGCCCTCAGCTCCTCACACAGGGGGATCAAATGTCAGCCTTCGCAGCAAGCGGGTTCATGGGGTTTGTCTGGGGTGAGCAGGTGGCTGAAGTGGATGATACCAAAGCTGGGACGCTTCCCACCAGCTAGTGCCTGTAGCACAGCCATTGTTTAGATGGTATTAATGTCAAAGCCAGGCTGAATCAGTTATTCAGAAGCAGGTTGGAGCTGACTTTAAGTCTTGTTGGCTTATATAGAGTTATAACGACAAGTGTTGCTTTGTCTTTTGTTTTAAAAATTAAAATAAAAAGATGAAAGTTAAATTTAAGACAAAACTCTTGCTCCCATGACCTTAGTACTGCATCTAGCTGTGCAGGCTGTTTTCACTGACTGACTGCAATGAGGGTCACTCACATATGCAGAAGGAAAGATGTGTTCAGGATCAGGCAGCATACAGCAAGGTCTTCCACATCTCAGTTCCCTACAAAAGCTGCTCCTTTGATGCATCGACAGCTTTGGTTAAGATGAAGCCCTGTGTAAAATGAGAGATTACTATACTGACGGTACATCTGAAGGTCTGGGTGGCACAAAGATAGATACCTTGGATCCTCCAGGGTTCTTCTGGTGCTTGAACAAGACTAGGTTAGTCTGTGTATATCCTGCAATCTTCATGGGGCCACATGAGACTGGAGTTTTCCACTTTCTAGGAGCACAGGAAGAAAAGCAAACTTGAGACAAGGATGTGGTGGCTCAAGAGAAATCATGTCAGGTTGTTAGTGCCTGTTTGTCACCCGTGCTCTCTCTGATGGAGAAATGGAGGCAGAAAGGAGCTACTCTAGAAGCCTACCTGGCAGCTGAGCTATGTAGCCATGAAACAAGAGACCATGTCTCAAATATGGCGGAAGGCAGCATAGACTGTGAGGCTGTCCTCCTACTTCTACTCGTGTGTCACGGTATGCACCTGTGTACACCCACAATAAGTACACATCAAGTCAGTAGTACATGGTGCTGGAAATGAAGAGGTTCCTTGGCTCAAGGCCAAGACCAAAGGCTGCCAGGAGACACAGCTGAGAGAGGTATGGAAGTCAGGATCCTGAGGCAATAGAAACAGTAGGGCATGCCTGAGCTTTGCTTGCTTCAGGGTGTGAGTTTGTGAAGCCCAAATCCAAGGCTCTATGAGATGTTGCTCACCCTCTCAAAGGCACAAGTCACTGGTGGTGGTTATCCAAAGGGACCTCAAACAGTGGCCATCTGACAGTCTCCTACTAGTGGAATCTGCATTTCAATATATGCCTGGGGGTTACAGGAAAGGATACCAAGTTGATTCTTGGTGCTGGTTAGGAATGTCAGTTGGGGAAAGGATGACTTCCAGAATGGCCAAAATCAGGTGACCCCCTGTAGATGTTTTTGATGCCCTCCATGGTCCCGGTGATTGGTTCAGCACAGAATTCTTTCAGCACACTCAGTTGCCAAAGAAAAGTATGTACTTCAAACCGGGAGACACTTTTTAACTGATTAAGAGATAGTACAGTTTTACACTCCAGGGTTCCTTTGTACCATTTTTCTTTCACTATTTAGACTTTCTCATGTATTATTTAGACTATTAAAGGCTTAGTAATTGGTAGTAGTAGTATTGTGAGCTCCCCAAATCTCCCAAAGAGCCTTAAATGGCTGTATCTCATTTAAAATGATAGGTTCTAATTAGTTGCTCAGTTCCTCTCGTTACAGCCCCCTGTCTCAAGGGCTATGGTTCTCAGGCTGATGGCTCAGTTGAAAAAGTGCTTGCTGTGCAAGCATAAAGACCCAAGTTCAGACTCCCAGCGCCTGTGTAAAAAGCTGTAAAGCCAGCACTGGGGAGGCAGAAACTGGAAGACCACCAGGACTTGCTTGCCAGTCATTCTAGTAGGATCCAGGAGCTCTAGGTTCAGTGAGAGATCAAATGAGATGGAGAGTGATAACAGTAGGCACCAGACACAGACCTAGAGCATCCATTTGTGCATACAGATGCGGGTTCACACAAGGAAACATACCCATGGACAGAGAAGGGGAGAGGGAAGGAGAGAGGGGAGGCATCGTAAGTTCTTTACAGTTCTTCAGGTCAACTCGTTTTTCTCTTTCTGTGCCTACCAGCCCTATTCAAACCTCATTCCTCTCTCAAGAGGGTCACTGACCTGCAGTACAGTTTTGAGTAGTGTTCTCATTGTACCTCCTTCTTCATTAAGCAGACTGACTTGGGACATAGGTAAAACAAGCGCTTGTATTATATTCCTTATTTATTTTGCAAAGCAATGATAGCTACAATTAACTCCTGGGTTTCGAGGAAAACTAAACACAGGTTAGAATGTCTCAGTCCCCCGGGACCTGGGGTGTTGTACATGCATTGACTTTCCTGTTCTGCGTTGTAGTTTGATATTTTCTGCAGGTCATGAATTAATACCAGAGAAGAAATGGGGATCCCCTCCTTTCCCTCTCTGGCAGTTCCTTTGGGACACTTGGCACTCTACCAGTTGTCGGCTGTGCACTTCTGGTGTTTATCCACCAGATACCATGGTTGCCAAGCCTCCTTCCTGATCTATGAGAAGTACTCCTTGTTCTTCTAGAGTTTTCTGCCTTTACTTGTCAGGAAAAGCAAATATTTGATTTCTTCCCCTTGGTTCCTCATGCAGAAGGCTGCTCTTGAATCTCCCAGGTGGCAAGAGTGTCTTTTGAATATTAATAATGTAATTGATGGAAGAGGGGTTGGGTGGGACTAGGGTTAGAGAGCTCATCTTCCTTCCATTTGACTCTGTAAAGTGAATGAGGCTAAAAGTTATGAGAATATGAACTACTAAGTGAATCATATTTTTCAAACTTCAAGATCACATGGATACAATATCAGCAGCACATACCCTTTTAATATAGACTTTGCTAATTTTTTTGAAATTTTATCTTTATTCATAGAAAGTTCATCAGTACATTTTAGTTAATCTCTCTCTGTGTCTCTGTCTCTGTGTGTGTGTGTGTGTGCGTGTGTGTGTGTGTGTGTGTGTGTGTTTTCAGGGGTGCACGTGTATATATACACCATGATACACATGTAGAGATCAGAGGACAACTTGCAGGTCAGGTCTGTTTTCTTCATTCATCCTCAGAATCTCAGGGACCAAACTTAGGTCTGGACATTTGGCGGCAGTACCTGACCCTCTGAGCCATCTTGCTTGTCCTTGAATACTTTATTAATAGAGTATCCTCCCATGAGTGGTTAAGGAGCTATGTTCATTCTGTTCTGTAACATCTCTGGGTATTAAGTATAGTCAGTGCATTGAAATCAGCTATGAACTTTTGAAAATAACGTATTCCACAGATAATTGAGATCAGGCGTTTGCTAATGGTCGATTTAGGTTATTTTTCAACAGTGTAAAATATGTTGTCTACAATTGTTTTCTTAGCTTGATTGGGTCAACTTTATATTTAATAGAGTTTGGATCAATTGTTAAAAATCTGCTTAAGAACTGGAGCTTTTCTCAAACACAATAGATTGTTACTGGGTGCTGTTGTTGTGTTTGCATAAATGGAAACAGTATTTCCCAGGTTTAAAAGTCAAAATGAATGGAAATTAAATGATTTCAATTCCAAAATATTTAAAGATTTACACATTTTAGTAACTAGTAAAACTGTTTTCCTCATGGCATTCATTTAACCTGTCTAGCACTTCTTTTCTTCGTGCATGAGATGTGCCTATATGTTAGCATGAGTGTGATCACACATGTGTATAGAATCATGTGTACACCTAGCACTTTCTTTTCTTTGTGTATGTGATAGATCTATATGTTAACATGTGTGTGATCACACCTGTGTGCAGATGCCCATAGAAGCCAGAAGTTTAAACACATTGCCTTCCTGCATTGTTCTCCAGTTCATTTACTGAGGTTAGATCTTTCCCTGAACTCAGACCTCACCAATTTGCCTAGTCTAGCTAGTCAGCTTGCTCCAAACATCCTTTCTCTGTCTCTGGGGTACTGGGATTACAGGCAGGCTGACCTACACACCAGTGGTTACATGAGTGCCTGGATCCAAACTCAAGTCCTCAAGTTTGTAAGTAAGCACTTTATCCGCTGAGCCCTCCCTCCGGCGCCTGTTCAGTATCTTAACTGTGGTATACACTGTGCTATTAAGGGCTTAAAATTCTGCACTCGGCTGTCATCTACTACACACAGCACATCATTTATTAATGTACATCAATAGGAACATCACTTATTAATAGACACAAATATACATACATATGTAAATCTTTTAATGTGACCAAGATTGCGTCTCCATCACAATGTGAGAAGCATGTATCATTCCTCTGGATGAGAGCTTGTCTCTCAGCCAAATGGTGTATGCGAATAGGGAGGATAATAAAAACTTGCCTCCCTAAATTTCCTACTGTGGAATTTTCCATCCACAAAATAATGTAGACATTTCTTGGATACTCTTTTCTCTTCTGACCCACAGACATGGGAGGGAGAGCTCTTGGTTTGGTCTGATAAGATACTTGGCATACACAGTAAGGTCAAACCACTTCTCTTCTTAGCCAACCCGTTTTAGAAAATCCTGCAAATTCTTACACTCTGTGTGAGAGAGGACAAACACAATTCTAATAACTGCAATTGGATCAAGAAGACTTCTTTCCTCTTAAGAGATAATTGGTTCGCCAATTCTCATATTATAGCTCAAATTAAAGGCATGCTAAGTACTCTGAAAATATTCCTTTAATTTTTTTTACAGTGTCTATAGTTCTGATGAAAGAGGGAGCCAGTTGGGACTATTTTGGTGGATGGAGATTAGTTCATGGGGAGGCAGTGCTATCAGCTTCTCTCCCAGGAGGGGTCATAAGTGTAGTCTCCCTATTCCCAGACAATCATCCCTTGATGTGCCAGGCCAGTGTCAGGGCAGCCTGGGTCCTCTGTGTACAGACAAATACAGAAATAAGATATAAATTACCAAGTCTTTCTATTAGAAACATTTTTTTTACGTGAGTGTGGTTTACTTTGATCAACTCCACTCCTCACACACACCCCTGCATGCCCCAAATTCTCCCAGGGCTCTTCTCCAAGATACCCTTCCATTCGGTGAAATACAAGGTTAGAAAAAGACCCAGGGCTATGTCCCTATTAAAGTTGACAGACTGCATTATGTGCTCCGTAAATGTTTGTTGACCTTGGACGAACTGGCCGCTGGTGGCATGGAACAGAGGTCAAGAGCGGGAAGGGAACAGCTTGGCGACTAACGAGCCAGTGGCCTGTAAGAAGCATTATTTGTGAACTGAGACTTTGTGCTGTGGTTTATCTTGTGAAAGTTGAAGCTTAGATCATTTAATAATGTTTTAAAGGTTATTTAATAAATATATTGGTCATATGTTTAAATTTTGATTATTATCTTTTTACCCTTAAAAGACTTTTCTGTAGACGGACAAGATGATTCAGGGGATAAAGGGAAGAAAGGAGCTTGCTGTGCAAACCTGGTGATTTGTGATCTATTTCCAGAACCCATGTAAAGGGGAAGGAGACAATGGACTCTGTAAACCTGTCCTTGGGTCTGAGATCCACACACATGCTGTGGCTTATGTGCCCATTTCTCATTCTCTCTCTCTCTCTCTCTCTCTCTCTCTCTCTCTCTCTCTCTCTCTCTCTCTCACACACACACACACACACACACACACACACACACAGACAGAGACAGAGACACAGAGAGAGACAGACAGACACACACACATTCAGAGAGAGAGAGAGAGAGAGAGAGAGAGAGAGAGAGAGATCAGACTTTTAAATGAGTCCAGTGCAGAGTGTCTTAAAATTCAAGTGGGGTTTCAGTTTAAGAGATGAATCTCAGTGACTTTTTTTTTTTTTCCTTTTTCTTTTTTTCGGGGCTGGGGATCGAACCCAGGACCTTGCGCTTCCTAGGCAAGCACTTTACCACTGAGCCAAATCCTCAACCCCCAAATGATCTTTTCTTTTTTTTTTTTTTTTTTTTTTTTGGTTCTTTTTTTCGGAGCTGGGGACCGAACCCAGGGCCTTGTGCTTCCTAGGTAAGCGTTCTACCACTGAGCTAAATCCCCAGCCCCCTCAGTGACTTTTTAAAGCCTGTTAAAAACAGAAAGCTCAACTAAAATATGCCTTTGATTTGAAGTTGTACCAGAGTCTGTCTTGATGAATATCCAGGGAACTTCAATTCTAATCCTAGAACCTAGAAATGATGGAGCTATACAGGTGACAAATACCATCTGTGGTCATTAATCTTCATTGCCAACTTGATGGGAGTTGGGGTTGGCACAGGAACACACTTCTGTGAGTGTCTATGAGGATGTTTCCTGAGAGGTTAAGGTAAGTGGGGAAGACCCACTCTAAATGTGGATGGCTCCATCCCTTAGGCCAGGGTCCTGAACTGAATAAAGAGGACAAAGCAAGGTGGTGACCATCACTCACCTCTCCCCACTCCCTGACTGTGGATGCGAGATGACCAGCTACCTCACACTCCGACCAGTGTGTCAGTACCCCGTGAGGCAGAATATGCCCTTTCTCCTTCTTATAAAACATTTGGCCTTTCACATAAACTTTGCAAATTATAAATACCCCTAGAGTTGTCAGAGTCTCTTGAGTAAACATGCTACTTATATTAACTATTGATTTGCCCGTCAGTGTAATTGCTTGTCTAGAATTCAGTTCCCAGAGTCAGCTAGGTACCCTGTATGGAGCAGGTACCAGATGACTACCAACCCCTGGTCCTGCTCCCTAACTTTTTTCTTGCATTTCCTTGAGAGAGGCTGTATTATTTTAACCTTTCCCTACTGTGCTCAGCCAGAAAGAATTCTTTGAAGCTGGTCTGAACCTGTTTTGTCCTCCCCCTTGGGGTCTCTTTCTCCCACAAGTTGGGTTCACCTGTTCCCCTGGGAGTCCCAATCAGTATGCATTTTTCTCTTGCTTTATTCTCTCCAAAGGTTTACCATTTCTCCCTCTTGCCTTTGGCTTTGTTTCTCTAAACTTTTACTTTTATGTGACAAGCCCTCCAGGGGGTAAGAACGGGACAGCTCTGATAGACTAATTATTACTAAATATTAACACTAGCATTTTGGGTGCTGAGCAAAAGACTAGCTTTGGGAAGGGGTCTCCTGAATGTAGTCAATGGGATTTTTCCCTTCCCAATGTTTATTTCTAGTGTAAGGGATATTTTCCCGCACGGAGGTCTCTGCTTCTCCATCGGCCATAATGAAATTGCTCTGCTTGGCTTGGATTACCTTGGTTTACTCTGCAGTCAAAGAAAAGAACATTTTAGCTATGGCGGTGGATGGGTGAGAATCTAAAGCCTGCTGCAGATTGAGCCTTCTTGTGTTTTCCTATGGCCTTTAGACTTAGACTGCTTTTCTGTGGAGAGGGTGTCAGGCCAGGGTATCAGAGAGATGGAGAGAAAGAAGGTGGGTATCAGAAGATGAAAGAGAGCAAATACCATTGCGATGTCTTAAAGGATGCCTGACACTGTCTGGGACCTTTTAGATGAATATTGGTTTTCGTGTGTGTGTGTGTGTGTGTGTGTGTGTGTGTGTGTGTGTGTGTGTGTCTGTGTGTGTGTGTGTCTGTGTGTGTGTGTGTGTCTCTGTGTGTGTGTGCATGTGTGGTCATGTGTGGTCATGTGTTCATATTTGAAGCCAAAGGACAACTTCAGTTATCATTCTTTAGATACCATCTATTTTTTTTTTTTTGGAGACAGTTTATCAATGGTTTGGAACTCACTAGTCCTCCTACTTGCACTGTAGACACATTACACACTGAACTGTCTTTCCAGTCCCCGTGTCTTCCCATCACACTGATCTTTTTCATATGTGTCACAAACAGTTTCTATCACTGCTCATACTGGGCCTCACAGGTACACATGCAAGTACAGTCACAGACTAGCCTTAAATGGTCCAGCCAAAAGCCCTTTCCCTAATTTTCTCATGTTTGACATATGCTACTCTTTCTTTTTGGCGTGTGTGTGTGTGTGTGTGTGTGTGTGTGTGTGTGTGTGTGTGTGTGTGTTTTCAGAGGACACCTGGCAGCAGACAGTTCTCTCTTTCTACCATGTGGGCTCTGGGGCTAAAGATCAGGTCTTCATGTTTGGCAGCAAGATCCATTATTCATTGAGCCATCGCTCTGAAGCAAATGCTGGTATTTTCTCCTCTGTGCTCTTTGGTATTGCTGGCCTCAGTATAACCTAGCTGATCTCACGAGTAACTAAGAGGTGGTAAGTTGCATCTGTGTTAATGATTAGCTCTACCCATTTCTGTGCTCAAATTCTTGCTTAAAATTCTTTTCAGTGTAGAGTTGAACCTTTCAGTGTAGAGCCTTGCATGTATACAGCAAACAGTCTTTTGCTTAGCTAAGTCTCTAACTCCCATTTTCTTAGCATTTTTTTAAAAAATAAACTCTTCCCCATCCATCTCTCATCTCAAGCGCCTGCTAGCATATTGTTTGTTAAAGGGATCATGGCTTCTCCTGACCCAGTTAAATGCTCAGTGATGTAAATAAAGGGAAGATTGAAATCCAGGAAGCTCAGGGCTTAAGTGTCAAGAAGAGTAAACTCACAGAGCAGCTCAGCTGCAGACAGGGTTGTATGACAATGAGAAAGAAGAATCAAAAAGCTGCTAATCAGGTCAGGTCTGAAGGCTCTGTTCAAACAAAAGCCACTTTGTTTTTGGTCACATGCACGAGTTTAAAGAACATATACATTCAAAACGCATATAAAATAGGCATAAGGTACAGGGGGAGATATTGATAGTTATTCCCTAAGGAGGACAAAATGAAGGCTGAGGATGTGACTGAATACATTCAAGGGACATCTAATGTCACCCTGTCCCAATCACAAAACAAGGTTAAGTCTCCTTCACATACTCCGAAGACCACCTTCTCCAGGAGGGTTCGGTCTTGGCCTGGGAAAAGGCCTCTCAGTTAGGGTTGAAAAGGATTCCCATACGAACTCTTGAAGAAGGCAGACTATAATGAGCCAGGAGGAGGAGTGAGTGCAGCTTTTAAACGGAAGGGACCAAAGTGCTTCATTTCTGGGTTGGTTACTTACCTGCTACTGTGATGGTAAAACCCGGAAGAAGCACCTAAGAGAAGGAAGGGTTGCTTTTGGTCCAGAGCTTCAGAAGGAACACAGTCCAGCATGGTAGAATCTTGGCAGCTGCAGCATGAGGCATCTGGTCATACTGCGTCCATAGCGAGGACTCGGAGATGACTGCTGGTCCTTAGCTCTCTTCTCCTTTTTACTCACTGCATCTTTGTGAGATGCTGCTACCGACGTTACCAGTTAGGGTAAGTTTATCCTTTTCATTAGCCCACTTCAGAAACCTTCTCATAGGTCTGCCCAAACATATGTCTCCTAAGTCATTCTACATACTTTTGCAGTAAAAAAATGAAAAGGGGTTTCTTTTATCCTGGGCTAGTTCCCAAGGCGGGTTGCTGCCACACCAGTTTCATACAGAGATCACCTATCTCCTGGCTCTCTTACTGTGGACTCTGCTCACATTTCCAGCATTCACCCTCTGGTCCCAGTGGTGGCTACCCTCTCCTAACTCTCTGCCGCTGCTCTGTTTACATTCCCAACATCTGCCCCCTAATAGTTATGGTATAAACTCCCAACAACCCATTAAAATCAAGACTCAACAAACTGCAACCCAACAATCAAATTTATATGTTAAATTCTCAATCCACAAGTCATACACACAATAAACTCTCAACCAATTGATATGGATATAAACTAGGTAAGATAAATTTGCCTACAGAAATCCATCCCAGCTACCTTGGCAATTCAAGACCACCCAGTCTGGGTCATCCTTCTCCATCTCCATCTTGATTCTCCTCCTTCTCCTTCTCTCCCACTTAACAAAACCTTTGTCCCTACATTATTATTATTATTATCCAATCATGACCTTGACTAACTTGTGCCAGGCCTCACCTGCATATGGACATTGACCTACAACATACCATGTAGTTGGCACTCAGCATTACCATCACAAGTAAGAGCGTAAGACCTTAACTGTAACTCACATCACTGGGAATATGGAACCTTGAAGAGGCCACCTCCTGTAGCCAGGCAGGAACCTGAGTGGAGTGATAGAGACACCAACCCACCCACAAAACTTTCAACCCAAAGTTTATCCTGTCTACAAGAAATGGAGGCACAGGAGAGGGAGCAGAGACTGAGGGAATGGCCAACCAATAACAGGCCCAACTTGAGACCCATCACATGGGCAAGCACCAGTCCCTGACACTATTAATGATACTCTGTTATGCTTGCAGATAGGAGAATGTTGTCCTCTGAGATGCTGTACCCAGCAGCTGACTCTGACAGATACAGACACCCACAATCAAACAGTGGATGAAGCTTAGGGACACTTATGGATGAATAGGAGGAAGGATTGTGGACCCAGAAGGGGATAGGAGCTCCACAGGAGGACCAACAGAATCAACTAACATGGACCCTTGGGGCTTTCAGAGTCTGAACCACAAACCAAACTAAATACATGGGCTTGACCTAGGTCTACCAGCACATATGTAGCAGATGTGCAGCTTGGTCTTCATGTGGGTCCTAAACAACTGGAATGGGGACTATCCCAAAAGCTGTTGCCTGTACACAGAATATGTTCTTCTAGTTGGGCTACCTTGTCTGACTTCAGTAGGAGACAGAGACTTAAAGTGGCAGAGTTGGGGGATACCAAGGGGGGCCCTAACCTGCTCAGAGGAGAAAGGAAGGGGTTGGAGGAAGGATTGTGGTAGGAGGTGACTGGGAGGAGGCAACGAGTAGAATGTAAAGTGAATAAGTAAAAATTAAATTAAAAAACAATCCAAACCAAAACCAAAACAAACCCAAGTACGGTCATGTAATCATTTCTTAAAACCAAAAGGAAAGAAGTCAGAAGTGAGGATGCTCAGCTGATCCTCAGGCATGGCCTTCCTTCCCGTGTCACCTCAAAACCAGCTGTCATGAGAAACTTGGGCAAAGAGTGTTTGTTAGACTATCCAAATGAAACCCTAGGAAAACCTTGTCTTTCTACTCAAAGAAGAGTTGGTTTCCACGTGAGCTGTAGCAATGGCATTACCACTAGGAGAAATTTGAGGTACAGCCAATGATAGAATTCCCTGATGTTACTAAAGGGAGAATGGGCTGGCTCCTCCACTTGGGGCCAGGTCTTAGAATACACTCATCAATAACAGTCTCCTTTCTTTACCTGAGTAGTAGAAGAATCCAGTACTCAGCTTCCTCAAATAAATTCCACTTATAATCACAAGTGATTCTGACATTTATTTTTATTTATTTGTTGATAATTTCATATATATTTATGAATATATATAGTATTTTTATATATAAACCTACTATTATTCTCTCTCATCTTTCTCCCACAACCATTGAACCCCTTCTTTCATTCCAACAAGTTTTCATTCTGTGTTCAGACCATGGGTTTTTTGACCATGTTTTCAAGTGATTGAATGTCATACTCAGATTGGATCAGAAAGCTATTGGTTGGCCCCAAAGCAGTCATTTTACTACGGCATCAGTGGGCAAACTTTCCCTGGCAGGTTAATAATGACATTTCTGATTGACATAAAAGGAAAAGTTGAAGAGTTATTGATTTCCGGTAGTACAGTGTACATTGTTGTGACTTTATTTTATTCATTATAGTGTCTCCATTACTTGGTTCATCTTTTTCTTACTTACTCCTATAAAGACACAAAATTTTCCATCTCATACACAGATACAAACGCTACACTTCAGCTTGAATAGATTAGACTCTGTTGCTGTCAAAATCAGTACCACCGTCTTCTCATTCACATGCAAGGTCGAAGCAGTTCAGCAAAGTGTTACTACTACTAACATCCAAAGAAGTGAAGCCAATGGAGGCTTTATCTTACTATGCATATCTTATACATCATGGCTGAAGAAAGTCAGCCTTGGGAGACTTCCAACCAGAATGATAGAACACTTTTACTCAAATTCCCTTGGCAAAGCCAAGTCAAATGGTTATACCAAACTTCAGAGGGGGACAAGGAAGTGAAATCTTAGCATGCACCTGGAAAGGCTAGACAGGAAATAATATAGTGCACCATACCGATGACCAACAATATTAAATCGAGCTCATATGGAAACATGGATGAAAGAATAATTAATTTTAGTAATGACGATAGACAAATACACCTTTCAAATGTAGGATTCAAATGAAAATGGAATTAATATTTACACAGACTCGCAGTTTCCGCAATAGTTTATATTTCTCTATTTCTTTTTTCTTGCTTTATTTTCTCATGCATGAAGTATTCCTGTTGTAGTTTGAATGTGAAATGACCCTGCAGCCTCATTATTTAAACAGTCGTCAGTCTCCAGCTGGTGCAGTTTGGAAATGTTGCATAACAGCAGGAAGTAGAGGCTTGCTGTAGGAAGGGTGCCAATGTGGGTGGGCTTTGACCATTTAGAACTTGGTCCTACTTGCTTCTAGTGCCATGTAATGAGCAGGCTTCCTCTTCCTCCCACCATGCCTTTCCTGCTTCTTGCTATGTTTTTGACTTGAAGGTTTCATCCTTCTGCAACTGGGAAGATAAATAAACCCTTTCTCCCTAAATGCTATTTTGTTTTTTCTGTGTTGTTGTTTTGGCGAGGGTGTTTTAGTACAGCAACAGAAAAAAAATTAAGTCAGATTCCTTCTTCATTCTTTCTGAAGTTTTAAAGATTCTTGAAAGATTCCCATGGATGTACATACTTGTTCTTATAATGCTGGGTAGACTCAAAGAAAATGAATGGTTTGAGTTTGTTTGGAAGAAGATAAATAATAAGGAGGTGAAGTTTTCTTCTATTTGACAGGTTTTTTATTTTAATTGTTGTGTACTTAATCAAAGATGTGGAAGGCATATATGCCATTTTCCTAGTTTTACTTCTGTTGCTGTGTTCAAATTCCCCAACAAAAACCATTTATCAGAGAAGGACTTTATTTTTTTTAACTTACTATTCCAAATATATTTCTGGTGGAAGGTATAGTAGCAAGAGCTTGAGATAGCTAGTCATTTCATATCCACAGTCATGAACAGAAAAAGAATAAGTATATGTCTGCTCATTATATATATATATACATATATAATATTACATATTATATAATTACATATTATGTATATTATTATATATGTTTTATATATAATATTTATATATATTATATTTACATAATACTTATATATTAGAAAGATTGAGAAAATCATAAGAATAAATTCATTGAGGCAAACAGAATTTGTAGTTTCCAGTCCAAGAAAAAAGATGTTTACATACAAATACATATTTACATTAAATATTACTGGGTTCAAATATGGTAATTTCCAAAGGTATGTGAAGTATAATGAGGCAAACTAAATTAGAAATAGCTGAGACTGGGATGGTGAGATGGGTAAGCAGGTAAAGGTGTTTGCTGCTAGGCTTGAGAGCCTCAACTGGAATCCTAGGAGCCATGTTGTGGTATGAGTAAATTGACTTTCAAATTGTTCTCTAACATTTGCCATAGGATATATGTACCCATGTACAAATACCTATTCACACATGTAGGCACCTATACAAATGAGTAACTAAATCAATTCTAAAAGAAATAATTGATGAAGAATATAAAAATGAAACAGTAAAAATTAAATAATTCAAAGGGACCTGAAGTGGAAATTTCTAGTTTCTTTGAAAACTCACCTGTGTCACCTGACGTTTTTCTGGAAGCTGTCTTGTGAGAGGATGTTTTGCTGAAGCAGACAGAGCACATGATGTTTGCAAAGACACATCACAGACAGTGAGAGAAGCCTCTTGCATTGCAACACTGTGCAACTCTTCGCTGGTCTTCACTGACCGCACAACACTTCAATGGTCTTGCTTCTTTGCTGGTCTTCATTTTGTAGAGGGAAACTTGGCAAAAGACTTCTCGTGGTATTCCAGCTGATTCTTATCATTTCTGTTGACTCATGCCGATTTGGTGGAGGCTTGCAGTTTCTGCTGGATCAAGCCTCTGCTTCTGATTTTTGTTTGGTGTGTGATATTGGACTGGACTCTTGGTATTCTGACAGTGAAGAGTGGAATCACCCCCCAAAGAACTGCTTCTAAACAGGTTCACACAAGCCTTTTCCTATTAACTTTTTTTTTCTTCCCAATCTCCAGTCTGTTGTTTAACAGGGAGGTTGAAGCATTCAAGAATCCTACAAAAATCTAAGCCTACAGATAGCTATGTGTCATAAGGTTGTACTATCAAGGGATGCATTGCACTATCATAGGTATACACTATCATAGAGAATATATATATATGTATATAATTGTGAAAAAGCACAGAACTATAAGGCTGATCTAAATAACACTCGTGTTGTCTGTGAGAAAAATAGAGATTGAATATGACTTGAGACAGTCAAGACCAGTAGAAACCAGTTATGTTTTGATTCTGATAGTTGGTAGGTAGATCCATCCTTAGAGATAGCAGGGTGATGGAAGGGGTGCTAGAAGGGATCCTGAAACCAGGCTTTGGAAGAATTTGTTTTGCCATATGGTCAAAATCACAAGAGATAAAGAAAGGTATCTTTGTTGTGGCTGTTTTCAGTGGTGGTTGTCAAGTTCTAAGACAAAAATAAAAATCTTTATTTAGTGGTCAAATAGTGTGTACTAGCAAGGAAATTGATATAAAAGAAAATAGGAGGGGTGAGGAGCTGAGCAGGTTGTAATTGAGTGGTAGGAATGTAGATGGTTCTTTAATTTCAGCAAGTGTGTGGCACCTTTATGTATGACATGCTTACTCTCTTGGGGGTGTGGCTAGCTCTTGGTAGACACTGAGCAGATGTGAACCGTTAGGCTTGGGAAAGGCCTATGAGGTGAGACACCTGAAATCCTTGGCATTTCCAGAAGATGTTGGTTATGCTCACTTATCCCTGCATTGTTGTCCACCTTACAATACCTAGTGCCTCCTTAGGGCCACCTTGCCTACTGATCGCAGTCATACAGAACTGCTTTCCATTTATTTTCAGAGGTCAAATCTCCACATCTCACCCCTCTGGTTACTGTCACTTCCAAAAAGTACTAAAGAGGGACATCTTTACAGTGCAATTAGATCTGATTTTAACCTAATAGCAATCTGGGCAGTTATCTATTTCTCAAGAACTAGAGCTTCAGGGGAGAGCCATATGTAGCAGAAGCAATGGGTAAACCTTTTAGCTCATGTGGTAGACATTGCCACCAAAAGCTAGAGTTCTGACTAATGAGCGTTTGTTATTTCTTGATCCTGTGGACAGGTGCTCGTATGCTTGAGTCTCGGAAGGCTTTGCCAATCCAGGCTGGTGGCTGGAATGTGGTAAGTGATCACACCTATATGTCTGCTTGTTGGCTTTATCTCATTGCAAAGAGCAGAATTTAAGAGTGGGGTGTGGTTTTAGACATTTTTAACCTTTTATTCCTTAATCTTTTTGACATTTTAATGTTAATTTGTAAATAAATTTTGCTAATGTAGGACAAGGTTAAGATAACCAATTTAATATAATATTTTAAATTTATTCTTAGGGGATTTCACACATGCATAAAATGTATTTTGACCATATTAACCTCATGCTTCCCCAGCTAACACTTTCCAGATTGCCAGTAAAAATTCTCCAAAAATTTTTATCCACTTACCTTTCTTTTAAATAATTATGTAATCCAGTTAGTTTTGCCCACATACCTTTGCATGTGGGGCTATCATTAGGACATGATTAGTCTATCAGGGACTACACTAGAGAAAACTGGTGTTTCCTCCCCTAGTAACCATCAACTATCAACACTCTTCAGCTAGGGGTGGGAGTTTGTGAGCCCCTCCCCCATCCTGCTTGACTACTGACTGGCCTGATGTTATACAGGTCTTGTGCCATCTCCACTGTTGCTGTGAGTTCATGAGTGCCGGGGTCCTGCCAAGACTAGAAGACACTGTCTTACTCAGGTTTCTCCAGCCTTCATCTCTTAAAATCTTTCTGCCTCTTCCTCCATAATGTTTCCTGACCCTCAGGAAGAGGATATGTGATACAGATCTCCCATGTATTATTGAGTAGTCCGTAGACACCTGTCCTCTATACTTTGACTAGTTGTGAGTCTCTGGATTACACTGTCCATTACACCCAGAGATGCCTCCATGGTGAGGACTGAGAGATGAACTAATCTATGGATAAAGAGATGAGTGCTTAGAAGGACGTTTGATAAGTATTCACTGAGAAAAACAGCAGTATGTTCAACCCTAGGGAGTAGCAGCCAATTTTGCTATCGTGTCCAAACTAAGGAGTCATGTCCATATTTTCATATTTTCATTTCATTTCTGTTTCATCATCGGACCTAGAATCCAAAATTGCTTGTTGAAAAAATTCTATGTGTTCTTTTGTGTTCGTGTGTGCATGTAGAGACAAAAGGGCAATCCCAGTTGCTGTTCCTTAGGTGCCATCCCCACCCCACCTCACCCTCACATCCACCTACACCCTAGCCCCTGTTTTGATTTCTTCTGTTTTGTTTTGAGAAGGTCTCCTCCTGCCCTGAAAATCACTCATTTTTCCAGAAAGGCTGGCCAGTGAGCTCAGGGACAACCCATCTTCTCAGTGCTAGGATTAAAAACAGCCGACACCAAACCTGGCTTTTCATGTAGGTTATGGGAATTGAACTCAGGTTCTCAGGCTTGCAAGGCAAACACTTTACTGACTGAGCTATCCTCCTGGCCTATTTCCAAGAATATTTAGGTCCCTGATAAACAGTTTATTCCTAGAAAGTGAACAATCATAATTGCTAATAATGGCAAGTATATCCTGGCCATTTATCTTGCAAAGAAAATTATAAAAATAGAACACTCATCACTTGGGAACTGACTATTTTGCTGGTTGAACGGAGTGATATGGATGAGCTGGTGTTTTCCCGTTTTTTAAATCCCATTGATTGGGCCTGGAGAGATGATTCAGTGGTTAAGAACGTATGCCGCTTTTGCGGTACATTTTTCTTTGAAGTACATGTTCCCAGAATTGCTGCTGGATGGCTCACAATCACCTTAACTCCTGTTCCAGGGGATCTAATAGCCTCTCCTGGTTTTGTGGACTCTGCATTCTTATCACAAACTCCAATACAGAGACAGACATCTACATATAATTTAAAATAATAGTAAATATTTGAGTCATGTTGTATTCTGTAAAAATCCCTTTTAGAGTACATGGATTTCAGTTTAAAGTTTTCAGTGGTTCATTTCTGTCTGGTTGTAGTCAGAACAGTGGTTCTCCTCAAAGAGCTGAAATGATTCTCCTTCTCTTGGACCATTCTTTATGCACATTAACATTCAACATCCAAAGCATGGGAACTGGATGTTTACATCCAAAACTCTAAACGGAGTAGTCTCTTCTTGGTGGGTACAGTTCTTCGGGGCTGTGAGAACTGGAAAGGGGGAACCACCTCACAGTTGGCCTGTGCCTTGATTTGTCAATGGTTTATGAGTCCCTAAACCTCCAATTTCCCCTTGTTCCATCATGTGTGTGAGTGTGGCTATGATTTGGTCACTGACTGGCTGCAAAGAACACTGCGTAGTGGCTGAAGAGATGGCTCGGTTGTTAAAGTGCTTGCAATGCAAACGTAAGAAGCCAAGTTCAATCCTCAGGATCCACGCGCATACACAAAAAGCCAGATGTGAAGATGTGGATCCCTAATTCCCATGCTTGGAAGATGGAAACAGGGGGATCCCGGGGATCACTGGCCAGGCAGAAGAACTGACTTGGTGAATTCAAGGATGAACACAAGTAGGCCTTGTCTCAAAACATAAGGTGGGGGGCAGGTGAGATAGTTCAGTGGGTGGAGACTCCTTCTGCTAAGCCTGATGACTGGTATTTGATCTCCAAAAGCACAAAGTAGTAGAGAACAGACTCCTGCAAGTGGTCTTTTGGTGTTCACATGTACATGTACACTCATGCACACACACACACAAACATACATATGCACACACAGCAAACAATGAAGAAATAGCCCTTTGGTTCTCCTAGTGACTAACTCCTCAGATTTGTTCTCATGAGCAGTGTATTAGCAAAGCTCAGGACATGACAGGATTCAGAAACTCAGTACGTAACTATTTCTTTGTCATTTAGGGAGATTCTGAGCTTGAAGTTGCCATGATGATCCTTGGAATAAATGATGTATTCACTGGCTTCAATCAACCTATGAACCAATCAGAGTATAAAGAGAGAAGAGTGTACCTACGTAAGGGGAGAAGGAATATTCTGAGTCTCATAAAAAGGCACGCACAGAAAGGAATAGGAACTTCAAAAGCAGGAAGAAGTCAAATGTTCTGATTGCATTTACAGTACTTGTTAGAGACCGTTTGCCATTGATTTTCTCATCTCTTTGAAGGCAAAGACCAAAGCTCTCTGAGCTTCCCAAAGTGCCTGTCACCCTACAGAATACATTTCAATGAATGTTTGCAAATCTAATAGATGGATGACTACACTACCCCCTAAGCAGGGGGCATGGAGTTTGGCAGGTTTGAAAAGCTGCAATGGTTACTTTGAACTGCCAACTTGACATGGCCTGGCATCACGTGGTAAGAAAGCATCAGTGAGAGATTGTCTACATCAGACTAGCCTGTTGGAATAGTTGCAGGAGATTATCTTGATTGCCCCGATTGTTGTGGGAAGACAGGGCCTGAAAGTGGGTACAACCATTCCCTGGTTTGGGGTCTTGGGTTGTACAGGGTGTGGAAGCCAGCTGAACCCTGAGCATGCATGCATTTGTTCCTCTCTGCTCTTAACCTGATGTAGTAATTGCTTCAGGCTCTGGCTCCTGAGACTTTCCTGCTGCGATGGGCTGTAACCAGAAATTGTAAGCTAAAATAAACCCTTTCTCCCATAAGCTGCTTTTTGACAGGGTGTTTTTATCGTGGCAACAGAAAGGAAACAAGAACCCTAGAAGAATTATGGAGAGAGCTTCTGCATGGAAGGCATAGACTCAGTTGAGGTGTGGCACTTTGAAGCACAAGGTATTAGAGGAAAATTCAAGTTGAATGTAGGGAACATACCCATGTCCTTAAGCTTGCAGAATAACATAAAACTGAGGATGCATCAAGGGATGGGGTAGGGTGCCTCATTGTTCTGTTCCCACCCTTCCTTGAGGGAGAAGCAACTGTCCATATGTATTCTATTCTGATTAAATTAGACAGAGTCAGGCAGAGAGAGTTAAGGCCCAGTCGAGGTGTTGGTGTCAGGTATATCGGGTCTTTGACACTGTGGTGGACATTGTCACCTATGGAGTACATGTTCCAGAACTGCATAATTGAGCTACTAAAATATTCTTTAAGGAATCTCATCATGGGCTGGGGCAGCAGCACACTGGGTAAAGTGCTTGCTCTGTAAGCATGAGGACCTGGCTTCAGAATCCAGGTAAAGTAGAACTTCATGGTGTTTGTTTGTGACCCCAGTGTGCATGTGTAGCCCTAGTCAGTGTTCCATCAGGGAAATGAGAGGTAGGGACAGGAAGGAGAATCTCCAGAAGCTCATGGATGAAAGACAAAGATGAGACACGACTGCAAACAATGTGGGAGGTGAGGATGACACTTGACGCTATCCCTTGACCATCACAGATGAGCAGTGATATATACATGTCCATACTCACATAAACAAACTGCATAAACAGACTGACACGCATACAGTAAGATGTTTGTTTGTTTGGTGAAAGAAAGGAGAGAGAGAGAGAGAGAGAGAGAGAGAGAGAGGAGAGAGAGGAGAGAGAGAAGGAGAAGAAAGGGAAAGAGAGAGAAACAGCAACACACACACACACACACACAGAGAGAGAGAGAGAGAGAGAGAGAGAGAGAGCAGTGTTTATCATGCTGTGCATAGAGTGTGTGTACTTGCTTGTGCAATGTGCCAAGGCAGGCTCAAGCACCACGTATGCTTACCCGGAAATTAGACAGAGTGGGGCCAACTGTGTTGCTTTAAACAGAACCCTGCCACCACTTCTGCTATATCCCAGAGTGCAAATCTTTCATGTTTTCTCAATGGATACATTTTTTTTCTTTTTTCTTTTCCAAAATGGGTATAATTTCTCCACAGATTAAATGGAGGCACTCTGCAGCCCTGATAAAAGTCCTTTGTAATTTTCTTGTTGGTCAATCCCAAGGTTATTTCCATTTGTTGTTTGTTTGTTTGTTCGTTTTTACATGGTTGGTTGGATTTTGTTTGTTTGTTTAACAAAACTCATATATAACCAAAGAATAATTCATTGTTCGTCTTCTCCAAATCACTGTACTGGCTTTGAAATATCCATTTCCTTAAGTTACCGTATTTACGTAGTTGAAAATGTACTCTAGGTGCTGGAGAGATGACTGAGTGGTTAAGAGCACTTGCTGCTTTTCCAGAGGACCCAGGGTTGCCAACACCCTAAAACCAGAGGAACACAGGGGATCCAATGACCTCATCTAGCCTTGGAGGCCACCCGCACATGTTTTACACACACCTGCACATGTGTATATATACCACCCAGGAACACATTAAAACCAGCTCTTGTCTATCTGGGCTTCATTTCAGTTTTTCTTGCTTCCTTCTTCCTTCCTTTCTTCTTCTTTCTTCTGTGAAGTTCCATGGTTTGTTTTCACTGAATGCCTTTCCCTGAAATGTTATTAAAAGGAACAAAAGTAGATAAGAGGGAAGACGGATATTGAAAAATGAATAATGGCGAAGGTGATGGATAGGCAGTTTCCCCATGATGGCTGTGGAAGATTAAGGTTTAAGTACAACCACTGATATTAATATAAGACTATGCTTGTTTCTCCTGCTTTTTATAAATAGTTATGAATGTTTTTTCGGCAAAGATAATTCATCATCCTTTGATTACGTGTAGTCATTACTGTGCTAAGTAAAAACTTTCTCACACTGGCTTGTTAATGGCTGGCTATGTTTCCTTATTTCTTTCCAGCAGAGTTGGGATTCACCCATCCCTTATTCAAATGCCCCACAGAACATTAACATGGTGCCACCTACCGTGTGTGTGTGTGTGTGTGTGTGTGTGTGTGTGTGTGTGTGTGTGTGTGTGTGTGTATAGACATTTGGTGTGTGTGCTTCTGTGTGAAGGTTCCTGCATGGAGGCCAGAAGCCAACCTCAGGTGTCATTCCTCAGTAGCTGTCATCTTAGTCTTTGACATAGGGTCTCTCACTGGGTCCTGAGATTTGTCGACAAATCTTAGGGATCCTCCTGTATCCATCTCCCCAAGGGCTCAGATTACAAATACATGCTCCCAATCCAAGGCTTTTTACATGCATTCTGGGGATCAAATTCAGGTCCTCCGATGTGCAGAGAGTGCAGTCTTCATCAGTGCTATTCCTCTATCCCCCACCCCATCCCCATGTGGAGAGGAGGCCGAAGGTTTATAAAAACCAGAAGTGGCAGATGACCCCCAAAGAAAGAATGCCTTCCAGACACAACAGGACTGAGACACACATTTAAACTCACAGAGGCTGGCAGCATGCACGGGGCATGCACAAGTTCAAGACAGAGAGAATTCAGCATGGAGAGAGGAAAGTGGACACAGGGTCCCACTCCTGACCAGGAAGCTATTTGCTGTTGACACTAGTTGGCAAAGAGAAAATCATCTCTCTCCAAAGAAGTGTCATTGGGTATATCAACCACACTCCAGAACAGGCCCCATGCCCAGAAGTAGCTGGCCAACACAAAAACAAACTCCATGTTTCCTACAAGCACCACCCTTGCCACTCCATGTGGGTTTTTTTTGTTTCATTTTTGGCAGTTTTATTTTGTTGGGTGTGTTTATTTGTTTAGAGTCTCATTTTTCTTTGTGTGTATGGGGTTGAGAGAGAGAGAGAGAGAGAGAGAGAGAGAGAGAGAGAGAGAGAGAGTGTCTTTTCTTGGGAAACTGATTTGAGTTGCGCATCTACGTATAGTAGTATGGAGAGAAATCCCATTGCCTTGTTACACCTTCCCAGGCAGTCTTTAAGAAGAGCTTGAGGACTGACTCTTCTTCCTGTTAGTTCCCTCAGTCCCAGGATAATGGTGGAAGAGAAGGGGAATTACCACAGGTACAGGGTATGCACTGTGGGGTGTCCTCACGGCTTACCACCACAGCACTTCTGATACAATGGTGATCCATCACCTTGCTGAGGAGAAGTACAGCTGTCAACTGCAAAGCAGACAGTGACTTCAGGTGTGTCTACCTGCAAAGAAGAACACCATCCTTCCTTCCACAGCAAGCTGTTTTCTTGGACAGAATGGAAGGGTGATATTTTCCCCCTAGGGGAACATATATGGTGGAGATTAGGTTTGGGGTAGTTGAATAGCTGAAAGGATATCTTGAGAGAAACTCAAGCCAAAAATCCCTTTTTTCTATGTTGCTTCCTCTTCCACAGGTAACTAATTCTAGGACTATCCCAGACCTATAGGCTAGTATTTTGTAGAGGACTAACAATCTTAGGAAATAACTAAGTAACATTCTCCAGGCAAAACAAGTGTATAAAACCCTTTAATTCCAAGACAGTGCATGTATTCATACATGTGTGGGTTTGTGGACATGTTTTATGATTATGTGAGCCTATATGTAAATGTGTGTAGAGACCAGAGTACAACCTTTATCTTCTTTCTTCAATGGCTCTCCACTTTGGTTTTTGAGATAGAGCCTTTTATTGGCTTGGAGAACCCTAATTAAGCTAGAATGTCGGGCTAGTGAGCTACAGAATTCTGTTTGTTTCTGTTTGCTCGGGGCTTGAATTCTTTCTTTCTTTTTTTTTCTTTTTTTTTTTTTTTGGAGCTGGGGAACGAGCTCAGGACCTTGAGCTTGCTAGGCAAGCGCTCAACCAATGAGCTAAATCCCCAACCCTCGGGGCTTGAATTCTAAGCATGGCTTTTTACATGGATTCTCAAGATTGAACTCCAGCTGTCATGCTTTCATAAGTCCTTTACTGAGTTACCCATCCCCGAAGGCCCACTAGATTATACACAGCCTCTAGCCATCAGAGAAGATGACTCAATTGAAGAATTGCCCAGATCAGATTTGTCTATGGCCATGTTTGTGAGGGATTGTCTCAATTGTTAAAGGATGTGGGAGGGCCCAGCTTACTGTGGTAGTACCATTACCTGGGCAGGTGAACTGTCTAAGAAAAGCAGCTGAATCTAAGAGCCAGATTTTATTTGTTTGTATTTTGAGTTTTATTGAGCCTTTGTAAATTCCACATCATATACCCCAATACCATTCATCTCCCTGTCTGTCCCTCTGTATCCACCCTCAGCCCTTGCAACCTCCCTTCCTGTCTCAGGGTTTTGATTGCTGTGAATAGACACCATGACCAAGGCAACTCTTATGAAGGCAAACATTTAATTGGGTCTGGCTTACAGTTCAAAGGTGTAGTCCATCATTGTCACGGTAGGAAGCATGGCAGCATGCAGACAGGCATGATGCTGGAAGATCCCAAGGCAGCCAGGAGGAGACTGGATTCCATACTGGGCAGAGTTTGAGCACAGGAAACCTCAAAGCCCACTCCTACAGTGACACATTTCCTCCAAAGACCACATTTCCTATATAGTGCCCTCCTCGTATTAGCCAATCGTTCTAACACATGAGTCTAGGGAGGCCAAACCTATTCAAACCACACTGCCACCCAAAAAAGTAAATAAAATAAATAAAATAAAAAAATAAGGCAAACAAACAAAAACCCACATCTCATCATGGAAGCTGTAGTGTGTAACAGTGTGTCCCACAGTGCACCCTTTTTTCCACACAACTTTATTTGCAGATCTGGCTTCTGCTACATTATCAACACTGGATCCTCAGCAGGAGTCCTCTTCAGTATCCTGTTGTTGCCCTGTGATCCTGCAGCTTTAGTTGAGCAGGACCAGCCCCTTCATGTACTATAGCAGTCTATAGATGGGGTAGATGTTGGGCAAGCCAACTGAAAGCCCCGGATCTGGGCCCGGGGGGTAGCTGAGTTAGCCCACCAGCAATTCTGTACCCGTACCACAGAGTCCAGCTTCCCAGCACTGCCCAGGCTAGCTCACCCAATGCTGCAGGTGCAGAATCAGCTCTCCTGATCTGGTGCTCATGGGTCTGGCTCACCCATGCCCATGCCATCAGGGACTGCTCTATTGTGTGAAAGAGAGCCTTTAAGCAGCATTCTCCCATGATATCTGCTGTAGTTCATTGACTGTGAGTTCCTTGGTCAGTGACAGTGCTGTGTGGAATATGGACCGATCCTACCTTCAAGTTCCTGACTTGACTTCCTGGGATGGACTGTGACCTGAAAGCGTAAGAAACTCCCCTGAGTTGCTTCTGGTCAGAGTTAAATCACAGTAACAACAAAATTAGGAGGATGCTTCCTCAGAGCACCGCCCACAACAAGCCAAGGAAACCTTTTAAAACACCTCCGTCAAACCTGTCGTCCGTCTCGCAGACCTATGCTGAGAGAAAGGAAAAGACTTCTCAGAGAAAATACCTCACAGTCAGGGAGGCCTTCAGGGGAGGCAGAGCTGAGCTTCTCCTCAGCAGCTCCTCCCACAGCTCAGAGCAGCAGGCTGCTGTGAGTGGCAGAAGAGTGGTGTTTGCAAGCTAGAGGGCAATCCGAGCCCTGTGTCCCCATTCTTCCATCTCTAAAATCTCGGTAATCATGGTGCTTCTGATGAGCTAATCCACCTCAGGACTTGGACCAAGGCCCATCCCAGAAAAACAACCCATGTGGCTCCTCTTTTGAACACTCTGTTTGTGACCTGTGTCTCAGCAACGCAGGGATGAGGGTTTTGGAGGATGTAAGGTCTCATCATGATCGCCTGGTGATGATAACCAGGAAGTGTGCTTAGCAAGAACAAATTCCAAAGCTGTGCACTAATCATTCTGTCACTGTGATTTTGGTGAAGTCTTCAAAGGTTAAGATACTGTGGAAATGAGAAGGCTGTATTTGATGACAGCAGCTGCACTGACATATGTGTGGTGAGGTTTCTTTGGCTTTCCAGCACTGGCCGGTTGTTCATTACCCCTAGTCTTCTGAAGCACTTCTTTTTGATGCAGGGACTTTAAAACACCATTGCTGAATGCAAGGGACACCCAAAGTCGCTTCCTTCTTGTCCCTCTCCACTTCCCTCTCCTTCCCTCCCCCTTTCTCTTTTTCTCCCTTTCCAGCCCTGTCTTCTCTTCTCTCTTCACCTTCATCTTTCCCTCTCACCTCCAGAGTTTCCCAGACCAATCTCTTGTCTTTGCCCAGGGCTATTTTCCTACATCTGCACCAAACTTTGGGGCTAAAGAGTCTCTTCAAGGAGGCAGTTATTTTCTATTCCTTGGCTTGCTCGTGACAGGTGGGAAGTTGTAGGAAAGAAAATACTGGGAGTAGAGTTTAAATCTCTGTCCTGCCAACTTCTGGGAGTGTCAGTGTGAGTAGCGTTGGCAGACCTTTATCTCAGTTTATAAACTGTAAAATAAGGATAAATACTGTTTATGTCACAGCATCTTGTGAAGGTTGAAAAGAGGCAACACAAGTAGTATCTAGAGTAATCATCTGCGTCCTGGTTAATTTCTGTCAGGTTTTTTTTCTTTTTTTTGAGAATTTTACACATAAGTACTGTATTTACATCATTTCCACACCCCTTCTCCCCTCCTACCCCCAAAGACATGCTTCCTCTGTCCAGACTGCATCTCCTAAACATACCAAGTGTTCAGATACCCAAACTGAAGCAGAGCATTTCATATGTAAACCACCACACACTGGTCAACCAGCCTAACCGAGTCTGTGAGTCCCGGGTTCAATGACGAGATCCTATTTCAAAACTTAAGGCTGAGAGGAATTGAGGAAATGATTCAGGTTAGTCTTTGGCCTCTGCATGCACACAACATGCATGTACAAGTGAACAAGTACACACACAGACACAAAGTAGGAACATGTGTAGCAAAAGAAAGGATATGCATGCAAACTAGCTTCTGTGAGTGAACTTATGTGCATGTGTCCTTGTACATGTGCATACATGCGTGTGTGTGCCTGTGTGTGAACATTTTCTTGCTTCAAACGTCTTTTTAAAAATTAATGGAATTAGTTCATCTCTGAAATTCTCTTTCTGGAATGCTGGTCTGTTTGCTTATTAAACACCGAGGTCAAACATTTAGAAGTCCAGGTAGTAGGCTCAAGATAGCAGAGACAGGAAGTGCTTGACATCAGAGAGCAAGCTCCTCTCTTAGAGAGATAAGGCTTCCTGTATGCCTTCTGATAAGTCAAGGAAGGCTACCATCCAGGCATCAGAGCAGGTCATGGAGAGTACTCCAGGGGTCCCTGTTGCCCTAAGAGCTTGAGAGCTATTGGAATTCACAGTGGTGGGTGAGTGGTATCCTTGGGTTTGGCAAGGTTAACCACAGGAAACTTTAAGTTAATTTGGAAGATGGCTGGTTATGCATTGGATCTTTATGCCCATAGAATACCTCAGTGGGGAGTTGGCTGTATGGGGACAAAGACTCTTTGAACCTATCAGATGCAGTGGGGTGATGCCTTCAACCAGGGTAAACTGCTTCCCAGACATAGATCACTGTCCTACCCATGATTGCTGTTGACGAGCTCCATCTTAGACCTCTGCCCACCATCTTTCTAGGAGCAAAGCGTTGAATAAGGCAAAGGTGTGGAAAGCACTTGTCATTCACACTGCAGTAGGCTCCTCCCTATGCTTTAGAATATCAGTCCCGTGTTTCACCTCATAGATGGTTACTGTTCCTCTCGTGTGCAGCTGCCTGTTTTCCAGTCCCAAAGCAAAGTGAAATCCCAGGGCCCCTTGTTTGGTTCAGAAGTCAAGAATGGCAAGAGAAAAGCCTGTGAGATGGGTCATCAGGTAAACGTACTTGCCAAGCCCGATATGACCCGAGTTTGGTCCTGGGACGCGTGTGGTGGAAGGAGGGAACCGACCTCCCCAAGTTGTCCTCTAACTTCCACGTATATACACAAAATGAAACAAATAAATGTAAAGTAAGGATGATGTTAAAGGGCAGCACATTAACACACAGGGGTGTTAGCCCCTGCAGGGTTCTGCAGGGTTCACATAGCCAGGAGGCTGGCCCAGTCCTTTCCTTCTCTTTCGCTTCCCAGTGTGCTGGGTTTTGCCTCTGAGCAGTTCAACAAATCGTCCTGAACGATGTGCACATACATCACCCTTCCTCATGTTCTGTCTTGTTGAGAACCACAGACAGTTTTATTAACATGAAGGAAAGGCAGAGTAACGAATGTGTCAGTGTTTCCTCGCTCACATTTTCCACAGAGAGGAAAACTTGGGGTGCTTGCCTTGTTCTAGATACCCCCACTAAAGACAGGTACTTTGAAGGAGGGAGATCATTAGGGTAACCCAGAAGGCCTGGGTTTCTTTAATATATAAGCCCACTCAAGATATACCAATAAATCAGCTTCCTGGAAAACCAGTAGCCTAGAAGAATGTGAAGGTTTTTTCCATTTATTTGTTTAATCTGACTTATGGCTTGCTTAGTTATTCTATTTTTTGACACATTTATGCATATGTGTTTGTGTACTTATCTATTGTTCATTGTCAGGATCTGCCTAAACTGGCATTTTTGGGTAATTTGCTTTTGTATGCTTGTGTGTGAGAGAGTTCATACTCACATTTGTGTGAGTATATGCACGCCCATGTACATGCAGAGGCCAGACAAGGAAGCTGGGAGTCCTCCTGCGTCCCTCTCTGCTTTCATGTCATGTGACATGGACAGCCAGCAACCCCCAGCTCTCCTCCTACTGAGATGTACAGAGACAAACCTGGGTTTTGATGATTTCTAAGGATTTGAACCCAGGTCCTAATGCTTGCCTAGCAAGTGTTCTGACCCATCCAAGCCATCTCCCAGACCCTTCTTCACCTGTAATATTTTAAATTCGAACCAGGCTTATAAATACTATGTGTTGATGATTATCTATTTTGATT
This sequence comes from Rattus norvegicus, assembly GCF_021556685.1. NCBI lineage: Eukaryota > Metazoa > Chordata > Mammalia > Rodentia > Muridae > Rattus > Rattus norvegicus. Next base: position 40,830,956 of record NC_141546.1, on the reverse strand, counting down.
GGGGGTGAATATATTTGAAGCTGGATCTAGCTGAGAGGTCACCAACCAAGGGAAAGCAAGAAAGACAACTGCCTATAACTTAGGAAAATATCTACTGTGGTCTACGGCTGATATATGAGGATGAAAAGTGCATCTCAGGGGCTGTTTGAAAGAGAAAATTACTTGCTTTAACTTTTCAGGCAAAGCAAATTATGCATATGTCCCTCCTGTAAGGCTATGCAAAATCAATGTTTGTAGAGAGCAGAACAGGGGCCCTAATAAATCACTCCTTTCAGAGAGAACTCTCCTACGCAGGGATTCCCCCTCCCCCGCCCCCGTTTTGGCTTTTTTTTTTTTTTTTTTTTAGATGAATGAAGAATTTTCTCCACAAATTATTAATTATTCCATCTTGGCTGCAGAACTCCGTTTCTTGTAGTTATGTAGGAGTCAGTGCTATTCAAACTGCCGCTTTTGATGAAGTAATCGTCCGCTTCTGGGGCCTCTTTTCAGCTGCCCTGGGCGTGCGTCCCATGTAAACGACTGCCAAATAGATTCTTTCGACATTCCAGCCAATTAAAATACATTTAAAGTGCAGCTGGTGGAAAGGCAAGCCGGGCGATCCCGATCGCGAGGAGAACTTCAGGGCAGTGAGATAGAAAAACAAACTTTGGGGCTCCCACAAGGCAGTGGAGAAGTCAGAAAAGGGAGCTACCTTTCCTGCTACCCTCCAACCAGACATGACACCTGGCTCCCCACCTTAGAAGACACCAAGGACGGAAGCCCGTTTGGGAGGGTGTGAGCTTTTCTCTCTCCCTGCTTGTGGAAGCTGAGTGCTGGCTGGTTGCCCGGTGTGGTACTGCATTCAAACACCCACAGAACACAGGCGTGTTTGTTAAGCAAGCCAGTGATCAAAAACTCCTACAGGAAGATCCGAGAATCCCCCCAGGAGCCCTCCTGGATAGCACTAGGACTTTGAATGGAATGAGACAGCACACAGGAGCAGGCTAACGCGGAGCAACCAGCTGGCCTGTCTGCTATGCCGTTTAGGTAAGGATAGAACTTTTCTTTGCTTCCCTTTTTTGTCCCACGGCATGTGGACTTTGACGTGGAGAATCATGGTTACTGTGCTCAGCAGGAGCAAAGCAGTGGTCTAGAGTTCTGATTTGCAGGTCTGTGTGAATTTTCTGGAGGACTCCTGAGGAGTCACTTAGTGCCTGTGGAGGCTGTGCCTGGGCTGCATTGGCACTCACCACCTTGCCTTTGCGCGTGGCTCCCTGCTATTTTCTTCCAGTGCTTGCTTCTCCAGAATCCAGGTGTGTGGGGTTTCCCAGTGAATTGCTTCCTCCTCGGAACCTGTAATTGCCGGTCGGTCTAATGCCTGTTTGAGTTTTAGTTTTCATTTCTTGTCGCTGTTGTCTCCTTCCTGTGCTACCAGCCCCACACCTGTACATTTGCTTGGGGTCTTTCCCCCTAAACTGATAGCCAATCACACCTAAGCACTTTGCTTTCCCAAAGAAGTGCTAAAATGTTTGGAAATGTCTTGTTAAATCCTGATTCTATTTTCTTCTTCTGGAGATATTCCTTAATGGGCTGATTTTCAATTCACCCTTTTCTTGGGCTTCAAGGAAACAGGTACAGCACAGATATCTTCGTGCTGCTGTTTGTACAGTCAGCCCCCCAGCTCGCCCAGGGGTCTGATGCTCGTGGCTAGTTTGTATAGCAGGGAGCACCAAGCAGATGTATAGTTGAGCCCTGGGCATCCATTCCTACCCACCAGTTGCCAGATGAAAGATGTTCAAGATCTTGACTGTTTTCCTATCTCTGGTTGTCATGGTTGGCCCATTCTGGCTTCGACTTTGTTCGCTGTGAACAAAGAACCTCGCACATTTCACGGTGAGGGATTGGGTTGCGGAGACCTGAGCTCTGTTAAATGTGCTTTATTAATCTCTAACGTGCCAGTAGCTCAGAGCCCATGCCAAGCAGAGACTTTCCAATTTTTTTGGAGCTATCTGCTGCCAAGATAAACGGCAGTTGGCCCGAGAGGGGTATTTTAAGGGATCTTGCAACAGCAAAGTTTTACCCATTAAGAGTGGCGTGAGTCAATGAAGGAAATATTGAATAGAAGAAATCTCAGGAAAAAACCTGACTCAGCTCTCTAGCCACTGAATGGACCCAGTGCAGAGTCTGTCCTCTAGTGGACACAGGACTCTGGCCTCCCTGTGGGCAGGCAATCGCTTCGCTATGTGTACACATAGAGCTCTGTTTATGATAGCGGTGCTGGGTGAATGGAGACAGGTGTGAACACAGATAGCTTCCCTGCCTGTGGCGATGTCAGGGCATAGAGGGAAAACATGGCTTCCTATGACCTGTGCCCATACCGTACAATGATTCCAGACCCCACCACCACACCCCCACACACGATGAGCTGGGAAGTGGCCTCAGAAGTCCATTTGGACCCAAATGCAACTTTGTGTTCAATAATGGGATGAGAGACCTTGGGCAATGGAGTGGCAAGGTGACCTATGGCTTGATTGGCAGGTCCCAGAGAGTGAATGGTCTCTCCAGACTCTAAGTTATTCACAAGCCAGAGCAGGATGAGAGGTGCCATGCTGGTTCCTGGAAGGTGGGGGTGGAGAAAGTCATATATTCCTGGGAGACTCTGTTTTTAGACATACATTACATATGTGGGTACTTCTTGAAAATAGTGTTTTTTATTAATTCTTGAGTATTTCATATAAGCATGCAGTGCACCTCTGTTCCTTCTTTTAGGGTCCTCTGAGATCCACCCTTGTGTTCTCTCTCTCCTCCCAAACACACATATTCTTTTCCCCCCTAAGACAGGGTTTCACTGTGGTCCTGGAACTCACTCTGTAGACAAGGTTGGCCTTGAACTCAGAGACCTGCCTGCCTCTGCCTCCTGAGTGCTTGGATTAAAGTGTGTGCCACTACTGCCCGACTCTCACATATCTACTTTAGAAGAAGAGATCCTATTTATTTTGTGTATATTGCTCTGTTTTGCCTGCACATAGTACGTGTACCACGTGTATGCCTAGTGCCTACAGGGCTCAGAAGAAGGCATCGGATCCCCTGGAACTGGACTTAGGGATGGTTGTGGGTACTGGAAATTGAATCTACAAGAGCTCTTGGATACTAATGCTCTTAGTCACTGTGCCAATGCTCTAGCCACCAGCGCTTTCTCTCTCTAAAACGTAAGCTACCAGATTCAGGTTGAACTACTCATAAGCTCATGGAAGTGGAACTGGGGGCCACACTTTCGAAAACAACATCCCACACATACACATATAGGCACACACACACACACACACACACACACACACACATACACATATACATACACACATATTCACACATACACACATGTACACATACACACATGTATGTGTACACACACATATACATATAGGCACATACACACATACACATATACATATACACACATAACACACATATACACACGTACACACACATAAACACATGTATGCATACACACATACCCAATTATACATATATATATCACATACACACATACACATATACATACACACATATTCACACATACACACATATACACATAAACACATGTATGCATACACACATACCCAATTATACATATATATATATCACACACACACACATACACATATACATACACACATATTCACACATACATACATATACACATACACACATGTATGTGTACACACACATATACATATAGGCACATACACACATATACACACGTACACACACATAAACACATGTATGCATACACACATACCCAATTATACATATATATATCACATACACACACATATACATACACACATATTCACACATACACACATATACACATACACACATGTATGTGTACACACACATATACATATAGGCACATACACACATGCACATATACATATACACACATAACACACATATACACACGTACACACATAAACACATGTATGCATACACACATACCCAATTATACATATATATATATCACATACACACACACACATATACATACACACATATTCACACATACACACATATAAACATACACACATATATGTGTACACACACATATACCTATAGGCACATACACACATACACATATACATATACACACATAACACACATATACACACGTACACACACATAAACACATGTATGCATACACACATACCCAATTACACATGTATATATCACATACACACACACACACACACACACACACACGACTCAAGTCTTCCTCCTCCTCCCCCAAAAAGCCATTATCTGCCACTAGCTCCTCAGTTGGGATCAGTCCTCCTGGGTCTTCCACCCTTCCATGTTGGAGTCTTGTACTGATTGTCTTGATCTTGTATAGATCTTGTGCAGGCAAATACAGCTGTTGTAAATTGATGAGTACAGTGATTCTAACATGTCCAGAAGACAATTCCAGTCTGGTCCTTCCCAACCTTTGGCCCTGACCATCTTTTTAGTCCTCCGTCCTGGATGGTCCATGAGCCTTTGGGTAGGGAGTGATGTATAGATGTCCAATTTATGGCTGAGCACGCTACAGATACATTTCTCTACTGGCAGGGACTTCTGCCAGGATTGCTATGCCAGAACCTGGCTGGGAGCTGGGAGCTGGGAGCTGGGAGCTGGGAGCTGGGAGCTGGGAGCTGGGAGCTGGGAGCTGGGAGCTGGGAGCTGGGAGCTGGGAGCTGGGAGCTGGGAGCTGGGAGCTGGGAGCTGGGAGCTGGGAGCTGGGAGCTGGGAGCTGGGAGCTGGGAGCTGGGAGCTGGGAGCTGGGAGCTGGGAGCTGGGAGCTGGGAGCTGGGAGCTGGGAGCTGGGAGCTGGGAGGAGCTCCACCCATCTTTCTGAAGAAGGGACCAAGACACAATGATTTTACTAATATATTTGAACAGTGATAAGGAGGATCAAGAGAAAGATAGAGCTTCGATCCGAGGCAGGTGCTTTTATTTTCTTTAAGTCAAGTCCAGTCTCCTTCCTGTAGTACAGGGGTTGACAAGTTACAAATCAGGCTAAAACCTGCCCCCTGTGTTTCTGTGTGGATAAAGTTTTATTGGAAGACAGCCACACCTGTTTGTTGACTTCCTGTCTGTGGCTACCTCTGAGCTGTTTTAGCAGAGTTGAATCATAATGGTCACACAGATCTTAGAGTACTTACTAACTGCAGGAAGGGTCGGAGAAACTAGGCATAGAGAATTGTGCTTCTCAAACTGCTTGTGAACTAGAATAAGTCTTGTTTTGAATTTCTATTCTGTGGTGTGCAGAGGAGGGTCATTTTTATAAAATGTGATTCAAATATTGTTTCAATATTGTGGTTCTGTGAAATCTATGAGCTCGCTCCCTCCTCTCCCCCCTCCCTCCCTCCCCCTGTATGCACAAATGTATGAGCTCATGCATGTACAGTGCTCAAGTGAGGGGTTCTAGGAATTGAATCTTGGATGATGTTCCTGAGGTATTTTCTATCTTTTAAAATTTGAGACAGAGTCTCTCACTGGCTTGGTACTTTATCACTACAGAGAGCTTCCAGGGGTCTGCCTATTTCTGTCTCTTGTTTTATTGTCACTAGGGTTACAGACGCTTGTCCTATCACGGCACTGACTTTTTATACAGTGCTTGGTTTGAAAATGAAATGTCCCCCATGATGGACTGAATCCCCTTCCCTAACTTGTATTCTGTTGGGTTATTTTATTCCAGTAGCAGAAACTTTCTGGGGGATCAGCATTCATGTCCTCACCCTTGGGAAGTGAACTCTACCCTATGAGCTGACTCCCCAGTCTGGGAATATTCGTTCTTAGTTTTTGCACTGATCTAGTAGTCAACGGCAAGTTGTGTAGAGAGTGGCATAAGTGTGTGCTAGCTTAGAGCAAGTCTGGGCTCTGCTCAATATCCCGCTGTCACTGTCCCAAGTCATGTTCTTCCTTACACCAAGGAATAGATTCCCTTTGGAGCCTTAGCCATTGACATTTGCTCTGCCTGGAGGTCTTTTTGTGGGTTTCTTCCTTTCCTCCATATCTCTGTCAAAATTGACTTCATGGGGCAGGGGCAATGTCTCAGTCACTGAAGTGGCTGCAATCACGAGGACCTGAGTTCGGATTCCCAAACCAACACAGAAAACAAACAAACAAACAAAAAAACTGGAAGTAGTGGTACTACTTATAAATCCAGTGCTGGGGCCCTGGATACTGGCATCCCTGAGGTCCAATGACCAGTCAGCATAGACTGCTTGGCGAGTTCTTGGACAGTGGAAGACCCTGTTTCCAAATACAAGGTGGTTGACATCTTATTAATAACATCTGGTTAATAACACACAGTTAGTCCCACAAACACACACATGCACATACATGTGCACACACAAGTACACACACACACTTATACATATAAGTACACATATATGAACACACACATTCATAGCATCAATTAGGCTTTTTGGCCACTTCATCTCAAATTTTTCTCTTATCTCACAGTTATTCCTTTTAACGTGTATCTATTTTTGTATGTTTGTATTGCGAGGAACCAGTTGTGCCATGGCAGGTATGTGGAGGTCAGAGGACAATATGTGGGAGTTGATTCTTTCCTGGGAATCGAACTTGGGCTGTCAGGCTTGGCAGCAAGCACCTCTATTCACTGAGCCAGATAGTTGGCCCTCCTGTCAGCTCTTCTCCCTGTACTTGTTACTCCCAATGCTCCCCTTGTTACCACTCCCTTTGCTACTTCCTTATCTCTCTGGTCCACATTTCTCTGTTTCAGTCTGATTAAGTAATGGACACCACGATCCCTTTGGGCTGGTTTAAGTAGAGGGAAAGGTTTTCTAACTGGTTTTAGGTGGCATATGAAGTCTCACAGAAAGAGCCCGGCACTGGGCAGAACTCCAAGGGAAGGCCTGGGAACAAGGTGATAGAATCTCCCAGTGTGTCTGGGTTGGGACCGCGGATGTCACACAGCCAGCTCTGGGGCCCTTCTGACTTTGCATTCTTCTCTTCCACGAAGGTAAATGCTTCTTCACAGCAAGAGGAGCTCTTGCTGAGGGGCTGGGCAGACAGAGCACAGAGTGTGACCTTGGTACTATTTAAAGAAGTCTACATGGTTCATTTGACTGAAGGCCTCACCTGCAAAGCAGTATCAGCAGGGGAAGATGGGGCCTGTGAGAGATGAGGCTTTTAGGACATCCTGAAGGTACTGGTGGAATAGCCCCAAAGTGTCTCTCTCCTTCCTGTCCCTACCCACTCCTTCCCTCTTTTCCTCATTTCTTTTCTCTCACTCTCTCCCTCTTTTCTTCTCTGTTTTCTCCTACCCTCCTCTTTCTCTCAATCTCTCCTTCTTTCCATTCCCCTTCTCTCCTCTCTTTCTTTGTCCCTTTTTCTCTTCTCTCTGTCCTGCTTCTCCTCCTCCCTTCCCCTTTTCCTGCTCCCCTCCCCCTCCTCCCTCCCTCCTCCCCTTCTGCTCCTCCCCCTCCTTTTGCTCCTCCCCATCTTCGCATTCTTTCTCCTCTTTTCTCCCCCCCTTTCTCCCACTTCTTTCTTTCCATCTCTCCCTCTTCTTCCCTCTCTGCAAACCTGTCAGATAAATAAATAAATAAGTTATTTCCCTCTGCTGTTCTGTCACAGCAAACAGAAGGCTGCACGGCTGTGTGGAGTCTGCCTTCTGACCCTCTAAGGCTACTCTAGGGTCTCCTGGATAAAATGGGCATCACTACAGAACTTAGTCTACAAAGAGTTGGGCAACACTGGCCTCAATATCTTTACCTGGTAGGCCAGCAGCACCCGGAGTCTCAGAGGTCAACAGAAACAGGAACATCAACAAGAAAGTTGGGAGTTTGGGCTATAGAGCAAGACCCCGCCTCAAGAAAACAAAAAACAAGAGTGAAAAGCACCCCCTTCAATGAAATCCTAACAATAAAAAAAAGATTAAACTCAACCCTGACATCTTAGTGTCTTTCAGTCTAGTTTCGGTCGTCTTCCCTGTCTCCTCCTCTGCTGGGAGGCAGCCCTTAGGGAAGGGAAGGGACACTTGCCACTCCTTCACCACCCCAGAGCAGAGCTCAGGTCAGTGTCTGACATGTGAGTCCATGCATACTGCATTTACTTTGTTATTTTATTACTCCTGGCACAATTTCACATACATGTACAATGCTCACAATATCACATATATGTAGAATGTTCACAATTTCTCATACGTGTAGAATGTTCTAAGTCCTCCCCTTATGCCTCTTTCCTCCATTCCCTCTCCCATTAAGCCTCCCTGCCTTCACAAGTACCCCTCCCATTCCACATCTTTTGTATGTGACCCACTGCCATTAATTAGAGGTGCCTGCATGACCATGGGGTTATTTAGGACTTATTTACTTGAGAAGGGTATTTGTCAGTGGCTACTACTATGGTGGAATATAACTGCCCCCCCCCAGCAACTGTTAACAGCTTATACCTCCACAGGGAGAAGGAGGGCCTCGTGAGCCCCTCCCCCATCTATGGTGATGATGGAATTCTGGGGGGGGGGGGGGTGGTCTTGTTCTCATCTTATCCATGAAGCCAGGGCATGCACTGTGGACTCTGTTACCGTGGAAGCATGCATTGGTGACTAGCATGCTCCACAGAGGTCTATAATTTACAAAAGGTTCTACCCAAAAGGATTTATATGAACCATTCGGCCTGAGAAAGGTCTCGGGTAAGAAATGCTCTTATAGTCACTAGGTTCATCTGGGAAATGTATCTTGGCCTTCTAAGTTGAAATCTATCCACCTAGGTGAAGTTAATCACTCTGCTCATGGAAAGGCCACTCAGGGTGCTAGGCGACGTCATCATTTTCTGGAGGCTAATTATAAACCCTGCACTACACCAAGCGCTATACACGTAAGTTGTCCTATTTACTCTACGCAAGATCATAGATGGAGCACGAATTGGTATTTATAAGAAGGAAGAAGAGATCCCACCTGGCCAGATAGCTTCCCTAAGTATGTGGTGGAGGGAGATTTAATCCTGGGAACTCCCAAGCCCCAGAGTCTAAGCTCTTAACCTAGCTTAACACCCCTTTTAATTTATTGTTCCGGATGTTGGCCAGTCACCTGAGACTTCCCCTTTACTTTCCAGCCTAGTGATGTTAATCTACTGCCTTAATCTACTTCATACCTTAGCAAGGTGCAGCCCAGTCATACAGGCTGAAGTTGCCAAACAGGGCACTGGTGACCCCTGATGACCCTGCTGATACTGGCAAGGAATGTTTGAATCTGTAAGTCAGGTTCTAGAAGAAGTGGGAGGGAACTCAATTTTAAACAATTAAATGTCTGTCAGCATTGTGGACTCTAGAACACCCCTCTCATAATTCGACCACCTTGTCCTTGTGCTGGATGTTCGATAAAAACCTACAAGTCTCTGGGTTCTATTTGGTTGAAATTCTAATTGCATGACTTCCATTAAACTCAGCAGTGTTGATGATACTGCTAAGGTATTGTGACTAACTTTTCCCTACTCTCTCTTTGTTGAGTGGATGGCAAAAAGCAACATGTCCCATATACCCTGCTATGCTGCTTGCTTTTTCAAGGGGCGTTAAGAAAATTTGGAATGGTAGATAGTTTTCCTTTTATAAGTTCATGCGATCTGGTAATTAAGTAAAGCAAAAGTTCAACTGATTTAGTTTTATGAGCCGCGTAGGTCACCTTCTTAATCAGTCTTCTTTTGCTTTTATAATAGTCCAGCCCCGTAAGTCAGGCAGGGCAGGATTCTACACAAGAGAAAGGAGGACTTTTTCACATCTTTGTTTCATTCTTACATGTGGACCAAGAAGTTCTATATTGATGTATTGACCAAGATCTTCTGTATTGATCAAGACCTCAGAGAAGGGTGAGGAGTGAGGTTCTGAACCTGCATTTTCCTGATGATCCCAGTGAGTTCTGACTATTGGTTTATTGACTGTATGTTGTCTTACTTTACCGTCATTGTATTCTGCCTCTATGGTCCTTTTGGGATCCAATCCTGACCTGTCTTTAACAAGGCCAGTGGCACAACCTAAAGGAGGCTCAGGGCTGAGGAGATGGCTCAGCTGGTAAAGGGCTTGCCGTGGAGGCAGGAGGACCTGAGCCTGATACCCAGAATCCACTCATAGAGCTGAATGTGATTTGAAATTCTAATCCTGGTACTAGAGTGGTGGAGGCTGGAGGATTCCTGGGACTCACTGGGCAGTCAACCTTGGCTGTTCATTGATGTCCAAGCCCATGGGAAAGTCTGTCTCAGAAAACAAGATGAATAACTCCTGAGGAAGGGTACCAGAGATATTTCTCTAGCTTGTACATGTATGTATGTTCATGCACAGGTATGCACACATGTTCACACAAGCATGCACCAATCAATATACACATGTACACACTCACACACAAAGGAAAAGATTCCAGTTAAGACACTGACAGTTATAAGAAAGCAAAGACCATGAAGGGGGTACAAATAAAGGCAGCTGCCAGAGTAGGGAAAAATTGACTGCGTGATAATCAGCAGAACTGCCACTGGTCCTTTGGTGATAGGACGACAGGAATTGATCTGGATGAGGTGAGCTGGAGAGAGGATGAGCAGGGGCAGTCCTGATATGGCATTATTCTGATGCTCCAACAGTGTCATAATTGTTGAAAACAAACCGAGTCTTCATTTTTAAAGTTTTAAAAATTATTCAGAACCTAGAAATGATAGCTTCAGGTGAAATCTGCACATGTGAAATGCTGTCACCAGTGGGAAAAAGTGATAAAAATATTTTGTAAATAGACAAAAATATATGGAAACACCAACCAAGCCCTCAAAACTGCTGGGTTTTCATTTCTAATGTGTGTTTGGTCTAAGTGCTTACTGTGGTCTTAGGAGAACAAATCCGGTTTCTGTTTTCTTGAAATCCTGGTTACAGAGCAGTGATGCTTGTGTGTGTGTGTGTCTGTGTGTGTGTGTGTGTGTGTGTGTGTGTGTGTGTGTGTTGTGTGAGTATCTGTGTGAGTATACATGTGTGTGCTCCTGTGTGTATGTACATAGGTGGCTGTGTGTGCATGTGTGTGAACATGTGGATGACAGAGGTTAGCCTCCAGTGTCCATCTTATGTTTGAGACAGGGTCTCTCCCTGGCCCAGAACTCATTAAGAATGAATGCTATGCTGGCTGGCCAGCAGGCCACAGGGAACTTCTTGCCTCTACAAATCCCTGTGTCCAGCTTTTTAACCTGATTCTGAGTATCCACACTTAGCTCCCCTTGATAGTACAGCAGCCTCTCTGCCCACTGAGCCATCACCAGTCCCATGGTGGTCATCCTTGACACCTGTGTTTGTGTATTCAGACAAGCATCCTCTTTTGTTTTATTGCACCCACCTAAACCTGCCAGACCTCCCCGCTTCAAGGCCCCTTCCCACACTTCATTTAAGAGACTGTCCTAACAGGATATCCCCAAGCACCCCGAGAAGAGCCTGTGTAAACACCACTTGTAGTGAGCACGAGGAATGGCCCCCAGGGCTCCAAAGAGACACGCTTTAATTAAGTTACATTTCTGACTTTAATTATTGTCTAGACTGGGATGTTTACAAGCCTGTAGATGCTCAGCGAGACAGGCGCTCAGCTTTTCTTTATCTAGGAGGAGTCCACACAGAGGTGCAGAGAACTCAAAGGCCTGTATGTCAAGATGCAGATCTCCATGATGAAGCATGCTATTTGGAAACTGACAGAGACGTGCTCTCCCCTCATTGCATAGGGAAGGTTACTGCAAGGAGCAAAGGTGAATAACACATATGCACATGCTTACATGCTTACATGTACACGCTCCCATGTAAATTCACACATGTGCAGTATACATGCACATGTGCATATACAAAGAGATGCACATACACATTTGTTCTTACATGTGGATACTAACATACATGCCTACACACACACACACTCACACCCATACATGAACACATGCACACACATATATACTCACGTATGCACACACATGCATATGCAAAGATGTATATATGCACACATGGAGACACCATTTAGCTGAAGGTTCTGATATGTTCTTCATGGACTATGGCTTCTTTTCATCAACTCTGATTTATAGCACTTAAGTGTATATTTGTGTGTGTGTGTGTGTGTGTGTGTGTGTATGTGTACAAAGTGTTAGTAGTGACGTTTCTAGAAGCAGTGAAAAACGCTGCAAGTTTTAGGGAGAGGAATAAAAGATAGTAGGATCCCTTCTATGTCTGGATACACTCAGATATCGAGAGTCTCATTGCTTTGCTTTCATGGAGGAGCTATAACAACAAAGAAGAAACTGACAGAGACGTGCAAATGTAATGGGAAGAATCTGCTTGAATTGTGCAGGAAATTCATTTATTGATTCACCTATTCCTTATTCACAAATAAGCATTGTCCAGAGATACAGGTTAGGGCCAGTGAGGTGGCTCAGCAGGTGATGGCCCTCACCGGAAGTTGATCCCTTGGGTCCACATCATGGACAGAGGGTAATGGCTCCTGAACGTTGTCCTCCAACTTTCACATGTGCACACACACGCTCATGTACAAGTGCATGCACATACACGCATGCACACATGCACATGTACTCATGAATTCACATATGTATGTGTACACGCACTAAATCTACAACAGAAATTAAATGCAGACAAGAAGCTGCTAGGACGGCTAGAAGGGCAAGGCTATCCTTCTCATCTCAAGCCAGCATGACTGAAGCCTGGGGCTGCCTGTCATCGACAGGTTATAGGAGAACAAGCATACACACCCAAGCAGCACTCTTTTGAGGACTTTACGCTCTTTTATTTAAATATACCCTTTGTGTGGACCGACCAATGCCATGAGACTAAGCGCAGGTCTTAGTGTGAAGAGTGGTGTATTACAGCAGAAACTGGATTCTCCTGCCAACTAGCCTCGCTTTGAAAGTCAGTATTTGCTACAAAGTGGCCCTACCATCGGCCATGGGTGGGAGAATGAGCAGCCTTTGTGAGAAGCAGGTCTAGTCTCTGAAGCAGTGTGGATAGCTTCTGTCTTTGAGTAAAGGCATAGAGGCCAAGGCACAGTAGCCCCTGCAGAGTTCTGCTGTAGGTACCAGGTATGACTCTTTCAGTCCCCAAGACTCTAGGTAGATGCGTATGGCTAAGTCTGAGCATGGGTCATGTGCCCCGCCATACCCATTGAGGAATCCCTGCAAAGAACAGGGTAGGTGGATGATGGGTGGTGCACACTTTCAGCCAGTACACTCACCACGTATTCTGCTATTCCAACTGCTTGCTTTGTTTTCATGAGTCAGAGCCAAATTGGCTTCATCTGATCTTTTGTGTTCTCAATCTTCAGCATGACCTGTCTCCTGGGATTATAGTCTCCAGCGTGCAGAAACCATGGTTTATGTGCAGCTACTTTGCAGCTTCTGATGAACCTTAAATATGGGTTTACAGCGTGTGTTTTAGAATTGCACATGATTGTCTGAGGTGCCCCAGGGATGGTTATCAGTTCTCCACCTCCCACATGTGGGTTCTGCACTGCCGGTTTCAAACCTTACGTGCGGTTTCCCTTCTGGTGGGCTGGGGATGCCCCAGGAGAGAGGACGGGTTGCTCTGTTTGGCTTTAAGCCGACTCAGATGAAGGGTGGGGTACGTGGAGCTGGATGGACTCCGTTATGCCAGGCACAGCCTGGCCTAGTCATGTCGTTAGCCTTGCCCCAACACATCTGTCAACACTGCCTTTGTCTGGAGCCTCCGTGCTGCTTAAATTAGTTTCTCTTAGAGCTCATCTTATCCATCAGGGTCCTATGGAGTTTTGGGTTCTTTCCCTTGTTTATCACCAGAGGCCAGAACCGGTTGTCTTTTCTGAGTTACTAACCTCCAGAGGGATGGATGGAATCTCCCAAATAGTTGAGCTCTGACTCAGAGCCGCATGCTCGCTCCTTCAGTCAGCCACAGCTCCCTCCACACAACCCCTGCCTTTCAAAGCACCCAGACGGCTGCATGCAGCAAAAGTCTCCTTCATTGCCCACTTGAGGGCAGAGGATAGGGTTCTGGATTTCATACAAAGAGAAAAATGGAAGCAAAACTGTCTAGAGGAATGAACAGGACTAAGGGGCAGAGGATGGGCAAGATGGATAACGTATGAAAATGTCCTCCTTCCCCACACTCCCATGTGCAGTGGATTGGCATATATAATTAAAATACACACAGAGAGGCAGAGAGAGCATCAGTTTTTGAGTCCTGCCTTAGGTTCTTTTTTTCCCCCATCTTTATTAACTTGAGTATTTCTTATTTACATTTCAATTGTTATTCCCCTTCCTGGTTTCCGGGCCAACATCCCCCTAACCCCCCCCTCCCCTTCTCTATGGGTGTTCCCCTCCCCATCCTCCCCCTATTACTGCCCTCCCCCCAACAATCACGTTGACTGGGGGTTCAGTCTTGGCAGGACCAAGGGCTTCCCCTTCCACTGGTGATCTTACTAGGATATTCATTGCTACCTATGAGGTCAGAGTCCAGGGTCAGTCCATGTATAGTCTTTGGGTAGTGGCTTAGTCCCTGGAAGCTCTGGTTGCTTGGCATTGTTGTTCATAGGGGTCTCAAGCCCCTTCAAGCTCTTTCAGTCCTTTCCCTGATTCCTTCAACGGGGGTCCCGTTCTCAGTTCAGTGGTTTGCTGCTGGCATTCACCTATGTATTTGCCATATTCTGGCTGTGTCTCTCAGGAGAGATCTACATCCGGTTCCTGTCAGCCTGCACTTCTTTGCTTCATCCATCTTATCTAGATTGGTGGCTGTATATGTATGGGCCACATGTAGGGCAGGCTCTGAATGGGTGTTCCTTCTGCCTCTGTTCTAAACTTTGCCTCCCAAGGGTATTCTTGTCCCCCTTTTAAAGAAGGAGTGAAGCACTCACATTTTGGTCATCCTTCTTGAGTTTCACATGTTCTATGAATCTAGGGTAATCGAGCATTTGGGCTAATATTTACTTACCAATGAGTGCATACCATGTGTATTTTTCTGTGATTGGGTTACCTCACGCAGGATATTTTCCAGTTCCATCTATTTGCCTATGAACTTCATAAAACCATTGTTTTTGATAGTGGAGTAGTAGTCCATTGTGTAGATGTACCACATTTTCTGTATCCATTCCTCTGTTGAAGGGCATCTGGGTTCTTTCCAGCTTCTGGCTATTATAAATAAGGCTGCTATGAACATGGTGAAGCATGTGTCCTTGTTATTTGTTGGAGCATCTTTTGGGTATATGCCCAAGAGAGGTATAGCTGGGTCCTCAGGTAGTTTGCCTTAGATTCTTAACTGTGGCTCCACTGACTATAATATGTCTTGAATTTTCTGACTATGAGGGTTTCCATCATTTGTATTTGGAAAGTTCATGTTATTTCCCTAAGGGGCTGAAGGAAAAATGGCTAAAATTAGTGTAAGTGTTGGTGTAAGTAACACTGTATTGCTGTTTGCAATGGTGGGGTGCTATGGGACTTTGGTCATTGTCTTTGATTGAATGGAAAATCCATATATGTTTCATTCGATGTCTTATTTGTTCTTTGTTTTGTACATGTGTGTCTGAGTGTGTGTATGTGCACCACGTGTTTGCAGGTGTCCATAGGATCCACAAGAGAGCCAAATCCCCTGAAACTGGAGTTATAGGTAGCTGAGAGCTGCCCAGTGTGGGTTCTAGGAACTGAAAAAAGGTTCTGTGAAAGAGTAGTAGACTCTCTTAACCACTGAGCCATCGCTCCAGCCACAGGTAATCAACATGGCGTGTTAGGACAATAGTTTATCTTGATTATCAGTTTGACTCGATCTAGAATCACTTAATAGGCTAATCTCTGGGTGTGCCTATATGAGGGAGTTCCCACTTTGGTTAATTGAGTTGAAAAGACCCACCCTCAATAGGGGCAGCACCATCCTGAGGGCTGAGATCCTGAAGTGGATAGAGAGTGATCTGAGCATAGCATCCATGTCTCTCTGCTTCCTGGCAGCCGGAGCAACATGACTTACTACCTCTCACTCCACATTACAGACTGTCCCCTCAAACTGCGACCAAGGAAACCCCAAAATGGCATTGCTATGACAAAAATAACTATTGCAGTTAATGGCTGGCCAAGGTGTGTAGCCAGCCACCTTCTCCTCATCCCCAATAGCACGCACACAACCCTGGGGCAGCAACCTTGTTCGTACTTATTATAGGGCATAGAGGGAGAAGGGAGATGACAAGGGTCACAATACGTTTTGTTGTGCCATGTCCAGGCAGACAGAGTTGCTTTGTGATAGTGAAGGTGACGATGGGAGAAGTGGGTGGGGGAAGATCCTAATCTAAGGAACAGTAAAAGACATCTCTAATTGTGAAGTTTTCAATACAATTCTTCTGTTTAAGAGTCTGGGCTGACAGTGGGACCCCTGTACTTGGTACATTGTTGGTTAATAATGAGCCTTTGCTCCATTAAGACAAGGGTCTACACATGCCATCTCGGCCAGAAAGAGGAAACACTGATAATAGAAGTGTGTGGAAGGAGAGAACTGTGCAACTTGATAGGTTATTTGTTTTTAAATATTTTAAGGCTTCGGAGTTTTCTCTCTTGAGCACACTAGGAAAGTATCCTCTTTTCCACGTTGTAGACTTGCTGTGTGAGATTTTTGTCTTGTTTGAGACAAGATCTCACATGTCTAGGCTGGTGTCAAATTCATTGAATAGTTGAGGATGATCTTGACCTTCTGATCCTTCTTTTTCCACCTCTCAAGTGCTATGGCTGCAGTCCACCATGTTTGGTTTGCACAGCACTGGCAGTGAAACCCCAGGCTGCATGCATGCAGGGCAAGCATTCTACCAACTTAGCCACCTCCCATCCCTCCTACATGTGTTGTTATGTGTGTTTCCTTTAGTACACCTCCTGTGTGCCAAGCTCCATTCTAACAACAAACATAACCCTAGACATTGAATTTCTGTTTCCTGGTGTGTTCATACATTGGCAATTTTGTATCCATTCTGCCAATGTTAGTGAAACTTGTAAGGTTTGGAGTCAAGCCTGTCCTGATGTCTGTCCTTTAATGTCAGATGTCTTAGACAGGGCTCTGTAGAGGAATAGAATGTGTGGACTGTGTATGTATTATAAAAGGGGAATTTGTTAGATTGGCTTACACACAACAGGTTGGGCAGTCAACAAAGGCTGTCTGTCTTCTGTAGAGGCTAAGAACCTGGTAGCTTCTCAGTATGTGAGGCTGGGCATCTTGACATCTCAAACTGGTGATGAAGGCTTAGAGGGCTCCTGGGGAGCCTGTGTTTTCAGTCTGTGTTGAAAGGCCCAAGAATTGGGAGTGTGACGGGGCAGAGGTTGACAGCAGGAGCAGTGGATAGACACACTTACTTACAAGCAGTGAAGGCAGGCAAGCAGCCCTGCTTTTTCTTTGGACCTCTTTGTATCTAAGTTGCCCTATGGAAGAGGTTGTCTACTCTGGGAGGACAGCTTTCCTCAGTTAACCGTTTCTGGAAATGCCTTCATAGACCTGACCTGTCCAGACTAGTTGACAGTCAAAATTAAACATCATGTCATGTTCTCTCTCTCTCTCTCTCTCTCTCTCTCTCTCTCTCTCTCTCTCTCTCTCTCTCGTGTGTGTCTGCCTCTGTCTGTCTCTGTCTTTCCCCACTCTTTGTGTGTGTGTGTGTCTGCCTCTGTCTCTGTCTCTCTCTCTCTATGTTGTGTCTCTCTGTCTCTGTTTTTATCCCTGCCTCTCTGTCTCTTTCTGTCTCTCTCTGTCTCTCTCTGTCTCTCTTTCTGTCTCTCTGTCTCTGTCTCTGTGTGTGTGTGTGTGTGTGTGTGTGTGTGTGTGTGTGTGTGTGTGTCTGTATCTGTGTCTGTGTCTGTGTCTGTGTTTCTTTCTCAATTTGATGCCGTCATCAACTATATAGTGATGGGGATGCTTGGAAAGAGCTGGAGACCTGAATTTTTAATGTTTAGTCTGTAAATAACTCTTTTCAATAGACTATCTGCAAAAACAACAACAACAACAATAAACATGATCTAAAAGCAAATTGGGGTGGAAAGGGTTATTCAGCTTACACTTCTGCATTGTTGTTCATGATCAAAGGAACTCAAGCAGGGTAGGATTCTAGAGACATGGGATAATGTTGAGGCCATGGAAGGGAGTTGCTTACAGGTTTGCTCATTTTCCTTTTAGATCTGCATGAGGGTGAATTCTAGTAACTACGTAACAGAGTCAATGCCAGGCTGTTTTAAGATTTTCTCTGCCAGGGCAATTAATCCAAAACTTCACTGAAGCCTCAGGCAATTTTTTTTTGTTTGTTTTTTTGTTTTTTGTTTTTTTTTTTGTTTTGTTTTGTTTTGTTTTTTTTTTTTTGGACAAGAACAAAAACCAGCTACATTCTTTGCCAAAATATTAAAGGAACAGTCTCTAGGCCACAAACTAACTTTCTTCTCTGAAACCACTTGAGCCAGATCCCTATAGTTCAAATCACGCTCAGCACAACTGTCTTCCATGTTCCTATAAGGATGGTCCATTAATCCCAACTTTAAACACTCAAATATTTTTCTAATCCACAATCTCAAAGTTCACAACCTCCAAACAAAAGCACAGTCAGGTCTATCACAGCAATACCCCACTCCTAGTATCAATTTTTGTCTTAAAAAGAGTTTTTATTGCTGTGAAGAGATGTCATGGCCAAGGCAGCTCTTATTAGGGAAAACATTGAGGCTGGTGTACAATTCCAGAGGTTCAATCCATTATCATCATGGTAAAAAAAACATGGAGGTGGGCAGGCAGACATGGTGCTAGAGAAGGAAATGAGAGTTCTACACATTGATCTGAAGGCAGCAGAAGTAGACTCTGTGTCACACTGGGCACAGCTTGAATATATGAGACCTAAAAGCTCATTCCCACAGTAACATACTTCCTCCAAGGCCACATCTTCTAATAGTGCTACTATCTATGGGCCACACATTCAAACAGATGAGTCTATGGGTCCCATACCTATTTAAACCATCAAATCTCTGGCCACCATAGATTTGTAGTCATAACATAGTACAAAATGCATTTAGTCCAAAATGGACTTCAAAAGTCCCCATAGTCGATTACAATCTCAACAATATTTTAAAGTCCAAAGTTCAAAGTCTTTTCTGAGATTCATGCGATATCTTAACTGTAATTCCTTGTAAAATCAAAATAAAAAATAGAGCACATACTTCTGACACATGGCACAGGATACATTACCATTTCAGTACATAGAGAAGGGAGTATAGTAAGGAAATACTGGACCAAAGCAAGACAGAAAAGCAGCTGGAGAAACTTGGAATCCCTATGTCTGATATCAAAGCGCTCTTCAGATCTCCAATTCCTTCTGGCTTTATTGATAGCAACACCTCTCTCTCTCTCTCTCTCTCTCTCTCTCTCTCTCTCTCTCTCTCTCTTCCTCCCTCCCTCTCTTCTCTCTCTCTCTCTCTCTCTCTCTCTCTCTCTCTTTCTCTCTCTCTTCCTCCCTCCCTCTCTCTCGGGCTAACTCAATTTCCTGTGACCAGCTCACCTTAGCAAGTATCCCACAGCTCTGTCATCTCCAACATCTTGGCATCTCCAGGTTTCACCTTCACAGCTTCACAAAATGGCCTCTTTGGGCCTCCATCAGTGACATTCTTGACACATACCCAGCCTCCACAGTTTTCTTTACTTATAGAGGAAGATTCCATGAAGCCTCTGTTTTGTTCTTGACCTTAAAGCCAGAGCTATGTGGCCAAAGATGCCAAGTTCTTCTGCTGGCTAGGCTGGAATATGGCCCCCTCATTCAATCATGTCTTTACCAGCTTTATGTGTCAATGACTTCCTTCGCTGCCTAAGCTTGGCTGTCCTGGAACTTGCTCTGTAGATGAGGCTGACATTGAATTCAGAGATCCACTTGACTCTGCCTCCTGAGTGATAGTATTAAAGTATGTACCTCAACTGTTGTTTAATTCCTTTTCACCAGTCCCTTTACCCCATTTAATATCAGACTTGCCTTTAATCTGTTTGTGTTCTTAAAGAAGAGTACTCGGCTCCATCCCACTTCCTGGTGCCCATTCTCTCCTCAAATTGTACATTTTTTTATTTATTTATTTTTGCTAAGACCCTATCTATCTTTGAGTATAATATGCTAACAGCAAGTCGTCTGATATACCCAGAAATGTTATAATCTCAGTGGCTTTGAATATATGGGTGCAGGCTTTCCAAGCATTTTCCCCTCTATGTACCTATCAGATCTCTGCCTGCAAAACTGCACATGAGAACCCAGCTGCCTCATACACAGCATTTCTGCTGTCAACATCTACAGCCACTACAGCCAATCGGCTGCTCCTAATCTTAGTAGCTGTGATTTTGCCATCAGGACCACTGGCTGATCACTTTACTCATTACTTTAGGAAGATAGTTAAGAGCCCTAATCATGCCTCCAAGGGGAAAATTTCTGTTGGGTTTCAGAAGAGAGCACAGGTAAGGTTTCAAATTCTGAACATCTGGTTGATGCGGTACCCTACTAACAGCAGGTAATGAACACATGAGGGCCCTGTTCTAGATCACAGTAGGTGTCTAAGGGCCCAACCAGGTAGAAGAGTAAGAGGAGACTTCAGTCTCTAACTGGATGTTCCGTTCTATACTGGCATCCCATAGGATTCCCTGGTTCCTGAGAATTGCTTCATACCAACTTAAGGCCACTGTAGAAGACCAAATTTTAACCATGAGTGAATTCACAATAAGGGGCGAGTTTCTGATACTGACTTTGTGGAATTTCACCTCTAGATAAAAATGTCGTGTGCTTAACGTCACTGGCCACATGGACACATTGAGCTGGGGTCTCGGGTTCATATTTCTGTGAGTGTGACTAGTGCTACAATAAGCATGGATATGCAAGGATCTATGGGCTATGTTGCCTTGGTAATTTGGGGGAAATACCCAGGGGTGCTATCTCTGGGTCATATGGTTGGTCTATATTTAGTTACTTGTGAGCCCTAGATTTTATGTAGCTATCTAAAATCATATGCATGATAACAAGGAAGTGGAAGGGGGCTAATTGGAGGAGGGATGAGAAAGGAGAAGTTAGTAGGGTATGGGGGGGATGTGCTCAAAGAAGAGTCATTGTGTGTGTGCACATGCCTGTAGAGAACAGAGTCCAAATTGGGTTGGGTTATCTTCCTTTATTACTCTTTACCAGAATTTTAAGACAGGGCTTCTCTCTGCACCTGGAGCTCACAGATATAGCAACACTAGCTGTTCATGGAGTGCAAGGGTTCTAGGCACATGCCACCATGCAGTCTTTACATGGATTCTGGGCTGGGGATTTCAGTGCAAGTCCTCCAGTTCTCTTCCCAGTTCCACAAAGCACACTTACATATTAGTAAGAGGATAACCTTATATAACCCAGTATTATATATCTTATATATGTCAGTGTATGTTTATGTATATTTACATATCTATGACCAGGTGTTATAAGGGAACTCAGCAGGTGAGGAAAGGAAGTTTACAGTGGAGCAATATCTATCACCTATAAGATACTGAGGAAGGTTCTGCTGGGGCAACTTGGCATCTCACAATCTCATTAGGTGTGAGAGTAAAACTTTCTTAAATTAGAAATGTAAAGGTTGTGAAGAGATTACTCAGTTGGCCAAGCTCTTGCCATGCAAGCATGAAGACCTGAGTTCCTATCCCCAGAACTTACATAAAAACATAAAGCATGGTGGGACATGCCTGTAATCTCAGCACTGGGGAGGCAGAAACAGGCGAATTCCCAGGGCCACCCAGTCAAGCCAAATTTATGAGTTCCAATAAGAGACCCTGCCTCAAAAATTGTGAGAGTGATAGAGGAAGACTCATCTTCACAGACATGTACACAATCATAGACAAGTACACATGAACACACACACAGACACACACACAAGCACACACACACACACACACACACACACACACACACACCACTCACTCACAAGAAATATATGAATTGAATCTAGACCCAGGACTGATGACTGAATGATAGTCTGTGCTCACCTATAGTTAAAGGATTAGAGTGGTTGGCTTAGGTGATCTGCTCATCTCAGGGCTCTGCAATGTGACTCATGGGTCCTCTGACCCCAGATGAAGGTAATGGCTGCAAGGACAGACTATAAAGAAATGATCCCACCTACATTTAGCCTGTGAACCAATGAGTTTAATTGGGGTTATCTATAAGACCATTAGCAACTTACGAATGGCTCTACCTCTGCAGAGACTGTCTCTGCCAGCCATTGCTAACTGCTTAGATACCCTCAGGGAGCGGTGAGCCTCATGAGCCTCTCTATTAGCAACTGTTAACTACCTATAAATATTCAGGAACAGGAACAACAGGACCATGGGAGTCCCTCTCCTTCTCAATGGTGGAGTGAGCATTAATGGCGCCAAATGTGTTCAGGTCTCCCTGGTGTCAAAAGCAGCTTCATTCAGCTGCAAAGTTAAAAGAGATAGAAACCATGGTGGGGGATTTTGCTACACATTTCACTCATTCAGTTGCTCCTGGTGGCTGTGAAGTATCATGGAGCCATGGAGTCATAACACAAAAGTGTTTCAGTACTAAGCATATGCTAGGTCTTACGATAGACACCAAGATACTTTCATAAATATACCATGGTACATTCTCCTAAGCTTACAGTTTCAAGACACTTTCAGAAAAGGTAAGGCATGCACTATAACATGGGCCCAGGCTCTGGGGAAAGGCTGTTGACAAGAGGATAGCCAGTGAAAGGGTGCAGTCTTTGAAGTTGTGTGATCAGAGCCCCAGACATTGCTCCTGAATCAACACTACTAAAAGGCAAGGAATAGGTGTATTATGGTGAGAAACTAAATTTTACTAACTTTATCCATTTTAAGGTCATATTGATAAATCTCATTCCAAAGATTTGAGCGTTTTACTAAGCTTGAAGGTGGGTTAAAAAAGGCTGTCTGACCCATAGAGCAGAAGGCTTGGAGGTCAGACACTGTTGTGTCCCCCAGGACTCTCAACTGGTATTTTGTCTGAGGGAGGGTCTTCAAGGTACACTATGATCTTGATGATTTGATCAGGTCATTAGTAATACAAAGGGTTGTAATGGAACACTGTCCTTGGCATTGCCTAACTGCTACTCTCTTGGACTATCAGGATTTGGGATTACTCTAAGAGACTTGCACAAGATTGGTCCCATTAAGTTTCCATCATTGAGAAGGGGAGGAGCTTGCGAGGTCCTGTCCCTCCCAGAGTATTTCTAGGTAGCTATTGGTTGCGGATAGAGTCATTTTCTTCAGTAGTGTAAGCACTCACATACTGCTTACAGTACAACAGGTAATCCCTTGCCAATGCTCATGTGAATAACACCAATGAACCCACTGGTTCATAAGCCAGACTCTGGTGGAATTTTTCCTTTGGTCTGTTCTTGGTGCAGGATCTGGAGTAAATAGCCACTTGTTCATCTCCCTGAGAAAGGTAACACAATATAGCCCAGACTATGAATAGACCAACTTAGATGCTTTTGCTTTCCTATGGTGTGAAAGTGATAGCCACTTAGTAAACCTGGTTGTCTGAGAGTGAATATCTTCCTGGGCCATCAGCAGGCCATGTGACACTTTCAGGGAGACCAGTTTGCCAGCAGCCCCAGCCCAGCTCACCCGTGTAGTCACAGAGAACAAAGGCTACCTGCTGCTATGTGAGAGGAAACCACAGTTATGACTGAATAACTTATTGGGATGCCGCTCCATCAAAGTCGAGAAGCATTTTGTTTTCCTCGAGGGTGCATAGCTGTGCTACCCAATCGTTGGAATTCTCTATCAGCTGTCAACTCTATGCCTTATATTTTCTGGCTTTCTCTGTAGCTAAAGGCGATACAAGGACCAATTTCTGCAGAGGTGTTTACATAGCCACACCATCCCTGGGAATCAAGGCAGCTGCTAACTGATTTACGTGACCTGGTCCTCGACATTGCTGAGTTTTCAAGAACCCAGCCTTTATAGAATGTTGTGCAGCCTTGCGATAGAGATTATTTTCAAACATTTCTGTCCCCTGCTTAACCACAAAGTGTTTTCGACAACAAAGCGGCCACATTTAATAGGGTTACTCATTTATTGTATTGTGTGTCCATGGGTGTCTGTAAGTACAGGAGTGTGCATAAATATGTATATGTATGCATTCACAGGTCATAGGACAGTGCTATTCCTCAGGCCTCTCATGGCCTGGAACTTTTTAACAAGCTGACTTGATTGGCTGTCTGGAGAGCGAGCTTCCAGAGATCTGCCTGTCGGCCCCTCCCTTCTTGCTATCACTGAGATTCCAGGAGCCTGCTACTGCACCTAAATTTTAACCCTGGATCTTGAGGGTCCAGACTCAGGTCTACTGACTTGCATGCATTTGAGACATCTCTTTAAAATCTCGGAGAAGAACCTGTGGGCTAGGCTGGCCTTCACTGAACTCAGGGCAGTCTCTCGCCTTAAGCCTCCTGAGTGCTGGGATTACAGGTGCGAGCCATCATGCTTGACCAATATGGGGTCGGTAAAATGAGATAGATTCAGGTTAAGCTTTTAAAACCCTCTGGTCTGGGTTATAAGTACAATGCTGGATTAACAAGTGTCTAGTGGGTGTTTAGAGAAGGAAGCTGCACTTTATTGACTGGAGGGGAAAAAGGAGCAGAAACATTCCTCTTAGAATCTAACCATTTATTTGAAATGAGGCATGTGTCTGAGAACAATTATAGAACTACTTGGCAACATGTGCTTTAATAAGCATCGAATTGAAGGCACACGTTCAATTGTTGGCTCAGTGAGGAATAGCAAAGAGATGATTAAGTGGAGTTTTCAGCGTGGGGGGAAACGAAGAAAACGCTTGCCCAAGGCAGTCTCTAATATTCAGATCCATCCCAAAGCCTTGTAGCCAGGGCTGGATACAGAGTAGAGCCAGATTCAGGAGGAAGGTCAGAGACTAATCGGCAAGGTGAGGGAGTGGCACGGAGTGCAAAGTAAGGATGGAGAAAATGGATCCTGGTGATAAAAACTTCCAGTTAGATCCTGCAAGCTCCTCCCTGCTTCTGTTCATCTAGATGGCTGCCTGCTACCACTTAAGAGACTGATACTCACATAGGCAGGGATTGGAGTTGTTCCTAGGTCTACTTGGATAAAACGTCCTTGGACGAGTTCTTTGTGGTGTGTGTGTGTGTGTGTGTGTGTGTGTTTATGCATATGTATATATGTATGTGCATGTGTGTACATGTGTGTGCATGTGTGTGCATGTGTGTATATGTTTGTATATATGAGTATGTGTGTATATGAATATGCATGCACATGTGTGTGAATATATGTGTATATATGTACATGTGTGTGTCTGTGTGTGTATGTCTGTGTATGTATGTGTGTATGAATGTGTGTGAATGTGTGCATGTGTATATGTATATGTGTGCATGTGTGTACATGTGTGTGCATGTGTGCATATATATATATATATATGTAATTATGTTAAGGCCATAATCAGCTTTGTCTTTCATCCTTCAAAATACTATCAACTTTGTTTCTTTAGGCTGCTGGCCTATGAACCCCAGGGATCCTTCTGCCTCCCCTTCCCTCGTGCTCACTAAGCATACACTACCACATTCTGATTTTTTTCCATTAATTTCATTATTTATGAACTTTACATCCCAATCACAGCCTTCCCCCTTCTTCTCCTCCTAGACCTTAAAATTTTTTACATGGATTCTGGGGACCAAATGTGGGCCCTCCTGCTTGCTAGACTATCACTTTACTCACCCACATCTCTGCAGTCTTTAGTTGTACAAACCCAAGGAAACTGCATGTAATTAGTTCATCTTTGCACAGTCACCTAAACTCAGAAAAACTATGGTAAATGGCTGAGGACCTCCCCCACCCCCACCGCTCCCAAAAGCTCAGAGCTGAGCCAGGCATGGCTTCTAAGCCTGGGAGACAATCTGTCTGAGCTTCTTATTCCCCTAGTAGTTTTAATAGAGTTCTTTGGCTAGAAGGAAACTGCAGACCCACTTGAAAACCATATAAAACAAATGTGTAATGGGATTGGCAGTGTTCTGAACAGAGCTACCAAGAATGCATACTACAGGGAGGGATGGAGAGCCCATTTCTGACTGAAACCTATTTTGAATGGAAAAGCTTTTGTTAGAGGAATTCTCTCCATCAGTGAGCTGTGCTTTCTGTCCAATTGCTTCTGTCCCATGTTCCGTTTGTCAATCTGCCAGCAGTGGATGCGAGTGGTGACTCCTTTGGAACACACTAGGGATTTCTGTCTATGAGAGCAGTGTGTTCTTTTCCTAAAGAGGGGACAAATATCTGACCGAAGACTACACACTACTCTGTTATCTCAGACCATCGCTTGTTACATTTAACGTGATAACTATCTGTCTCTATTCAGTTTTAAGGGCCTCATTGCCCCAATTCTGTCATTCTTAATTAGGAATTATGTGGGTAAATTATAGTTCTCCTATTTTAGGTTATGGTGCAGAGAAACAAAGTATGTGCTTATCAGGGCCTTGCACAATCTTTATAAAACGGTGAGTCACTACCAGTTCCTGGACCGGCTTCCAGACCCATCAGATGAGCAGAGCTTCTCCTCCAGGCTGGCCCTCCCACTCACATTTGTTCTCCTGAATTCTGAGGACATTTCCAGCAGTTGTTCTTGCCTTTGGGCCATGAACTCCTCCACCAGGGAGGGAGATGCTGAGTGATCTGCAAAGGCATGTGACTTCAGAGGAAGCCCAGACCTGAAAGGATAGTATGTCAGTGTGTGCAATTGTCTAAAAGTGTGTGTGTGTGTGTGTGTGTTTGTGTGTGTGTATGTGCATGATTTTATTTTTGTATATGTTTTCTTTTTAATACTATGTATATGTGTGTGTGTGTATGTGTGGAAATGAGTGAGTGAGTACAGGCTCCTTCAGAGGGCAGACAAGGATGATAAATCCTCAGGAGCTGGAGTTATAGGTGACTGAGAGCTTTTCAACATGGGTACTAGGAACCAAAGTCATTTCTTCTACAAGGGCAATATGTGCTTTTAACCCCTGAGCAATTTCTCGAGCCCCTTACTTATGCCTTTAATTTTTAAAAGCAACAGGTTTCCTTTTGAAATACCCATGTCCACTGACTAAAGCTCCCTTACCCTCTCTTCCTCTTTTCCCTTACTCATCCCTCAGAGACCCCTTTTAGCTTCACATCCTTTGGCTGCAGGAAATACAGGAGTACTAATATCTGTGATGCTCCAAATTCAGTTAGTGAGGAACCACTCCGAAGTGGCATTTCCAGATCATATGTTACATGCTATTTTTGTTTTTATTATGCCACCTATTTACCATGTATCTACCATCTATCAATCAACTATATCTATTTATCTATCTATCCATCTATCTATCATCTATATACCTATCATTGTGTGTGTGCACAGGTGCACAGGCATGCCCCAGGGCAAGTGTGGACGGGCGGGGATAACTTGTAGGAGTCAGTTCTCTCTTTCTACTATGTAGGTTTCAGGGGCTGAATCAGGACAGGAATCATCTCTCTAGCCCTCAGTGTTTTATTTCTTTGGTTCTATTATAAGTGAGATTGATTTTCCTAATTTCATTTGGTGTTATACTGTAGATATTCACCTGGTTTTACATCATTTTGGTTTTGTTTGTTTTTGCATCTTGAAACTTGCCTAATTACATGTATATATGTATGAATGTGTATATATATATACACATATATATACTTCTTCCACATGCACATATATACCCACATACTGTCTCAGTTACACCCACTCTCATAGAAACACACACCATACTCATTGTTCTCTTTAACTGTAGTTTTATAAATTTTAAATATTTCCTATTACATACATGGTACCCTGCAGTGCTAATATTAATGATCAATATGTTGTCAATATTGGTTGAAATACAAATACCAAAGTCAATCAATAATTTTTGAGCATGACTGAGTTGTCAGGTCTTGCTTGTTTTATTTTACATAATTTTAAAAAACTTAATACTGGTAAAAGCTCTGTGAGATAAATAAGCATATCGTTAATTTCAATGAGTATTCTCAGTTTATTCTACTCAAGAAGAATGCTAAATTATACTCTTTGTGAACAAAACTATACAAATAAGCAATTTCTGCTTTCTTGTGTTGTTTCTTGTCATTATATTGCTTTCTTAAATTTTACCTTGAGACCCCCATAATTTTTAATTGCATTTGCGTTGTATATCTGTGAACTTTTGAATATTTAATCTCTGTATGACTCAGCATGGGTTTGGCCTATGATATTGAACAGAACTTTTATAATCTCTTTTCAAAACATGTGTCTGTGATTCAGTGTGAAGTAGTTCTGCTTATAAGAGTTTAATCCACTTATATTTATTGTGATAATGGCATCTCTGGACATTTCTAACATTAAGTGACTTATATTTTTACTTTTTATTTTAATTTCAACTTTATTTTTAAGCATGGATAATGATCTCTTTGACACATACAAATTGTTTTGAAGTATATGCAACTTGGTTTTATTCCATTCTTTCCTGGCACCCGGCTTCCAGGCAAGACTTGGAGATTGTCTTATATCTGTTACTTCCCAGGATTTTATATTCATGCACCAGCTGAGAGTAAATAGATTTCTCATTTGGCTTATAACCTCATTTGAAATAATTTATTCTCTTGAACGCAAATCATATTTGTTACACTGTATAGTCTCCTTCAGTTATCAGTCTTGTTCTAATCATAACATAAAAAGCAATATAACATGCATTGATCAAATGTTCTATACACTGATGGATTGCAAAAGTTTGGAAGAGAACAAGGATCAAAATGAAATTTCCTGTTCTATTATTTTGTAGCTTAAAGTACACCTGTCAGTGGAATTACATATATTCCCACAAAAGCGAGGTAACGAGAAAGTACGGCACCCAGGATGGAACAAAAATAAAGGCCACATACACATGTGCCACAAGTTCAGAGATCATTGTCTGGAGTTGGATTGTTGAGATTAAAGATTTATGAGAAAGGACCTCCTTCCTGGGGATCAATAAAAGACCAAGGGATAGAGATGGGTGGTCGAAAAATTAGCCCAGTTAGATCAGAGTTGTATAGAATTGGAAATGTTTATTAGAGTAAAGCTTTCAAATATGTACTCACATTGGTCTAGGTTCTTCACACAAGACTGTGTGTATGTATGTATGTATATATATAATTTATATAAATATTATATATACATATATAAAGAGATTATAAGTAACTAGTGCATTTTACTATCAAGTTTGGGAAGCCTAGAAATCTTCAGTCAGCAAGCTGGGAATCTTAAAGAGTGATCTAAGTCCAGTCTGAATCTGAAGGCTAAAGCAGTAACCATCAAGAGGAAATCCCCTTTAATTCTCTATGGTTGCTCTCGTCAGACATTCAATAGATGGGGCAAGGCCACACATAGGGTAGGACATTTACACTTACTTTACCTGTTAGTGCTAAATGTATCCAGGAAAATTCTCACAGTTACACCTAGAGTAATGTGTCCAAGTAAGGGGTACCCCACAGCCTAGTCAAGATGACACATAAAACCAACCATAATTGTGCCCAGAGAATATACAGAAGGCAAGAGTGTATCAGGGCAAGCTCCTGTGTGGAACCAAGGCCTGGATGGAGTCCCCAGAGACAAGCAGCAGCACAGGAGTAAAAGTTTTAAGTTGGGAAGGGGAAAATGGAAAGAAGTAGATTTTTGGGCAAAGGAGACCCAAAGCATGGTGGTAATTCAGTATCATGTTAAACAACTGTATTGGGGTTCATTGTGGCTGGTACATAGAACTTGGAAAGGACACTGGATAAGAGGATGGAGGGAAGAATGGTGGTGCAGGTCAACAGTGCTTTGAGGACCACATGGACACTCTACATCTTGTCTGTAGGACTAGGTTCAAGCATACTCTGGGATGTTCTGTGCATTATCTGAAACTAGAGACACAGTGTCTTGGAAACCCCATCGAGGCCTTGTATCTCCTCTGTAACCCTATGGGATATAGTCATTTTGAAGAGGAGAATGAATGGAAAAATTGATGGGAAATAAAATGTTTGGAGCCAGGAAAAGGGATTGAGATATTCTTGGTTTAATTTTGGTGAAAGGTACCCAGGAGATAAACAGAGAAAGCTTCAGTGATGATATATTTAAGAGCAATTGAGGAGTTAGAAGTTACTGACGGGGTGCTAATGGATGATAAAGGAAGTTGAGTGTGTGTGTGGTGGTGGGGGACAAAGATGATTTCTGCTATTCTGGCTTCTAGACATGGTTAATAATTCAGTAGTATAGGAAAACATGTCAGGTAGAGAAAGATGTAGTTCAGAACAGTTTGGAGAAAGGAATGAACACTTCCTATACTCAATATACATGACTTATATTCAATATGCATGGCGTTTAAGTTCTCTTACTCTTTGTGACATTTCCAACCAAGGGTTTAGAAGAACACAATCACCCTCCCCTAACTGGGTCACCTTGCCTGGCCTCAGTGAGAGGGAATGCACCTAGCCCTGGAGTAACTGACATGCAGGGGTGCACTGAGGTGGGGTTCCAGGGGGTCCTCTATTCTCTAAGGAGAAGGGGAAAGGAGCTGTGAGTACTGGGAGGACCAGGGGCTGATATTAGGGAAGAAAAGTGAATAAATAAGTTAATTTAAAGAAGAGTTTAGAATAATGGAGCCTTATATGCTGGCACTTCTTAAGACTAGAAATGCAGCAAACTTAAGCCACCTAAGCGAGTGGCTTGCTATCAAAACAAATGTATTCAGTCCATAAATTGTGAGACGATTAAAAGTGATAAAGTTTAGTTCAATACTAAGGCCTTCCCGAGGGAAGTTGTAGTGCCTTTCACCAGAGCAAATCCCTTTCCTCCCAGATGGCATGAGGACCAATGTCATTTCTCCCCTTCCACCAAGAAGAATAAAACAAAGGCGGAACTTGCTCTGGTTTGCAATATCCCAGTGGTGACATTGTTTTTCAAAGTCATCTAAAAAAAGATGCTGTGAGCAGACATGTATTTGCACTGCCAGAAATGCATGCCTGGCTCTCACGCAGGCCTGTCATACTTAGGCATTTAGATAATGGCTTCCCCGTGAGCTTTCCTAACATTTATTTACTGCTATAAATGATTGCACTGAATGTTGTCCTAAGCCAGTAATCCGGTTCCTCGGCGGAGTGTTCTCATTACAGTACCTCAGTGTGATAAAGGGTGCTCTGGCAGACAAGAGGTTCCTGTTACTGCTTAGGACAGTGTAATGCCTGAGAGGGTGGGTCTTGACTGTTTACAGGCCTGGCTGCATGTGAAGCCCACTGTTCCAGCTCCAAAGAGACCCAACCCTAGATAAAAGTATTTCAACTGCCCATCCCCAATATGGTTTTTGAGTGGATCAGTCCCTGTTTTCCCTCCCCTCC
This sequence comes from Rattus norvegicus, assembly GCF_021556685.1. Classification (NCBI taxonomy): domain Eukaryota; kingdom Metazoa; phylum Chordata; class Mammalia; order Rodentia; family Muridae; genus Rattus; species Rattus norvegicus. The sequence goes on along the minus strand of NC_141546.1, from coordinate 40,799,554 downwards.
CATCTGGCTGACTGATTCACATTCTCCAGTGAACTGTTACAGCCAAAACCAGGGAGAGACCTCCAAGTACTGTAGGCAGGGCTTTTTCTATATTTATCTTGGTAAAGGAGCCAGACATGACTAGGATGGATGGGTTAATGCATGTTGTACCCGGATGGATGTCTGAGCATCCTAAGGAGACATCTTACTTTGGTACTCACCATTGAGACAAGTGATGGTGAGACACTTGGTGCTGAGCCTGTCTCTGAACTCAAGGTGGCTCTGCTCAGCAGAGCTTTGCCTTCTCAGGTCCTCACTGCTGAGGTGTGGGGGTGGGATGGGGGTTAGGGGGAATCCCTCAAGTGGAGCTGGTTAAACTGGCTGAACCACAGCCTTCCAAAACATTGTCTTTCCAAGCAGTGGCCAGAGGGTAGCTGTCCTGTGGCAGGAAACTGAACCCAAGTGATTGCTTTCCTTTCTGGGCTCATAGTTAGTGCCAGACATTAGCCTGAGTGGAGTAGGGCTTGGTCACTGATAGCAGCCACTTCTTGGTTCTGTCTTGTCTCCGAAATCCTACTTGCAGAACCCTCCCTGGCTGGCCTGTCATGGATGTCTAGGATTATACAAGAACATCCAAGAACCTTACCCAGACAACAGAAGCAGGCAAAGCCAAAGAAGAAACTGGTAGAGAGGATGATGGAGAAAGGTAAAGTCATGGTTACTTTTCTGTCTTTTATTTTAAGCTTTTACATGCAAACTATTCTCATCTTGCTGCCTTATTTCAGAGCTTAGTGTGAATGCTTAATAGACCTCAACAAATCTATAGGCACCAGCATGGTGGCTCAGTAAGATGCTCGCCACCAAGCCTGACAACCAGGGTTTGATCCCTGGGACCCAAATGGTAGAAGGAGAAAACTGACTCCTGAAAGTTGTCCTCTGACCCCCACACATGCACTCTGGCTTGTGCACATACATGTATACAGCTAATAAATGAGGGTGAATATAACACTTGCCTTTGGATTTAAGGCTCTATAAAATCAAACAAGATTGGATGTTTATAAGGAAGATCAGTATGAGAGAATGGCTACAGTCGCATGAAGGGCCCAAGTCTTCATTGCTAGTTTTGGAGAGTAATTCCTTTAGTTTCCACAATTACCAGGGGAATCCTATTTCCATATTAAATATCCTGGCAGGCTAATGGTCATACAACTGGATTCTAGAATCCCTTGGAGAGTTCTCTCTCCCATAAAAACCCACGAAGCCTCCAGCTTAGGAAGCATGTTGAGGCTTCCTCAACCCCTGTTTTCCTTTCCATAAAGTTATCACACAGTGTAAAAGAATATGGGTAGCTTATCCATTCTAACAGATTAGCTTATTATATGTCAGTTTACAGGTATTTGTGTTATTGAGAATATTATGTAAGTGTGTGTTTGTGTGTATGTGCACATATGCATGTAATCACGGCATGGAGTGCATGTAGAGGTCTTAGAGGGACAGTATATGGGAGTTGGGGCTCTCCATCTACCACATGAAATCTAGTGATCAAACTCAAGTCATCATGCTTGGTAGTAAGTACTTTTACCCACTGAGCTGTCTCAGCATCCCTCTTTGCGGGTGTTTGACCCGACTCCTCACCTTTGGTCTTTCCCTCTGTCTGTGTACAGCTGTCCATTAAATTCAAATTTCAGGTTTAAAAAATAATGAGTAGATGTTAGGCTACACCGCTCTCCTTCTTTATCCTCATAGCCATGTACGGAGTTCACCAAGGGTTTCCACACTCAGAAACGAGGATGCCCTAAAAGCCACTTTCCTTGGAAAACCATGCAAGATGATTCACTAGCTTGTGGCATTAGTGTCGCAATGGATGCGATGTGCAGACAGGGCAATTAATTCTAAGATGGCTGATGAAAAAGTAGGACTGTGGCGAACAACTCGCTCTCTGCGGCAGAAGTTTACTAGCACAGAGGATATTTCTGGTAATTCTTTCAGTACAATGAACACATTTGTGGCAGACACATCTGGGTGACACACGTCCTAGAACTCAGTAATAATGCCTGAGAGAGAAAACCTGTGTGTGTGTGTGTGTGTGTGTGTGTGTGTGCGTGCGTGCGCGCACGCGCATGCGTGTGTTGAGTTAAACAGCTCTCTGTTATGAGGGAGTAGAAAGGGGCCCCAAATATTGTGCTGAAACGCAAGCTAATTGATGGACAGCATAATCACCACCTTAGTCAGAGCCCGGGGACTCTTCAAGCAGCGAGCTGTAAATTTAAATGGGAACCCGAAGGCTAGCACACCGCCCCCAGCTCTGTGTTCCATTACTTCATGTGTGAAATATTCAATGTGTATGAGGGAGGCTGCGGAGGGACGGGGCTGTGATGGAGTGAGACCGAAGTGGCTGGGAAAACTCTCGATCTAACGTGTTTGGGTGAGAACTCTTGTTCCAAGGATTAAGCTTCCTTCTTTGCTGGGGATGAGGTAGCTCACAAGAGTCTCTTACCTTAGACCCAGCCCTGGACAGGGTAGCCTTTTAGCGATTATGTGATTTGGGGGAATGATGGATGTAGTCAAGAGCCTGATTCATCACGATCTGTTTCTTTTAGGTGCCTGTTCTTTGGCATCTGCCAAAACACATGGGCTTTCTAATCAGACTGGTTTGGGTTCTGGTCCCACCCACCTCTGCCTCTTACTGGTGCTCTCATCTCTTAGGGCTGGGGGAGTAGAGTAACTGGGTTTATGAAAGGCAGACTACTTGGGAGCTGTTATCTGCCTCAAGGGATCTAGCTTTATCCTTTCTTATCTGTTGTGATTTCTCAGGCTCAGGCGGACCTGAGCCTGCATCCTGGGCAGCTTCCCAAAAGCAAACATTTCCTGATGCCACTTCTGACTCGTTTGACTCATCTAACCTTTGGGGTCTGCTAGAGACGAGGGGACATCTTTGTCCCAGGCAGGAGGGAGGAGAGGCCTAGAACCTACTATATAGCCAAAGCTGGCTTCAAGTGCGTGGGGGATCCTCCAGCTCTGCCTCCCACATGCTGGAGTCACAGGTTCATTCCACTAAACCCAGCTCAAAGTCCTAATAGTTTTATCTGACTCGTTAGAAGGCTCAGTAGGTAAAGATGACTGTCACTAAGCTTGATGACCTGCGTTTGGATTACAAGCTCCACATAGTAGATGCAAAAAGTAGACTCCTCCAAGTTGTCTTGTAACCTCCAAAATTATGTCACAGGATGTCTATACACGTACTCATATGTTCATATACACATGTGTGCACACACACATATACACAGACACACGCACACACACCACTGAATAAGTAAATAAACAAATGTAATACAGTTAGTTTAAATATAAAATAAAAATAATTTTGTCATCTATCATTAACATAATTAAGCATTCTTTCTTATAGGTCATTTAGGTTGTTCAAGCTTTATTAATATAAATGATTTATAAATGATTTATATAAATGATTTATTCGTGAATAGTGTGTTTCTGAGTATTTTCAATAGTTCAGCTTTTATTATTCAAAATTCTCAAGAAGTAACACACAGAGCATCAGGCACATAGCTTTCTGTGGCTCTAGGGGTTAACGAGAACCTGCTGCTCCCGGTTTGTGCTGGTCCTCCAAGGCTGAAGCACTTGGAATGACAGTGGCCTGTTTTCAGGCCTTTTATGAGAACATAGATGCCAGTATTCTATACTGTGAGCTTTAAAACATGTTAATTAGATGTTCTGTTTTCACTTGCCTATCTTTAGTAGTTCATGGTGGTTAAATATTTTCATGCTTCTTAGCTTTTCTGTTCTCTGCTTTATGAATACTCTTTTTATTTCCATTCTCTTGAGCTCCTTTTGATATTTTTCCCCGCAATACAGAAATAACAGGAACCATTAATCTGTCACAATTTGCACAAATATTTTCATCATTTGTCTTTAAAGATATATGAATTTCAACATTTTTAATGTCAACATATCTTCCATTGTGGTTGATTTCATGATGGAATTTATTATTTTCAAGAGAAAAATATTATTTATCTATGTAGTCTTCATTTTTCGTATGAAATCCTTTTCAAAAAGTTAGCTATTAAATCTATTTCTAGTTTATTCTGACCTGCCAAATAAGTAGATCTTTCTCCCAATAGCTCCCTTTCTTTGAATTCGTATAAAATACATATCCTCTTTAAAAACTTACTCTGAGAAAATTAAAAGCATGAAAAATTAGAGAAAATATATTGAATCGGTGATCTATAACTTTTACTCCCATTAAAAAATGCACCTAATTTCAAATCTTTCAAAGTGGTTTTTTAATGTAGTCTTTGAAAAATTTCATACATATATCCAATACATCCTGATTATTATAAGTCCTCCCTCGCACCTCAATCTTATTTTTTTAAAGATTTATTTATTTATTATATATAAGTACACTGCAGCTGTCTTCAGACACACCAGAAGAGGGCATCGGATCCTATTACAGATGGTTGTGAGCCACCATGTGGCTGCTGGGATTTGAACTCAGGACCTCTGGAAGAGCAGTCAGTGCTCTTAACCACTGAGCCATCTCTCCAGCCCCCTCAATCTTATTTTTAACAACCCTCTGTACACCATTAGCACTGCTTTGCATGTGCATGGCTGTGGAGACATCTCTGGAACATGGGCAACCTACCAATGGCTACACTGCAGAGGAACATATCTCCTTTCCCCATACCTTCAACATCCCACAACCAGTAGTTGCTAAAAGCACCTCTGTTAGGGGTGGGGCCTGGTGAGTCCCTTCCTCTAACCATGCTACAATGTCAAATGGCTTGATTTAGGTCTTGTGCAGGCAGCCACAGCTGCTGTGGGGTAATGAGTGCAAGGGCCACACCGTGTCCAGGACGCAGCACTTCATGGCTCCCCTTCCCAATCTCCTTTGGCTCATTCTTGGAAGAGCTGCTATAGATGCCCCGCTTAGGGCTGAGCACCCAGCTGCTGCTTTCTTTTCTCTGTACTTTTGACCAGTTACATGGTTCTGGATCAACCACTGACTGATACAAAAAGAAGCTTCTATGACCAGGGTTGAGAATTATATTAATGTATGGGTCTGATTCCCAATCTCATTCTCTCTAGTCACATCAGCATGCATAGAGAACCTTCTTATTTTCCTGTTATATGGTGGAGGGAAGTAGGAAGGTGATTGAATTCCCCCTTTAGAGTGGCATTAATCCCATCTCTGCAGTAGCACCTCATGGTCTAAGCACCCATAGGAGACTCATCTTTTACAAAGCAGTTTGGAAAGATCAGGAGATCTCAAACCCAGGCAAAGAACCAAGGAGTGCTAAGAGCTGGAGAAAAAGTCTTCCCCAGGGAAAAACACAACAGTTCGCTATCTAATGCCAAATGGTGAGGCCTGAAAATGTACATACATATAACATTATATGGACTGAAAAGTTATATTTATATATTTAGGAATATATATTCACACACACACACACACACACACACACACACACACACACACACACAGGCAAAGAAGCCATGAATTTGAAAGAGCAAAGGGGACGGGGGTGTACATTGAAGGTTTGGAGGGAGAAAAGGGAAGAAACCGGAGGTGACAACAATCTTCAGCAAGAAATGACAGACATCATGAACATTCATTGTGTAAATGTATTAATAAATTGCAAAACTTGGGAAAATAATTGAATTTATTCTTTTAATCTTACTTAATCAGAGTAAAAACTCTGTAAAAAAAATTCCATAGCTCATTGGCTACCTGTGAAATAATCTATTAATGCTCTCTTATTGCTATTTATTGTTTCCAATACACTAAGTTAGTAGTTTTTACTATTCTCCAGGAGTGACCACAGATGTTATCTTTAGAATCATGAAATTATGTATTGAAAATCATATGCATTTCAATCTTAGCAGTTGTTATTAATTGCTGCTCATATTTTTCTCATCTCCGATCAGTAGGACATTCTTCTAGTTGGCCCAGAGTCCTTTTGGCATAGCCTTTGGATTCTTTTTTTTTAAGACGTATTTTATTTTTAATTACGAGTGTGCCCTGTGGGTTGGGGATTTAGCTCAGTGGTAGAGCGCTTGCCTAGCAAGTGCAAGGCCCTGGGTTTGGTCCTCAGCTCCAAAAAAAACCAACCAACCAAACAAACAAACAAAAAAAAAAAACGAGTGTGCCCTGTGTATGTGAATGTGAATGGAGGCACTGCTAGAGGCCAGAAGGGGGCGCTAGATCCCCTGCAGCTATCCTGAGTCAGGGGTAGTTGTGCAACACCCGATGTGGGTGCTGGGCACCAGCCTCAGCTGTACACATTCTTAAGCGCTGGGCCATCTCTTCCAGCTCTAGCCATGAAGTCTTTGTTTTTCCCTTGACTTTGGTTATAACAAACTGTTCCGGGGTGTGTAGAGCAGGCTTCACACCGGGATTATTGATTTCTTCAAGGAATCCTTATTCCTTATACAAGGCAGTGTGCAAGAAGCCCGGTGGAGTTCTGGAGGGCTTGTTGCTACAAGCTTGCTCACTGCTTCTCGCTCTCACTCGGATTCTTTGTGGTTGGCGTCATTTCATCTCTGAGATGTCAGGGTAATGAGAAAGATATGTGCGTTGATGTGATGTGTATGGACAGAATATACATCTTATCTCAAAGATAAAGTGTGCCTTCTTCACATTTTGGACGACGGATGTACTTCTTAATTTTTAACATTAGGTGTGTGTGTGTGTGTGTGTGTGTGTGTGTATGCGCGTGTGTGCGTATGCATGTGTGTGTGCACTTATGGTGTGCTCATGGAGGTCAAAGAACAACTTGCAGGAAACAGTGAGTTTTCTTCTTGTTCTTCGAGGGATTTAGTTCTCGTCCTCAGGCCTGGTGTCCAGTGTCTTGGTCTATTTACCCATCTCAGCAGCCCCCAAGATGACAGAATTTTAACAGGTACTTTGGCCTTTCCACCTGTCTTTCTGTTTCCAATGCTAAAATAAGTTCAGCCTGCAATAATAACAAAATAATTCCTTTTCTTTCATGACATTCCTTTCAGAACAATCTCCAAGCCTCTCCCAGTGATCAGTGAAGTGAGTTTTGGGGTTGCTTAAGTGTGTACATGTGTGCCCTTTTGGAGAACACCCCACTAACACTTGGTGAATGCTACTGAGTCCTCTGTACATTGTGCCCCCTACCCAGGTGGCTTCTTTGTTTCATTTGCTTTTGGTAGCTTTGGGATGGCTGAGCTTCAATCATTATGCAAGGGTCTTTTTTTTCCTTCCTAATCTGAAACTCCCCTCTTGCAGCTGTATTTCACAGTTGGAACATTAAATCCAAATAATATGACATATGGAAAATGGAATTCAAATGCATCACATGTGTGGGAATGTGCCAGAGCCTAGGAAAGGGCTGCGAGTGCAGGAAGTGCTTCTAGCCAAGCAGTACTGAAGAGATACCAAATTAAGGGTGCACTAACTGAACACTCTTCCACACTGTGGGACATCCTGTAGCGATTGTGTTCCAGTCATTGCCAAGCTGTTTACTGTTGTTCTGAGCTTTCTAATCCCTCCAACCCTGCTGCCAAAATTCTAGTGTTTGAGAATGTCTCTGAACAAAATGCACCCAGAGAAGGGCCAAGAGCAACTGGGGAGCTCTGCAGAGCTCCAACAACGTGCAGGAGCTCAGAGCTCCATGATAGAGCCCCACTGTTGTGTGTGTTTATAGGAGGGACCCTGAGGCTCATGGGTGGGAATGCCCAAGACATGAAATCTTGGAACTAGACTTGGGTTCTGTAGCAATGGATCGAGGGAGCCCACCCCAGAAGAAGATCCTGTGGCTTCTCTCTCTTTCTTAGTTCCCTCAGGAACTAAGAGCTACAAGGGGAAAGAAAAGATCACTTTCTTCCCATTTCTACGAGCAGCCCCTGAATACAACCCACTCTTGACTTCTAGCTCAAGTATAAACACATGCTGCCCAAGACTGGGTAAGAGCTTCATTCCCACTTTTGGAAAGGATTGCTGGACCACCCTAGAGCAAGGAAGAAACCCCATAAAGAGGCCTCACATAGAATCAGTACCCATATGGGCTATAGGGAGCAGTGGCAGGCAATTCTCATAGATTCCTATAGAGCAGACCAAGGAGTCATGTCTTTGGCCATAGCCAGTCAAAGGATTGTGGTGAACTGCACTAGAACAGAACAGAATGGATAGGGGAGTGCAGGATAGACCGAACAGAATAGACAGAACAGGACAGCATACACCAAACAGAGTAACAGACTAGAAGAATAGAATAAAATATAACAGATAGGAAAGTACAGGATAGACCAAATAGAATAGAAAGATAGAACAGAATGTATTATAAAATAGAGTAGTATAGTATATAATTAGATATGGTAGAATGGAAGTAGACAGAATAGAAGAAAATAATGTAATAGCATAGGCATACAGAATAAAATATACGGTTAGAATAGTATAAAATAGAATGTGATAGAACAGAATAAATGGGTCAGAATAGGAGAATAGGACAGGACAGAATAGAACAGACAGGGTAGAATAGAATAAGAGAATAGATTAAAATAGAAGAATAGAATAAATACAATAGAGTAGAACAGAACAGAATATAGACTAGAATAGAACAAAGACTTCATCTCTGACCCAGTTTTACATCTGAGGTGCTTCTACCTTTAAGTGACTTTGAAATTGCTGTGTCGTTTAGAACAACTGAGCAATACTCTTCGGTAAGAGGAACAGCTGCATAAATACTATTTTGCTCCCATTATTAAGGAAGCCTTAATTTCAACTCTGGTGTGGTTCCAATGCAGGATAACGACCTTCATGAAGAAATCGTTCTTAAATAGTATTAGTAGACACCTGTATAGACACTTCCTTTTACAACACAGTTCTACGTATATTAGACACCAGAAGGATGGAATTGGGCTCTTGCTGAATTTTCAGCTAGAAAAATGGTTCCATCCGAGACTCCAGAGGGACTTCTAGACAGCAGTGTGCCTGAGCCAAGTGCCTTGACTGGGCTATGATTACTGGGAAAGCGAAGTCTCATCAGAGTGGCAATTGGGGCAGATTTGAGACCCAGGCTACCTAGGTTTAGCTTGTCAGATCATTCCTTGGGGATGCTTTGCCTAGCTCTCGTACATGACTTATTCTTACTTACTCTTTGCTTTTCATTTGTGTGTGTGTTGGGTGGGGTTAGGAGTGCTCTGTGAGGACCTCCATATGCAAGCCAGAGGCCAACTTCACACGTCTTCCTCAGTCACTCCCTACCTTCATTTTTAAGGCAGGGTCTCTCTCACTTATTCCTGGGCCAGGCAGACTCAAGTCGTCTGACTGGCCCGTGGATACCAGGAGTGATCTGCCTGTCTCCACATACCCAGTGCTGGGATTATAATCCAAATGCCACCACTATTGGCTTTTGACAAGAGTTCTGAAAATCGGGCTCAGGTCCTCGGAGCTTGGGCAGCACACACTTTATAGACTTGAGTCATCTTCCCAACCCTGACTGCACTCTTTCTTAGGTAGCTAAGGTTCATCTTGAAAACCTACCTCCATCACTCATTCTGAGAAGTCCCTTCTCTCTAAGTGATACTCTGCGATGCTGTGTGGCAGGACGGTTCTCGGCGATTGCTACAGCAAACGGGCTTACAGACAGTGTTACAGACAGCTTAGCTTCCAGTGGGTATTTCCGAAGGCTAGGCAGACCAGGCAGAAGTCACTCCCCACATTCATTTATCCACTTCCTCTTCCTGCGCACACGGCTCTGTTGTGGTAAGTACCTGAATGAAAAACTTACCTATTATCTGTTGAAGTGTTGTTTCCAAAACCGGTATGTCCACAAAGAAGCAATAAGGAAAAATGGATACTCTCAGACAATGGTTAATTTGATTTGAGAGAGAGAGAGAGAGAGAGAGAGAGAGAGAGAGAGAGAGAGAGAGAGAGAGAGGAGAGAGAGAGAGAGAGAGAGAGAGAGAGAGAGAGCGCTTAAGGACTAGCTAGATAGCACAACAGCTGAAGATGCTTGCTATCAAACATGACACTTGAATCCAAACCCCAAGAGTCACACGGTGGAAGGAGGAAAGCAAGTTCTGCAGGTTTCCTCTGATGTCTACGTGCACGCCATGTCATGTGTGCATCCCCCCGATGCACAGAATAAAAAGAAAGGAAGTGGAAGAGAAATAAGAACTTCCAGCTAGAACGCCTGAACAGTTACTCACAATCATGGAGTCTCACGCTGCTTTTCATCCTTCAGATCAGACAGCACCTGTCTATGTGTTTCGTCTGGAAGACCAAAAGACTGCTGGGACGAGTCACCGGCCTATAACATGTTCTAGCCAGACCGTGCTTCCGTTATTTGAAGCTGTAGTTCAAATGTGCCTGTTAGGTGTGTGTATGTATGTGGGTTCGTGTATGTGTGAGGGTACACATGCATGTATGTTCATGCATGTGGAAGCCATAGGACAACCTTCTGTGGCATCCTTAGGAAATTTCCTTTGAGACAGAGTCTCTCTTAGGCTCAAAGTTCTCGCAGTCATGTAGTTTGGCTGGCTAGCACACAGCTAAGATTGTCAGTACACAGAGCAAAGCCTGGCATTTTAAAACCATTTCTGAGGGTTAGGGAGTTAGCTCAGTGGTAGAGCGCTTGCCTAGCAAGCGCAAGGCCCTGGGTTTGGTCCCCAGCTCCGAAAAAAAAAGAAAAGAAAAGAAAAGAAAAGGAAACGGAAACAAAACAAAACAAAACAAAACAACAAAAAAACAGGTTCTGGAGCTCCAACTTAAGTGTTCAGGTTCACATACTGCACAGTTTACGGACTGAGCTGTTTACAGTCCTGCCACCCTCACACCTCCCCCAATGTACATTTAACCTGGATACTGTAAGCAACTGTTTTTCTTTCTCCCATGGGAATGAGTGAGTTGTGTTCTCTGTTCTGAAAATCAACACATATACTATAGCCTCATTCCTTTGTCTCCTACATGATAAGATCGGATTTCCCTGCCTAGGCTGAGATGTTTCCATAAGGCTGAGATGTTGCCATTTTTTATGGTTTCAGTTTTCCGTGCTATCTTCCCTGTCACTGCCAAGGTCAGCCCTGAGCCATAGAAGTCAGACGGTACAGGAAGATGATTGTATCCTAGGCACGGCAGAGGACTAAGTTGTACTGGACAAGAGCGAAATCTGTTTCTTCTCTAAGCAAATTAACAACAGAGGAACTAAAACACTTCTTACATTTGAGCTTATGGGGTGAATTCTATGGAGTTTGGCTAGATACTTGCATAAAATATATTAAAAATTTAAACAAACCCCAATCTCTTTGCCTAATCTGTGAAAGAAAAAGATTAGTAAATTGTAATCAAGGGTTATTTGGTGGAGGTCTAATGGGAGAGGGAACCTTTTGATTTCTCATTTGGAAAGAACAGGGTTCGCTAATATCTAGCAGGTCTTGCAGGAAGTGACTTTTTTGCCACACCTCCATCCACCGCCTTTTCATGTTTGATAGAATAACTTTTAAAACTTTTTTTTTATTTTGTAATTATATTTATGTACAGAAAACTTAGTGTTCATTTAACCCAGTTTAGTGGCGAGTTCTTTAGCCTTTGCCTTTTCCAGCTTGGCAATGCGAGCCACAGACTTAGGACCCAGGACGTTGCCTCCCCAGTGGCGGCGGATCTCGTCATATCTGTCATTATAATTGGTTCTAACAGCTTCCACCAGCTTAGCCAGAGCACCCTTGTCTTCCGAGTTCACCTGTGTGAAGGCAACAGTGGTACATGCCTTCCCCAGGCTGGCCTTTCCCTTGGTGATGCAGTAGGGCACCCCCATCTTTCAACACAGGGCAGGCAGGAAAACCACCAGCTCAATGGGGTCTACATCATGGGCAATCACCACCAGCTGAGCCTTCTTGTTCTCCACTGAGATGGTGACTGTATGACCCCTGCTCGGAGGACAGGCAGTCTCTCAGTTGGGACATCCTCTTTGCCAGCAACTTTCTTCTCAGCGTGGGCCAGCAGCCTTTGCTTCTTCTCCTGCTTTGTCTCTGACTTGTACTTGTGGGCAAGCTTAAGCAGCTGAGTAGCTGTTTGCCTGTCTAGGGCCTGGGGGAACTGGTTGATGGCAGCGGGTACTGTGAGCCGCTTATAGAGGATGGCTCTTTGCCTCTGCAGCCTGATGTAGCGGGGGGGGGGGGGGGGGGATCATTTGAAGAAGCGTGTTAGATCTCTTTTGGGCTGGATGTCCTGCCCAACGCTGAAATTCTTGAGCCTTTTCTCAAACAAAGGATTGATCACCTTTTTGGCCTCCTGTCTCTTGATGACAGCGGGGACCGAGGCCATCTTCTTCCCCTTAGCCTTCTTTCCTTTGGGCATCTTGCTCAGCTGGAGGAGAGAGCCTTTTAAAACACTTTAAAGGTATTTTTCTATTTCATATGTGTGTAGGTATTTTGCTTGCATGTATGTTTGTGTACTACATGCATGCTTTGAATTCAGGAAGGCCAGAAGGGGGTGTCTGACACCCTGGAACTGGACTTACAGACGGTTGTGAGCGCCCATGAATGTGTTAGGAGTTGAACCCAGGTCCTTTGGAAGAACAGAGTGCTCTTAACCACCAAGCCTTTTCTCTAGCCCCATATTTGGTAAAATATCTTGAAATAAGTCTCAGATTTGGTGGTCTTTTGTGGATATAGGCATAAGAAGTCTTGCCATGTTGTTAAAGATTGAACAATAAGTCGGAGAGCTGGAGGAAGAGCTCAGGAAGTAGAACTGCTTTTTACACAGGGCCCAGGTTCAGTTCGTAGCACCCATGTCAGCTCTCGATGGCCTGCAACTACAGATCTAGAGGACCCAACGCCCTCTTCTGGCCTCTGTGGATACCAACACACACACACACACACACACACACACACACACACACACACACAGTACATCTCTTTTCAAAAAATAGTAGGCCAGCACATACTCAAACACAAGCCATATAATCATAAACCAGCATGTCCCCTACACATAAACACAGACTAATACAAGCACAAGTGTTAGGGTTTATGCTGGGGAGGACCGTGGTGGATTGGTTAGGACCAAGGAACGCTACAAAGATCACACCACATGACAGATTTATTTGCTTGGGTTTGGGGGTGTTGTGAGTGGGGGGTTGGGGGAATGGGGAAGGCCACCTTTGAGCTGGAAAAAGAGAGAAAAACAGAGACAGGGAGACAGGGAGACCAGGAGACAGAATGAGAGAGGTGGCTGTGATGGCGGGACCTTTTAAAAGGGTCCAAGTGTTGAATTTGGTGGCTAGTGATGCTGTAGCTGCTGGTGCTGAGGTGGGCTGGAGGAAGACCTGGTTTCTAACAACAGGTGAATATGAACGCAAGCAAATACACACAAACACAAATGCACACCATTCATACGCATATAAACATATGTCCAAACACACAAAGCCAATACAACCCCATACACACATAAACAGACACACGAGGACACACATGTACAAATACAGGCACACGTAAAGTGTATATAAACAAGTCTACAAATAGAAACGTGCAGCAACACACACAAACACGGCACAAACACACATGAACACAATGTTTACAAACACGAACACACAGGGAACTTTTAACTGACAGCCTGGGAAAAAAGTAAGAACAGAGAACCCTTCGGAGTGGGAGGGTCCCACAAGTCAGATGTGAGGGTGATTTCTTCCTCTTTGGACAGTAAGCTGGGTCAATCTACAGCATTGCAGCTGTGGGCTCCTGAATGGAGGGAGGAGAGGCAGAAATGCCCTTTGCAGCTAGAGTCCTTGTAGGGGTCCCTGAGACGCAGCACCCCACTTCTGGCAAGTGATCTCATGGAGGTTATCACCCTTCACAGAGAGCAGACCGACCGACCCTGAGTTTCGGTCAGGAGCTAAATGCCCCTTTTAGGCATTCAGACTGGGCTAGCAATTCACATTTAAATTCAAGGTCATTTCTCTGGGCAAGAGGTCACTCTGGTCTTTTGGAGAACAGAAAAGAACACTTACAAAAGGCTTGAAAACAAAGCCCTCAGCTTCCCTTCCTATTGAAGCACCTTGGGAGCTGCACAGGCCTGTCTGGCCAGTCAAGTTGCATTTTTGTGGAAATCCTTGACAATGGAGTAAAAAAAAAAAAATCACTAAAGGCAAAAGGCGCCCCCCCCCAAGAATACTTTTCTTATTTGATAAATAATACAAGCTTGCAGGCAATGAAGCTAAATATCAAGGAATATTAAAAATCACCCACAATTCCACGGTTCAAAAATAAATACCGAAAATATTGTTACATTTTAAAATTTATTTTTAATGTGTGTGTTTAATTTTAACAGTAAAATCATACTGGAGAGACTGGGGACTTTTCGTTTTTCACAACAGGAAAGATTATTTTGTCTTCCTCTGGATGTTGGGACCCAGAGATTCTAACTCTTCTCATGTTTCCATAGAGAGGAAAGAGCCCACTTCTTGTTCGTGTGTGTGTGTGTGCGTGTGCGTGCGTGCGTGTGTGTGTGTGTGTGTGTGTGTGTGTGTGTGTGTGTTCATGTCTGTGTATCTGTGTCTATGTGTTAGGTATGTAGGCCAGAGTGAGATAGTGAGATACTGGGTATATCCTGCTTTATCACTTTGTACCTCAACTCCCTTAACTCCCTTGAGACAGGCAGGTTCTCTTACTGAAACAAGCTAGATTGTTGACCCCCACACCACAGCAATCCTCAGGTCTCTGCACCTGAGCACTGGGATCTGAACTCAGGTCTTCATGGACATCAAGCGCTCTTACCCACTGAGCCATGTTCCCAGCACCAACCTTTTCTTAGGTCCCTGATTGTCCTAATGATCAAAGAGAAGCCAGGACAGAAGCTGTGGGAACTCTGACAACAAAGGTTGGAAGCTTGGTGGGAGCTAAGGGGTCATCTCCCCTGCCATTCCCTTTAGAACATCCCTAAGAAACTGCCCTTATGAGGCTTGCCCAGTTCATTTGTGGCCCAGCCTACTGTCTCTCATCAACTCCAGGGTTTGGGCACATTAAAGATTGGCTATTATGGAAAAAAAATCTGCCCTTGTAGTCATGTGGCTGTGGATTCTACCAGATATCACACTGTTGCATTTCCTCTGTTACCCTTAGGAGAAAAAGGGTGATTTGAACAAGAATCTATACTTGGTGTTGACTCTGAATCAAAAATTGACTCACAGTGACAGTAAAAGAGACTCGGGGACAGCAGGAAGAGATGGGCCTCTTCTCAGAGGAAGGAAGGCAGTCTTTAAAAGCTAAATAGTTCCGGAAAATGTAAATAGAAACTCCTCAGAGTGCCTGAGTGGCCCTGTGGGTGGTACCTTCCTTCCTCCTGATTGCCTCTTCTATTACTGCTATTCGCCTGACTTGCTCATCACCCACCCTCTCCAAACGTGTGAGCTCTGTCACATCAGAGACATATCCCTAAACCTTTTGATGGACGTTTATCATGTCTCCAACCCCATGAATTTGTGTGTGTGTGTGTGTGTGTGTGTGTGTGTGTGTGTGTGTGTATGTGTGTGTGTGAGAGAGAAAGAGATCATGTGTGTGATCATGTGTGTGAGTGTTTGGGGTGCCCTGCACTGGATTTTGTGTGAGTTCTGGGTATTCAAACCCATGTTCTCATACTTGAGCAGCAAGCACTTTACTGACTATACTGCCTCTCCGTTCCCTCTTTCTTTGGCAAAGTCTTGGGGCTCAACCTCAGGGATGGTAGGCCAGCTTGATAGAGTGGTGAGCCATTCAGTGGAGGTCATATTATCAATAAAGCTGGAAGCCCCTTATCTTTGGGATCAAGTGAGGAAGATCCATTACCATGCTAATGCTGACCCTCTTGTGCAGCCCCTAGATAATAATGAGGAGTAGAGGGGAGAGGACAATGCAGAGGACAGTGTGGTTTTCTTAGCTGGTAGAAATTAAGGCCCAGGGCTTCTAGATAAACCCATAGTAACTATTCATTCCTAGGGGAAAATTGGCAAGAAGCAGCCCTCCACTCAGGGGTCATATGGAGTCATGAAGCTCATGACACAACCAAAAAGCAAAACCCTATGAATTTCAAGATGGATACAGCACTGTTAGTTCTCTCAACAAACAGTATTTCAGTAGTAGCACAACCAGATAGGTTGAGAGTCTAGGGACATCTGAAATCCCAAATTCCTCAGCATCGAAAAAAATCCTGAGTACTGACTTGATCTTACAAATGTAAAATTCCACACCTGACTTCCAATCACAAGTGTCAGTCAAGATGTATGTGGCTTTATGGGTATTAATATGTGATGTATATGAGACAGAAGTGAATGTTATGCTTAGACTTGGTTTCCTCCCCAATTTGTCTTCTTGCATTTAAACAAGTATTCTTTGAAAATCCAAAATCCTCCGGAAAGCTGGCCCTGCCTCTCTCGGGCAGCAGCACTGGGGATAGCAGGCCACATTGCCTGGGCAACACAGCAGAGCTGGTCCTGTAGGTGGGCCAGACCCGAGGACCTGAGAGCAGAAGACCTGGTCCTACATCTCTCTGGGGCAGTGATGAAGAGCTTTCCCTTGTGGTGCGAGTGTGGGAGAGCTGGTGGGTTGACCAGTGCAGGCAGCTACCACCCAGGCCCAATCTAGTCAGGACTTCGAGTTGGTTCACCCCAATATCTACCTGATTTGTGAATTGCTGGAGCACTTGAAGGGGCCAGTCCTGTACACTCAGAGCTGTAGAAACTCTGTGACACAGGATACATAGAATATCCAAGCGGAGTCCAGGGGAAGATCCAGTATTAATGGTATAATAGAAGCCAGAGAGCTCAATCCAGACCTATGACTCATTGCAATGAACATTTGCAAGTAAAAATGTTTAGACAGGAGGGTATAATGCATCTTCCATGGTGAAATATTGTTTTGTTTTGTTTGTTTGTTTCTTTCTTTCTTTCTTTCTTTTTTGCTTTTTGTTTTCTTTGCGGGGGAGGTTGCAAGGGTAGAGGGCAGATATGAGGGGATGAGGAGATGGATGGTATTTAGGGTAAATGATATGTAATTCATAAAGAATCATAAAGAGTTGAAGACAAAAACATACCAAAATCTGGGGGATAGGAGGACAAGTCTAGTTGGTAATGTGGACGAGCCTGAGTTTGGTTCTGTAGAACTCAAAGAAAAACCGATGGAATGGTGAACATTTGGAATCCCAGTATCAGGGAAGGCAGGCAGGTAGACCCCAGTTTTCTGGCCGGCTAAGCCTGTTTGTTCATGTTCCAAGTTGATGAAAGACTGTCTCAAACTAAAGGAGAGAGCCCCTGAAGAGCAACGCAAGTTGTCCCCTAACTTCCATAAGTACGCTTACACACTCATACATCATTCACCCCCTTATACACACACACACACACACACACACACACACACACACACACACACACACACATTACTTTTGATCCTAACATTTCAGATTATGGACACTTATTGAACTGAGTTTCTCTTTTCAAAGCATTCCCAATGTAGTGGTTAAGATATGCAGGTGGGTTAAAAACCAACCAAACAAACAAATAGACAGGTTAGAAACAGGCTAGATTTAGTGCTGTTAGAAATACATTATAGGGAAAGGAGAATTACTCAACTCTGATTCCCAGCACTCAACAGTTTATAATTGAAAGAATGAATAAATACCACCAGAAAAAGTCTCTTTAAGCCAATGTTACCTTTAACCTGACAAAGTGTGGGAGGAGCAGGAATTTGTTGGAAACTGACTGATTTGTGCAAATACCGACAGAGTTATGCATATTAAGAAATATTTTTAAAGTGCCAATAAATGCAGAGGGGTTGTTGTAAGAATACAAAGACCCACAGGAATGTATATATCACCAAGAAGCTTGAAACGAGGGCAGCCTGGTCTTTATTCCCTAGATAACAGGCAAACAAGAGTCTGAAGGGCGTAACAGTATGATCTGACTGGTGTGGGAGAAAGATAATGCTGAAAGCCATTTGGGGAAAATTGAAAAGATGAGATTGGAAACACAGTTGCTTCACTTATCTTTGTAATGGATGGCTTAGTCATGCCTCCGTTTCACGTATTAGAGGTACAATTGAGAAAAGGGAGCTTCTCCCATTGAGCCACGCTGCGTCGCACATAGCCACCTCTAAAGAAACCATCTTTTTATTCCTTTTCATTCCATACCAGTGACATCACCTGGTCTTGATGAGAAAGGGACCAATCCATTCTGCTATCTACTCATTAGTTATGGCTGTGTGTCTGTCTGTAGATATTTACTCTTGACTCTCAGATTTTCACACCAAGGAATATTGAGCTCTTGCAAGATAAAGATTTTTCAAAGAAACAATTTACTACTAATTTAATTAATAGATGTTTTCCAACAAATGACCAGACTTACTCTGAGTACAAGCATGTGTGTATGTGTGTGTGTGTGTGTGTGTGTGTGTGTGTGTGTGTGTGTGTATACACCTATGCACGCACATGCATAAACTTGCCTAAGGAGGCAGTTCAATCTCAAGCAGCACCCCCTTTTTATCTAGTGTTGTATTTGCTGGGCTGGGTGGGTAGCATATCTCAGGGATCTTCCTGTTTCCTCCCATGTGGGATTGTAAGCTGGTACCGTTACACCCAGCTTATTTTATGTGACTGCTGGGAAACAAAACTCAGGTCCTGTGAACTGAGCCATCTTTCCTGCTCTTGTTTTACTTCTGTGGATAAAATAAATGCCTTACTGTAAGTGCTCAAATCCATTCTGAATGCTTATGTCTTTAAACAAAAACACAGAGAATGTCCCTACCCATGGTTTCAGGGGTTTGAATATCTCTGCAGCTGGAATTCCCTTCTTAATAACAGATGTTATAATGAGAGTTATTAACTTTATGAGTTGTGTACTATATGGTTTAACAGTAAGTTTCTAGGTTAGTATATTGGTCCTATATACTTTTACACACACTTCTGCCCACATGATAGGTGAACCATAATTTGAAATTGTTAAAGCATTCCTAGAAAGTGAAACTATTTGATTGTTGGAAAAGTATGAGGAGATGGCTCAGTGGTTAAAATGATTTGGACCCCTAGTACCCAGGTTAAATCTGGGTGTGGAGGCACATATAATTTCAGTCCTGCAAAGGTAGAGACAGGCAGGCCTTGGGGGAATTGCTAGACACCAGACTAGCCAATCAGCAAACCCTGGGTTGAGTAAGAAACCCTGTTTCAAAAAATCAGGTGGAAAGAGATTGAAAACAGATACCTGATGTTTGTCTCTGGGCTATATTTGTGCACGCATGCACACACACACACACACACACACACACACACATGCACACACGCACACACAAATACACATATACAACCACATACAGTTCTTACAAACACACAGGATGATAAATCTTAAGGTGATTTGTTAAACAGAATGCTAGTTCAAAGTTTCAATTGAAGAATCATAGAGATATAATTTTATTTCGATGATTTCATGAGAATAAAAGCGACTTTTAAAATGAATGCTTCTCAAAAGATTAAATGGCTTTGTCTTGGGAATAAACTGTTAGACTCACACCAAAGGGTTAGTTTGTTGGAGCCACAGATTAAAAATAAATTTCCCAAATCATTGAAACTTGATGTAGAAATAGGAATTTTCTAGCAAATGTGAGTTATTATGACATTTGTTGATGTTGATTATGGATGTTAAGTTGTCCTGTTAAGAGTCGAAACCCACAACTACGACACAGCCATTGAAATGAGTTTGAGACTCATAATAACAACTAAATGGGGATGCCTTATGGCTGACATATTAATTTTCCTGTTGCTATGATAAAACACCATGCCGAATGCAACTTATATAAGGGCTTATTTGGGCTTACAGTTTCTGAGGGAAAACAGTCCATTATGGCAAGAAAGCATGGCAGGAGTTGGCAGACATGGCAGCAGGAGCAAAACGTTGAGAAATCCTATCTTCAAATATATACTGGAAGGATAAACAGGAAGTGAGGTAAAACTGCAAGCACTCAGCGCCCGCCCCCTCTACCCCCAGTGATGTGCCTCCTCCAATAAGATTCCACCTCTCTAAGGTGAAATAACTTCCACAAACAATGGGAAACAAATGCTCAAATACCCAAACCTGTGGGGGACATTTCTCATTCAAGTCAGCTCAGCTAGTTTGGTAAGAAAGGACTGTCTGTGGGGCCAGCAGGATTTGAATCTTTCTTACCTGAGTTGCTTGGTATATATGCGTAGACATTTCTGCATCCCTCTTCTAAGCTTAAGGTTGGGCTTTCCATCATTCTAGCATTTGTATTCTTTATTAAATTTAAATCTTGGTAGCATAAAACACCTGGGGCAGCTTTGGAATGATTTTCATAATTCGTAGTATCTATTCATAGAAAACTTCCTTCAAAGGGTCAGTTTTCCTCTGTCTCAGTCTCTCAAGCTGCTTCCTGAGCTTTCAAGGTGAGGCATCCATCCCCTCAGAGACTGTAGGAGAGTGTAGAGAGATGGGGGTCCAGGGAGGAGAGAAAAGAGGAGAGAGAGAGAATGAGAGAGAGAGACAGAGAGAGAGAGAGGCATGCATGCATACATACATACATACCAACATACATACATACATACATACATACACACACACATACATACATTGGTTAAGTCCATCTAAGCAGAGACACAACACTGAGTTCCAGTAGAGACTACCATGGGGGCAGCCATGTAAGAAAAGAAAGACTCGAGCTCACCTCTGTGACTCAGAACCCAAAGTAAATCTTTTAATGACCCTGAATACCAGATTAGGAAGACAGGCTACCTAGAAATAGACTTGGCTTTCATTCACCAGTGAGAAGTGGGTGCCATATTACGGGCTGTGGAGACCATAGGGGTTTCCTATGTAGTGGTCAGACTTAGTAAATTGTAAAAACTAGTAAAAGGATGATAGATTTCAGTGTATTTGAGGCTCAGGTTTGGAAAAACAGAATTCCTTGTGACCTTTAATCATGTGTGTGGGGTGTGTGTGTGTGTGTGTGTGTGTGTCTACATGTACAACCTAGAGTTAGATGTTTTTCTCGGTTGTTTTGCCTGCTTGCTTATTTATTTATTTATTTATTTATTTATTTATTTATTTATTTATTTATTTATTTATTTATCATTTTGAGATAGGGCCTCTCAGTGAATCTGAAGCTCACCATTTAAGCTAGACTGACTCCAGTACCAAGATTCCACTTGTTTCTACGTCAAGCTTACAGATGTGTGTACTTCAAACACCCAGATTTCATAGATGGGATCTGGGAATCTAAATGTAAGTTCTCATGGGTACACATTAGGCACTTTACCAACTGAGTCCTCTCCCCAGTCCTCATAAGTGTATGGAATACTTAGGAAACATCTACCTATCTATCTATCTATCTATCTATCTATCTATCTATCTATCTATCTACTATCTATCTATCTTCTATCTATCTATCTATCTATCTATCTATCTATCTATCTATCTATCTATCTATCTGCCAAGAAGTATATCGCATGGAAAAGAATCACAACTTTTTCCAAAAATTGTTCTCTAGAGAAACCCAGAAGCTGCATTAGGGTCTGGTTCAAGTTAAGTTTAGTCAGAATTAGCAAGGCCAGGGTGAGGCCGAGGTTAACTCATTTACTGCCTATGGGCTGCAGCTGCCCCTGCATTAATATGCCCATGGAATTACGCAAGATTCAAAGAGAGAGACAGAGTTGCTCTGGTTTTCATGGATGTATTCCTCGGTGTTATTTTAACATATTGTTGTTCTTTGATGCATGGAGCCCTAGAGGAAGCCCCATGCTGCCTCTTTCTACTTGCTTTAGCCAGGTCATTGTAAGCATGTGCTGAAGGAGAAAAGAATGAAATTATAAATATGCCAAAAGAGTAGGAACGTGTTTGTACCGCTTGATTCTTTGAGGGATTATCTTAGGGAATAAGACTCACACATAGGGACAAATCAAATCAGCAAAAGCTGCCACTGGGCTAGGCAAAGCCTCAAATACACTTTTTTTTTGCACATAACAATCTTCCACAAATCAATGAACAATGTGATTTCTTGTTCAAGTTTCTAAGCAGGGCCCTGTGACTTACTTGTTCAGAGACTCAGGGTTTGGCTATGAAACCCATCAACATTCTCCCACTCACTCTGTCCCGCTTCCCGACCCGTGTCTTCAGCCCCATCAAGAGTTTGTTCTGAGACCCTGCCTTGAAGTCAGGCCTGCAGTACCAGCTGTCAGAGTCTCTTCGGGATTTGAACCGGAGTTCACTGTCTACCCAGACCACACAGACATCTCCTCCCCCTGTTGCCGCAGGCAAGGATCAAAGATTTTTCACACTTAATTGCATCAGACAGAGGATAAAGTCAAATTCACAGGGGCCAAGCAACCAATTTCAAGGGAGCAGGGAGGCTGTTCTGTGAAGCAGGAGGCAAAGACTGAGTGCATCAGGCTTGGAGACTGAGGGGCCAGGCGATTTGGTGAGAACACAGAGTCTGTCTGCTAAGGAGCTTAAGCACTGGATAGGGATTAATCCTGCCAACAGCCCAGGGAGGTAGATAAATCTGTATTAATTAAAACTGTGAAAAGTTCCCTACCTGCCTTGTTTTCAGTCTTGAGGAGAAAATCCTTCCAGAAAGCCTCTGCAGAAGGGAAGAATATGGTGGCTGGAGTTGTTATCTTGTCCCTTGCTAGAGAAGAGACCAGGAGAGTGGTCATTACTGAGCTGGTGGCTACTGTGACCTTCATCTAATTCTCCTATGTCCCTATTGCTTTGCCTCAGGGCAGATCGGGGGAGGTAGATTCTTGGGTCCTTACTCAGGGTGTCCCACTGGGAACCTGGCTACACCTTCATATTTGTGGATCAGTTAGTGAGGAATCTGTGCAGTGGGCTATATTATCAGACCCCATCAAGAGTGATGACCCAGAGACATTAAATAGCAAGGTAGATTGCCATCTGGGATTCATTCACATAGCAACTGCCCTGGGTCAGTCTTGGGAATACAGGTCTCAATGATACACAGGGTGAGAAAGAGAAAAAAAAAACCTCAAATTTCTCTTAGCAATATTGTATGTGACATCCTAAAGCTTGTCCATGGCTTCTTTGCTCCTTCCTACAATGGGGTATTTTAAATTTAAGAGTCTGCTGTATTGCGAGTCGTGTGTGTGTGTGTGTGTGTGTGTGTGTGTGTGTGTGTGTGTGCATACATGTGTACAGATTCACTTGGAGGCCAGAAGACAACCAGGGCTGTTGTTCTTTGGGTAATGCCCATGTTGATGTTGGAGTGTTCTTCACTGTCTTAGAACTTGCCTAGTAGACTAGGGTCAGTGGCTTTTTTTTTTTTTTTTTTTTGTTCTTTTTTTCGGAGCTGGGGACCGAACCCAGGGCCTTGTGCTTCCTAGGCAAGCGCTCTACCACTGAGCTAAATCCCCAACCCCGGGGTCAGTGGTTTTTAGAAGCTACTGTCATCAGTCTGTGACCCCTCCCTCATGTGACATAAGGAAGGTTTATCATTGCACCTGGGATTTTGGGTTTCTGTTTTGTCTTTTACTTGGTTTCTGGGGACCGAACTAGGGTCACTGGGCTTGCAGAGAAAGCATTTTACCTGCTGAGCTGATTTTGTAAGCTTCCTTCCCCCACTTGCCTGTCTCCAGGGTCCTTCCCTCAAGGACTGAGCTAAGCCTCCCAAGACCCTCCTCATGGCTCCCGCCTCTTCTGACCTTGCTGCGTCCTGCAGTCTTTCCTGTTCCTACGTGTAGCTGGTCCACGCTCATGTCGATTAGTGCGCAGCAAAACAGGTGATACCTAACACTTCAGGACCTGATAGGTGGTAGAAGACTCAGCAAAAGGGAGGTTAAATCCCAGCGATCGTCAGCTGAGATGCTGGAGGCTGCTTGGCTCTGCAACAGGCCTTCTTCTGATCAGTTGCTTCTAGCTGGCCAATTAAAGATCCTCTCCTCCCGGTTCCTGGAGATCTGTTGGGTGTAAAGGATGTAGAAGGGGAGTTAAAGCCACAACTGCTCCATTCCGAAGCTATGGAAAACACCCAGGTTGGTGTGACTGTGTTCAAATCAAATGTCAGTTTGCAAAGACAAGACCTTAGAGCAGATTTAGTTCGCTGGCTTGATATTAACTCCTGTGTGGCTGGTGGAAAGGCCAGGGTCACAGTAGAGGGGAAGCAGATCCTCAGTCTTCTGGAAGACATAAGAAGAACTGGGAGAGCATGCTGGGAAAGACTTAGTCTAAAAGGGGCTTACAATCCATGAGTAAAGACTTGATCCCCACAGGAAAAAGCTGGGCGTGGTGTTAAGTGTTTGTAATCCCAGATCTAGGGAGGCAGAGACAGTTGGGTGCCTGAGAGCCAGTCTAGTCTTCTTGATGAGCTCTGGGCTAGTGAAGTCATAAAACAAAACAAAACAAAACAAAACAAAACAAAACAAAACAAAACCAAGAAAAGCAAAAAAGGAGACAGTGCTTGAACAATGACAACTGAGGTTGTCTTCTGGCTTCCACGTATGTGTGCATGTACACACAGAGAGATGCAGAGATTGGGTTCTGGCTTCCACATATATGTGCATGTACACACACAGATATGCATAGATTGGGTTCTGGCTTCCACATATGTGTGCCTGTACACACACAGAGATATGCGTAGATTGGGGAGGCCAGCAGCATAACGAGATGCATGTTCTCAGTATGAGCCACTCAGAATCTTCCCGTAGGAAGTGAATGAATCTGTCTAGCAACGTGGTATGGCCACATGGTGTGTGTGTCTGTGGAGAACTGGGGGTCACGTTGGAAGTAATGTAACTCTGAGAGTAAGCCAGAAATGCCTCAGGAGCCCCACCAGAACAAGCATTACCTGCCTACACTGACTATCTGTGCATCCTGGGAGTGACCCCAGCAGCCCATAGCAAGCCTGTCCACCTGAGTGCAGACATCAGGGGTCCTCCAGGAAGGGTTCTCTTGAGAAGAATTTTCTCTCTACTTCCAGAAGAATGGAAACGTCTCTCAAGTTAAGGGCAGAAGCAGCCACCCTCAAGGAGAGGCATAAAATACCCCCACCAGAGGTTTTGTAAGGGAACTTCATATTTTTACCAATTTGTAGACATCTTTTGGGCTCCCCGCTCCTAGTGCAGCTCTGCTCCAGTGGGCAAGCTGCTCAAAGGTGTCCCGTGGCTTATTGTTTGGTGCTTTTGGCTTTGCAACAAAAAGTGTTTTGTGTGCTTGGTGCAGTGTGTGCCAAGACTAAAGTTTTCTCTTTCCCTAGAGGCCAATTCTCATTCTCTCTCTCTCTCTCTCTCTCTCTCTCTCTCTCTCTCTCTGTCTCTCTCTCTCTCTCTCTCTCTCCCTCCCTCCCTCCCTTTTTCCCTTTTCTTCTCCCTGTTTTCTTCCCCCTCCTATCCCTCCCTCTCTCCTTACCCCTCCCCTTCTCCCTCCCTCAAACTCTCCCCTTCTCCCTTCCTTCTCTTTCACCTCCCCCGTTATTCTTGGTCTTAGAAATGCTCAGGAAGGAAGCACGTTTTGTCTGAGATGCTAACTGTAGGATAACAGCTGATTCTCTCAACCCAGTTTTGATTCCAATTATGTTATCCGATTGCTGAAGAACCCTCACGTTTTCAAATAAATTTCCTAAGAGGCCTCTGGCTCATGCGGGCCTGGGTAAGCAGACTTCTATCTTGGGGACTGAGTGGTAGCAAACATGGGCAATTTAAACTGAAGGAAGGTGCCACTACTCCCACTCCTTCAGAAGTCTTCAGGTCTTCCCTCACCCTATCATGGCATCTGCAATGGATTGATTCTTATACTTATATACGAGTTATACTAGGTATTGATGGTATTGATGAGTAGGTAGAAATCTTTCCCCGGGGTACTGAGAGGCCCTCTTCCTCACCATTTCTACTTTTGTGTACTCTTAGGCAGTGCACAGGATCCCCAAGGAGACACTGACTGATCTTAGTATCATACTTAGTACCCCAGGTTGCTGAGGAGGGTGTCTTAATGCTTCCTAGCACCCTGCCTTCTCAGCCTCTACATACATCCCCCTCTCTTTGCTAAGTCCCTCTTGGCTTGCTCTTCCAAAATGGTATCCCCCACACCAAGTGCTCCTAGTCTCTGTAACTTTATTCCTGTCCCCCTGGTATCCCCCCACCCACATCTAGTGCCCTCCATCTCTGTAACCTCATTCCAGACACCTTTTTCCTCCCAGAGCTTGGGTCCTGCTGACTTTGTCACTTCAGCTGCTGCTACCTCACCTCCATCCTCACCACCGCTACAGACAGATCCCTGGAAAACAGAGACAGGCAAACAAAGGTCTGAGACAAATCCAGCCCACCACCTGTTTGTGTTCAGCCCAGGAGCTAAGAATGGTCAGTACATTTATAAGTGGTTAGAGGATAGACATAGAAGGATAGTTTGTGACATGTGGTTAATTACATGAGACTCAGATTTCAGTGTCTATAGGTAAAGGTTGGCTGGGAAATAGCCATGCTCATTTGTTTACATACTGTAGGTGCCAGCTTCCACACTACTCCTGGGGTGTGTGCTGACTCAGACACTGTGTGGCCCACAAAATAGTTCTATCTTGCTCTTTGCAGAGAAGACTTAGCAAAGTCTACAGAGCAAGGTCAAACCATTTCTGTAGTTGAGACCCCCCACAGGGGGCATTGCAGAAGCCCCAGAATGAAGTTTGGGTCCCTCTGTGAGACTGTGAAGGACCTCTGAGGTCTGCCCATGCACCAACCTTGGTTCCCTCCTTTGCTGGACTGGCATTGAAGAGGAAGAAAAGGGAGGAGGTCAAGGGCAAAGAAGAAAGAGAAGGAAAGGAGGGGAAGGAGGGAGAGAAAGAGGAGGGGAAGAGGAAGAGAAAAGGAGAGGGGGAAAGAACAGGGAGAAAAGGAAGACACAGAAAAGAAATAGAAAAAGTAGGGAAATGAAAAGAGAAGAAAGAGGAGAGAAAGAGAAAGGGGAAACGGGCAAGAAATGGAATAAATAGGAAAACAAAGAAGTAGAGAAGGAAGAAAGGGAGAGGGGAAAGGAGGTAGGAAGAGGAAAGAGGGAAAAAGGGAAACACAAAATATGATAGAAGAAAGATAAGAAAGAAGAGTTGGAGGCAGAAGAAGTAGAATGGGAGGAAGAGGTGGAGAAGGAGGAGAAGGAGAAGGAAGAGGCAAAGAGGAGGAGGAAGGGGAAGGGAAGAGGCCAGGAAAGAAATAAAAGGAGTCATGACAGAGACCATGTAGAAACAAGCCAGGCCTTTCAGGGAAACTGAACCATGTACAACCCACTTAAAACTTCAGTAAAGGGGTTGGGAATTTAGCTCAGTGGTAGAGCGCTTGCCTAGCAAGCGCAAGGCCCTGGGTTCGGTCCCCAGCTCCGAAAAAAAAAAAAAAAAACTTCAGTAAAATGAAACAAAACAGTGCAAACCAATACCACGTTCAACCGCAGGACATCAGTGGGATCGTTCTCTTTTGCTGTGTGTTTTTGACCTGGCATCTTTTTCTGTAACAGTTTTCCATCCCATTTCAGCTGACTGGCTCCTGCCCTCGCCCTAGGCGTCAACTCTTGGTATGGTGTGCTATGTCGGTTCCTCTCCCGTGAGCACAAGACTGTGTTTATTATAGCATCAGTGACATAGTCTGGTTTTCCCTAGGGGACTCTGGCACTTAAACATACCGTGTCCCACACATATGAGTGTATAGGTGTGAACCTCTGCACGTACATGCATTCATAAATTACAGCACACACGCACACACACACACACACACACACACACACACACACACACACACACAAAACTAAGTGCATGTAATAATGAGAACAAAAGCTATGTCAGCCACTCCACAGCACCAGGAAGTGCTCACCAGAGTACAAGGGATGCACCCTTTCCTTATCCTCTTTGTATCTTAAAATAATTGTGTGTTATTTTCTTGAGTCTTCCACCCAAGTTTCTTTAGAACCAGCTCATCTTGTTCTCCTTTTGCTGGAAGGAAAGGCAGGTGAGAAGGATTACCTCCACTTTGTAGATGGGGTGTAGATGAGAAGACAGTGTTGGCAGGAAATGGCCTTGTTGAGGTCAGGAGTCGGACACCGGAAAACCATTCTGTTTCCATGGAACCAGAGGGCACCTTCAGGTCTACTTCATCGAAGTGCTGTGAACCTACCTGGTGTCAGGCTTCGAGCTTGACCTTTAAAGTCCAAGTATGAACAAGTCCCAACCTGACCTTAGGAACTGGGATCTAAGGATGAGAATAGTATACTAGACTCTGAGTCCTCATGGTGGCGTGGCAGCAGGCTCAAAGAAGAAAGAAGAGAGAGACCTAGCCAGCTGTAGAGCAAAAACATGCCTGGGATTTTCACACCAAGCAGATGTTTCTTCCCAAGCTACAGAAGAAGGTCAACAGACACCAGCCCGCTGAAAGGCTCAAGACACGAGGATGGTCAACCCGCAAACACCCTCCACTCCTCCAAGGAGAGCTGGGGCTGGGAGGTTTTGTAGGAGAAAGAATGCTGTTTGGTATGCCTTGTACACAATTCTAGTGAGGAGGAAACACATGCATTTATTACCACCCTCACTATAAGTCTCCATCTGGGTTTTTTTTTTTCTCCTAGCAGAGACTATTTGGGGAGGGTCTGACCAGTGGGCTAAGGACTCCAGGCTCATGGTGAGTGAAGTAAGTCGTAAGAACAAGCTTAATAGGGTCCTTCTCTCCCATTCTCTGTAGTTGTCTCCAGATACACTATGCCAGCACATCTTCTCCATAAAAGAAGTCCTACCATCTATGTGTGTCCCAGCAGGGGAACGGGGGCTAGGAGAAGTGAAGGAGCCTCTGTATGACTGCATAGCTGGCAAGTGGGATAGTGAGATGGGCCTCTGCCACCTCACGGTGCCCAAACAATCACTGGGGAAATCTGCCTTAGGTAAAAGGAACATAGTATAAATAATTAAGAGCGGGCTTGGTGGTGCATGCCTTTAATTCTAGCACGTGGGAGGCAGGTTCGAGGCCAGCCTGGACTACAAAGTGAGTCCAAGACAGCCAGGACTTCATTACATAGAGAAAGCCTATCTTGAAAAACAAAAGAAACAAACCAAAATAATAAGGTTTTTTTTAAATATCTTTTTGCCATTAAAACAGTCTCATATGTGTTTATTGCGTCTGTTTTGGGGAATGGAAAACAATATTATTTCAAGGATATCTGTTATTCACTCATTTTTAAAAAATTTGTCACAAAATTTCCAGTTTGGGGAGGGAACCTTTATCTTACACAAATGATTAAGGCATCTTCCTCCTTTGACCTTTGCAAAGACAGTGATGAGTATCATTTCTAATATACATACCCATCCAGATGTAAGTGTGAAATAAAAGAATATTTAAATGATAGCCTGCATTTTCTAATGTGCTGTTGTTCAGTTTTATCTGAAAAGAATCTACTGAAAGTTATAACAGTAAGGAGTGGTTCGTGGTCAACCCTGTCAACTTCTGAGTCTCCGTCAGGAATGACACCTGTCATGGCCGCTCCCAGCTTCTGTGTTCCTTAGGAGGCAGGGTTGGCCACCCAGACTTGTCAGCCTTCAGCTTAGGGTCCCCCGGCACCAGAAAGAGACTGTATGTACACTGCACATAACTCAAGCAGATGAGCCCTCAAAGCCCACCTCCACAGTGACACATTTCCCCAAGAATGCCACACTACTCCAACAAGGCTGTACCTCCTAACAGTGCCACTCCCTATGGGACAAGCATTCAAACACATGAGTGTATGGGGGCCATTCCTATATAGGCCTTATATATTTTGTTTTCTGTACTGTGGACTGAGGTTGAGAACAAACTTAACTCAGAGAAATCCTTCATTGAGCCCCTGACTAGGCTGGCTATGTTCATGACACTAGTAATTAAATTTTCATTTGTATCTCAAGCAAAATATATAATTTTGTCAAAGTCCACGGAAGAGTGTTGTACTGGCTTAAAAAAACCAAACAAACACTTTTCTTCTAGGCAAGGCCCTGGGAGGAAAAGTATTATGAATTTTAAAAAATGTCAAGGATGATTTCTTATAAAATTATATAACTATTGGGTTGGAGATTAAGTGGTTTCCACTCAAGTGTGAGAACCTGAGTTCAGATCCTCAGGAACCATGTAAAAGATCCAGTTGTGATGGCACAAGTTTGTGGTCACAGTTCTGGGGAGGCAGAGGTCTGAAGTCTGTAATCTTCTGCTATCCAAAGTCCCATTCCTGAGCCTAGTTCCTGTCAAAAAGCCTGGACCGCGGGTCTCTTTCCCGGTGTCCTAATTTGGGTTTCTACTGCTGTGAAGAGACACCATGGCCACAACAGCTCTTCTCAAGGACAGCATTTAATTGGGACTGGCTTACAGTTTCAGAGGTTCAGTCCATTATCATCATGGAGAGAAGCATGGTGGCAGGCAGGCAGACATGGTGCTGAAAGTTTTACATCTTGATCCACCAGCGCCAGGAGACTGTATGTACACTGGGTGTAACTGGAGCATATGAAACCTCAAAGCCTTCCCCCGAGGTGACACACTTCCTCCACGAAGGCCACACTACTCCAACAGTGCCACGCCCTACGGGCCGAGGTTTCTAACACATGAGTCTGTGAGGACCATTCCTATTCAAACCAGCACACCTAGGGAAGTAATAAACAGCAGTTGTGAAATTTGCAGACACTAGTGAGCTTCTTTTTTTCTTCCATGAGTCCTTTTGTTTTCCCTGTCTCTGCCCAGGTTGAAATCTGGTACCCATAGACAAGCAGGAAGTAATTAATGGAGTGTAGGAATGGCACCTCCTGATGGGATGTCCAGACAGTTCTAGACGGCTCCTTCCATCCTTATAAAGGGGTGTTGGGCATCTGATGGGCATGATAAGGTTACAAAGTTTCTAAACATGACCTCACTGTCTGAATATCTTTTCCTCTTTATGTGCACTTCCTTGGTGACCTCATCAGCCTCCTGACTTTAAATACTACTTGTGCATGGGCACCTCCCCCACCTCTCTCTCTATCTGGGTTTTTTCAATCACTGGACATGCGTCTATTGATCCACCAGCTAACTCTGAGTAGAGGCTGAGGAGGCATGTTCATGGTTTATAGCCTGCCTCGAGACTATGACTATGCCCCTGACTCCCCATGAAACCTGTCTCTACCACATCCCCACATGGCTCCCGACTAAAGGTAAGTCCCCACATCCCTTTCCTGAAATGCTTGCTCCTAACCAGTGTCCCCAATACCAAATTGGTTACCACAGCATTTATTCTATCATCACAGTCTCCTTACACTATTAAGTGCGATAAACTGTCATTAAAAAAAAAAGAAAACGAAAACACCATGTAAAGGCAATTAAAGGTCTTCATAGTTGATAAAAGTTAAAACACAAATATGTCATCCGTTCCACATACTAGCCTTAGAATCAATTCAAGGAGACTGTTTTCTTCTCAAATGTTGGTGTTTGCTTAGTCAGGGACTTTGTTAGTTTTGTTTTATTACTTTAGACACTCTGAGGAAAGAAAGGTAGGAGTTGGATGTTGGCAGTGAGGTTTGAAAACTGCAGTGACATCAGAGAGGATGACAGAGGGGACGACACCAAAGAAATTTCATCTGCTCCTGTGTAGGAAAGTGGTCAAGCCCACACTCTACTTCAGTTGTCCATGTTTCAGACTGGACTGAGCCAGATTCCAAGGCTGAGGCCCCTCTGTACCATTCAAGCGGCCTTTCTGTTCTTTATCTTCAAGTGGAGGCAGAATACACAAAACATAACCACGCCAGTGCTGCCACACTGATGCTTTTCCAAGAAAGATGAATCGTCTGGATTCTCCATTCCACTCCCTTGCCAGGTTTCCTTGTCCTCAGGTTTCCTCAGAAGCAGCCTGGGGCCCTCAGTGGCCACACAGTGACTATTCACTGATACAGAGCGTTTATTATATACCAGACATTGTTCTGAATGGTTTGCAGCATTGGGCCAGGACTCTGGTACCATTAGGTGTCGGTTTTTCAGCTCTGAGACGTGATTCAGTGGCTTACCACAGCCACCTGGAGATTACGCTAAATGGTGGAGCCAGGGTTGTAACCCAGGCAGTCTGACTCCTGATCCCTGGTCTTACTCACTGTTTCCTCATGAGAAATCATGATGACTGCTCTTGCAAGGAAAACGGTGCCAGGCTGTTGCTTCACACGGGGAAAAGGAGAGAGCTTCAGAGGCATTGAGAATTCCAGGGGTGTCCCTGAAGAATACCATGCTGTCTTTTTTCCCTGAGGGTGACACATTAGTGTGCCTTCAGAATAAGCAAGAGTCTTGTCAAAAATGACACAATGGGGACCGTGGTAAAACAGGTCAAGCCTCAGGTCAGAAGATGATTGGGTGAAGGGAGAAAAATCCAAAGGTGAAGCACAGAGGGGTTCAGGAGCTGACTGGAAACTGGAAGCAGGTAGGGGACATCGTAGTGAGGATCCAGGGTGGGTATCATTGGCTGGCTGCTCACATGGCACCTGTGTTGGCAGATTGCTAGACCATCCTAGGTGCCTCGTTTAGGTACCTGGGAAGGCTTGGTTTCGGTTGGCAATTAGTGCCCTAAGTATTTAATGAGGCTCTTCTAAAGTGTACGGTAATTGTAACTGGACATTCTTTTACTATTGAAAAGTCCCAGACCTTAATAAACTTCATGAAGAAGATTCATGAAGATGTTAAGAAGGAAATACCATGGCTGTCCATTATCTGTAATATCTGTACATGTTCAACCCAGCAGCTACAAGGGCCCTTATTCACTGCGTCTCTGAGGACGGGTGCTATGTTATCATTTACACCAGAGTACAAATGCTTGAAGCTGAGGGGAGCAATGGAAGGAACCAGAGGAGTCTCTACAGATATTTCCAAATGGAGAAAGACTACAGAATGGGTAGTTTGAATTCTGGCTTTAACTAATCACCCCCTTAGCCTCATTTTCCTTGTTTGTAAAATACGGTGAACGAAGAGAGTCTGTCTCAAAAAAATAAGGTGGACAGAAAGACATAAAAATATGGAAGAAGACATCAGACACTGACCTCAGGCCTTCACACAGAGATGCACAGGTCGGTCTGTACTCTCTCTCTCTCTCTCTCTCTCTCTCTCTCTCTCTCTCTCACACACACACACACACACACACACACACATTATTGCCCTTAGGTTAATAAATAACTTATAATAAAAATTAGTCTTAATCATTTATTCTCACATAACCATTCCTAAAACATTGGTGATTTCTATCCCTTCCAGTGCAAATGTCTGGCTGAGCACACGGACATGTATGATGAACACACTTTTTTGCATAAAACAAGACCTGACTGTCCATAACACTTTACACTCTGTTGTTGCCACTTGACTTGTGGCCACTGCTTAGTAATCTGTCTTTGGGAAGCCTGTTTATTGATGGCTGTATTACAGAAATGTTCCGAGGTAGTTTACTTAGCTGCCCTATTTTATGTGAAATGCAAATTATTTTCTCTCTTGTTTTTATAAAATGTTGTAAGGGACTTTCTTATAGGTTAACTTCCTTGACCGTCTCTCTATCATTTACTTTTGGTCAATTCCAAGCTGTGTAAAATCATATGCTGAATTGCTCACAAGAAGCGTCTACTGCTCACCCATCTTGTTAGTAGTGAAGAAGGCACCCATGTCCACCTGAGCCTCAAAGACAACGGGCAGCATTGCCAATTCTGTTTCACAAGATGATTTTTATCAGGATTCTTATGACTTGACTAGAGAGCTCATGAACCAAACCCAATACAAAGACATCCAGCCCGGGTACCTGGCCAGAAAGTACCTAGAGAAAAAGCAAAGCCTGGAGAAAAAGTATTTGAGGTGTCAAATGTGTCATTATCAGATTAGCTGAACCAGGGACTAAAAATATGCTGCTTGTGACAGCAGAGGGTGAACCAGAGCTACGCTTGCATCATCTTGTTTGAAACCTCAGTTTTCCCATCTGTGAAATAGGGCTATTTATGCCTATTCCTCGGAAACGTTTGAAGTTGTAAGTAACAGCTTTTGACTGTGTTTACATAGAGTCCTACTGCAAGTCACTGGCCAATCACTGCTGTGCTTATGATTGGGGTATTCAAAAGGTGAAAGAACAGCTAACAGGAGCTGGCAAAGGCACGTTTGAGGAGAGAAGAGGGGATTCAATTGAGGGGAGTGAGGGTGGAATCTAACAGAGTATATTGTGGAATTCTCAAGGGCAGTCATCTCTCTTCTAGCCCCTCGTGTAAGAACAGTAGTTTTTAAATCTAAGGGTTCATCAGCTCTCCTGATATGGGTGGGGTGGGGGGGTTGGGCTCACCCACAGAATTTCTGATTCAGTTCAATGATGCTAATGCTGGCAGCCTCCCCATACTTTAAAGACTACCTTCCTGTACCCCCCTCTTGAAGCAATATTTTACTAGCAAAACAATAAACGTGGGGACTCGGGAGACGGCTTTGTCTTCAGTAAAGCATTTGCCAGGCAGGATGGAGGGTCTGAGTTCAATTCCCAGAACCGACGTAAAAAGCTAGGTAGGGTGGCTTTATAATTCCATTAATTGGGAGATGGGAGGCAGAGACAGAGAGAGATGCTTGGGGGTTTTTGATCAATTAGCCCAGCATATTTGGTGAAGATCCAGGCCAATGAGAGATCAGGCCTCATATAAAATATGCAAGGCACCCAGGAAATGACACTCAAAGTTGTCCTTTGACTTATGTACATGCATGCATTCACAACCCCACCACACACACACACACACACACACACACACACACACACTCTTACCAGAGTACACACACGTACACACACAAATTAAATCCCCATCTGTCATGGTTTCTGTTTTTCTTCATGGGTGGCCATTGAGATGTGCATATCAGTAACAGTAAGCGTCACTTAAAAGCACTCATGTAATTATTTCTCTGGGGCATGGCGTCATGTCTTTGAAAAATGCAAATGCGTTTTCCATACCTCTCTCTTCTTCACCTGCATCTTCACCTGGTGCACTTGTGCTGTGGCATATGCACGGCAAAGGTGTCCTTGACATGGAAGGAATATTCTCTAGCCAGTATTAGATCCAGCCTCCGCTTTCAAAGCAAACCTCATCAAATTGAACAATGATTTGCAATGACAAGAGGGACCTCAACCCCGTTCAGACAGACGGGAGGTTCCTGCATGCTCACCTGTGATAACTCTGGGCCTCAGTGGCCCACACAAGGAGGCATTTCACTGTGGCAGAGGGGACCTCAGCCCACAGATGTAGACATCTGTGGCATCCACGAGGCAGACAGCCTGTTTGAACACGGCTGGTTCCAGGGAAATGGCCGCAATGCAAACACAGGGAGCAGGCCAGGAAGCAGGGTGATTTAATCACCTAGAAGCCTGGCCCTGCCACTGCAGCTGTTGAGGGAACCTGTCACAGTCAGTTTGCCAAGGACTCAGGGCCTGAGGTGTTTCCAAGTCGACATCTGGGCCTCAGGACAGCCAATGAGATTCTACCTGGGGAACAGCAGGGCCTTCACTAACTAGCAATTAGGGCTAAAGGAGGTCACTCTATAGAAGAATTATCCCTACACCAGGAAATAGACTGGGAAAGGCAATGCACTTAGATAACCATCTCTTAGCCAGGCCTCACCAGTGTGGAACATTTTGATGTTATTCCCTGGGGACCCAAACACAACCAAGACGTTTCCTTCCCGAGTTTACTTTCAAACAGCTTTTCTTTAAAAAGTCACATTGAAGAACTAGAAACAAATGGCGTCATTCCGCCCAGATTTATTTTAGGAGCAATGGAGGGTTGATCGTCGATGAGCTCATGCCTTCAAAAACAGAGTCTGAATAGCAGCGAGTGTTAGGAGCTGTGGCAGATACCATTGTGCTCTCCTTAAGTCCTATGAGGAAGGGTTGAGAAGAAGAGGAAAAGGGTTGACGGAAAAAGGCGGGGTATCAGCTGAGCTCCTGTGTGGGTGTCAGGGGTGTGTGCTCATACATGCATGCAGAGTCCAGAGGTCAATGTTGAGATGTCTTCTTCAATGACTCTCCACCTTACTTTTTGAGACAGCATCTCTCTTGGGACCAGGAATAAAGCAGTTAGGCTAGATAGTGGACTAGCAAGCCCCAGGGTTTCTCCCATCTCTGCCTCTCCAGTGCTGTGACAGGTGCGTGACACCATGTTTAGCTTTTTAAATGAATCCCGGGGATCAAACCCAGATCTTCATGCATGTGCTGCAAACATTTTCCTAATGGAGCCATCTTTCTAGCCCCTGTTGAGTTTGTTTTTTTTTGGGGGGGGGTACCTGATGACAAACACATATGTTAGGCTAATTTCTAAAAGGTCCGGGGAGAGGCACAGAGAAGACAGAGGTCCTAAGGATGCATTCTCCCTGGGTCGTGCATTTACATGTGTGCCCAAGCCTGGTCTTAGAAAACAGTGACCAATGTCCTCTCTGCCAGTAATTGTTCAAAATGGATGAGCAGATCCAGAGTCTGTTCACAAGTACTCCCTGACACAGGAGGGCTGCCCAGAGATGATCAAAGCTAGTGGGGAAAATGCTTGATTCTGTCTGGGGAATCCCAGACTTTCCTGAGCCCTCGACAGACACCCTCCCATGGCCGCCCATGATTTATGCTGCGCCATAACTCCATTATACTGGCTCAGTAGAAGCAGCTGTCCCCTGAAGTTATTAAAGCTGCTCATTTCTTCTCAGCACCCCATGGTGCGAAGTTTCCATAGCGCAAGAGAAAATAGCTGTTTTCCTTTCCACGCCTCTAGCCTGGGGTTCAATTTCCACGGCCTGAATAATACCCAGAGCTGCGAGAAACAGAGGCACCAGCGTTTAAATCCTCCTTGACCAAAGGCTTGGAGTATGAATAATTTGCAATGTAGGATTTCTAAAATATTTATTTATCTACATCGTTTTCCATTTTCATCCTGCAGAGAGGCAAGAGGTAGACCGAGATTTCAAAATTCATCCCCAAGAAGCAGCCGTGACCCGGGTTGCTCCCACTTAGCAGAAACCCAGGGATGAGCAGATGGTTCCCCAGGGGAATCGGGGAAGAGGTTGCCCTCCTGAGTTTCAGGGAGTAAGGATGAGGCTCACTCTGTACCGTTTAGATGGATGTACCTACGGTGAGCTCATTGGTTAGTTCAGCTTCTCTGCAGTCCCACAGCTAGATAAAAAGAAAACAACTTCAGGCCTATTTATGTTTTGAGATTTGGGTATCAGAAATACCTAAGTTTTGAGATGGGATCTCATGTATTACAGGATGGTCTTGAGCTCTCTATGGGACCACATAACCTTAGACATATTCTCCTGCCGCTACCTCCTGATTTCTAGGATTATAGGAGAGGACATCCAAGCCTAGTTTATGCAGTGCTGGGGGTGGACACCATAGATTTGTACATGGTCGGTGTTTTAATGTGCTTTCTGTTGCTGTTACAGACATCATGACCACACGTAACTTAGGGAACGAAAGAGTCTATTTCATCTCAAAGATGATGGTCCATCATTGAGAGACGCCCGTGCAAGGAACCTAAGAGGCAGGAATGGAAGCGGAAGCCATGGAGGGATACTGCTACCTTGCTTACTCCCTAGGGCTTGCTTGGCTGCTTTTTCCTGCAACCCAGGACCACCTGCATAGGGGTGGTACTGCCCACAGTGGACCAGGCCCTCTCATGTTAATCATTAACCAAGAAAACAACCCATAGACATGCTCACAGGTCACTCTTACGGAGATAACGCCTCAGTTCCTCTTCCCAGAGGAGTCTAGTTTGTTCCAAGTTGACAAAGCAAAATTACAACAGCAGCAGCAGTAACAAGGACAGCAAATTACCTCAACAGTAGTCAAGCACTCTAGCTCCTGGACTACCTTCTTGGCTGTATTGTATCCAATTACTCAGCTTCGCACTTAGTGTGCCTTCCTTTCCGATAATCTACTGGGTCTCTGTACTACACAGTCTATGGCTCTCTAGATTTTAATTTTATACTCTGAGTCAGTGCCCTAGTTATCTAAAAGAGCAGGCAGGAGCGGAGCCCCTGGAGACCCCAAACTTTTCTTTTTAATAAAGTTCTCTCAATTTGAGATTGCAATGCAAGCTGGGTTCTCTAATGGCTCACACGAAGAGAGCCTGCTGTTTTACTTGGATAAGGTATTTGTAGGAGCTTGGCTAAGAGTGGACACCTATAGAAAGGACGGGAACAATCCTGCAGTGGATGTAGAGAGGTGACAGACTCACTTGTAGCAGAGCCTCACCAGGCCCATGGAGCACTGTGAGATGCTTGTGGATCTCCAGAGGGACCTGAGTCAACTTGGAATTTCATTTTGTTTCCTTTGAATATCTCTCCATACAGTTCCCTGTGAGCGCATGCGTGTGTGTGCACATAAATGCACATACACATAAACATACACATGGCATGCTATCTTCTATCTTGAATGAGACACTTGTTTGTGTGTCATTCTCTTTACTGTTGCTTGAGGTGGAAGGGCCCATCCCACTGTGGGCAGTGCTACCTCTGGACAGGTTGTCATGAGACGTTTAAGAAACCTCTGAACATGAGCCTGAGAGCTGGCCAGAATCTTTACCTGAGAATGAGGGTTGGAGGCAACTTTGAGGTCTTAGGGGGCCTGCATGGGAACAGAGTTTTTATTTCAATGATCTTTACTCTTCCATTCTCTTTCTTCTGCTTTTTTCGTTAAGGGTTAGGAAAGTTACTAACAGAAACTGTGGAGGTTCAAGATGAACAACCTATGTAGCTTCTTCAGATAAGGTCTTCCCAGGATGTGAGGCTTGCAGTGTGAGCCGTGGGGCTTCCCAGGATGGGTGCCAGGAAGCCCTTCTCAAGTCACTTCTTAGGGCTAGGACTGAAATCATTATGTAATGGAGGGGCTGGAAAATAAGTGATAGTCTTTCCTACAGTCAGAAGTGACAATGATGGACTAGAGAGATGACAGTTTTCAGATGTGCTTACTGTTCTTACAGAGGACCAAGGTCAGTCTGCAAGCACCACACTGAACGGCTTACAACTGCCTGTAACTACAGTCTAGGGGATCTGATGGATCTGACTCTTTTTATTAGCTTCTATGGGCCCTGCGCTCATGCACACATACACATACAGACACACACACACACACACACACACACACACACACACACACACATGCACACACACATGCACAGACCGACACAGGCATATACATGCAGACACAAACACATGTATAGGCATGCAGACAGGGAACAGAGACTCACTGATGGCTCCTGAAAACATTCCATATACTTGGTAGCTCAGAAGCAGAGCAAATGGAGATTGGATACAGCAGCAATGGGTTTAAAGGGAGAATTATTTGGAACAAATTGCTATATAAAGGGAAGGGATGTTAAAATCAGGAATAAACCAAGGCAGTAAACCAGAACCAAATGCCAGAGGACACCAAAATCCAGAGACAAGGCCAGGCCAGGTTCTGAGCCAATGTTTTCAGTCAGATCCCCTTTCTATTACAGAGACCTTGAATGTCCTCTGTCTATCCAGATAACACAATACCGAATCCCTTTCTTCCCTATCCTTTCCCCATCTTCCCCCTCCCCTCTCCTCCCTTCCCCTCCCTTAGGGATTGGATTTCCTTTGGTGCTAGTGGTGCGTGGTGCTGGGAATGGGTAGGGAAGGTGCCTGTTTCTCTGAATTCTGCTTTCATTAGTCTAAGTATAGAGCCCAAAGTGTTCCATGGAAAACTTATCTCTAAGAAGCCAATGCTGTTCTCTCTGTTTTCAATATGGCGCGTGTTAGAGGCACGGCTGGATGAATCACTAGTTCTGTAACCTGTGGATCTTCTGATTTCCTGTCAATCATAATTCAGGTTCAGCTGACAGTTAAGCTTTACAGGTGATCTGGGTCCTGCTAATGACTAAGGATAGGATAATGGCTCTGCATGTTCTTTATCTGTGTCTTATTTTCAGGTTGCCTTAAAGGTTTGATTCTAACACACAGGGCTCTTGCTTTAGAGCAATACCCCTGCACTTGGATTTTATTTGGACCAAATTTGAAGTTTAAAAAATAGTTGAATGTGTGTGCGCGCGCGTGTGTGTGTGTGTGTGCGCGTGTGTGTGTATGTGTGTGTGTGCGTGTGTGTGTGTGTGTGTGCGTGTCAACGAGTGCATACAGTCATGAGTATCCTTCTGAGCAAGGGTATGACTAGTGTTTGTGTGGATGTTGGTCTTCAAGAACCACCTAGCTTTTGAGACAAGGTCTCTCAGTCTAGAATTTTGCCACATGAGCTGGGCTAACTGGCCTGTGAGCTTCCAGGGACCCTCCTGTCTCTGCCTCCCTTCTCATCTTGCTGAGACTACAGCAGAAGGCATTTTCACAGGTACAGCAGATCTGAATTCAGCTCATCAGACTTGTAAGGCAACTGTCATGCCAACTGAGTTCCCTCCCCTGCTCCAAAAGTTGAAATCTTTGAATATATCCTTTTCCCTTAAATCTGCTGATCAATCGACATTCGTAGACTATTCTGTGAGTATTCATGGCTGCTCAGATTCCACAATATTTAATGCCCAGGTTCTCACTGATGTA
Organism: Rattus norvegicus; assembly: GCF_021556685.1. NCBI lineage: Eukaryota > Metazoa > Chordata > Mammalia > Rodentia > Muridae > Rattus > Rattus norvegicus. Next base: position 40,759,074 of record NC_141546.1, on the reverse strand, counting down.
TTTGTTGTGCAAACTATAAACTGCCCCATACAATTGATGACTGGCACAGTGGACAAATGATGCCCACACCGAATGTTAACTATAAACATGGTGATCACAAAGCTGCAGTGATCGTTGTGGCCCTCAGAGCCATGTGGCCCTTGGAGCCATGTGGCACTCACTACACTAGTATATCGTGGTCCCTGAACTCCAGTGTATCTGTCACCATTACTAAGCCTATTGCATCTCAGAGAACAGTCACCAAGATAACCTGCATTGGACGAAAGGCCCGAAGATGGGCTCAGAACAGAAGTGGGAGAAAGAGAAACAAACAAGAAAGCTAAGCTACCCTGGATATGGGGAATCCACACAGGCAGCCCAGCCTCATCTGGTCCTTTGTCCTGACACCTCAGCCTCAGGCTTGACAGGGGACCTTTGCAGCCATTTCTCTTGCTATTCCAGGGCGGTGTGGTTGGAGACTGTCTTCAAAGAACTCACTCTCTCTCTCTCTCTCTCTCTCTCTCTCTCTCTCTCTCTCTCTCTCTTTCTCTCTCTTCTCTGTAGGAAGATCTTTTTTGAAAGGATCCTTTAAGAATACCCTTTCACACAAGATGAGTATTCCCAATACAAAGGTGATTTTTTTCAATATTAAAGTGTCTAGTAACTAGAAAAAAAAAGGAACTCGTGTGTCTCTGTATCAATATGTGTGCTGTGTCTGTATATATATATATATTTGTACATGTGTCCGTGTCTATGAGTGTCTGTGTGTATGTCTGTAGAGATGTGTGTCTGTATGTGCCTGTGTCTGTGAGTGTATTTGCATGTGTTTATTTCTGTATGTGTATATTTGTCTCTTTCTGTGTCTGTGTCTCTGTGTCTGTCAGTCTGTCTGTGAGTGTGTATTCCTATGTGTGTGTTTGTGTCTGAATGTGTGTACACATGTTACACAATGTGTGTTTGTATGGATCTCTGTGCATGTGTGTCTGTTCTAAAAAGCAAATGGAAGAAGAAAGAAGAAGAGGCAGGCCCTCCTCCAGCACAGTTTCCAGCAGCCCCTGACCTGCCAGCCTCTTCTCTCCCCAACTCACTATTGTCTTCTAACTTGAGAAGCTTTGTGGGCATTAAAGGGCAAAGCCAGGGGCTGGCTGAGAGGCCCAGGACTCTGATGGCCATTTGAGCAAATGCAGGCAGGGAGGCTGTCCCATGGTTCCCCAGGGCAAGTCAGAGTGGCCCTGCCTCCTTCTAGGACATCTTTGAGCAGGACATCTTTGAGTAATTCTCTGATTCTGGCTGCTATGGGGCCATTGTGAGCAGGTGGGGGCAGGGGTGATTAAGGCCCTGAACCTCAGTGCAGTCCAGGAACTATGGAGACAGACTGTCAATGTTATTCAGACCAGGCTTTAGTGAAGGCCCCAGTCCCACAATAGGCTGGGGTTCTCCCAGGGAACGGCCGGCAGCTGCCCCAGCCTCTTCCTTCCCTCAGTGTGATGCAGCTGACCTGTAACGATCTGTCCATATCTGGCGAAAATCAAACCCAGGATCCTTTTCTTTAGATGATCACTGGCCACATATTGGTTGCTTTCTCCTTTTTCACCCCAGCAGATCCTTTGTGGCTTCCCCTGCTTCTGGTAGATTCCATTTTCAGGTTAAAAGATGGGCAACTCACAGCTTAGGTTAATGAATTTATGACAAACCTCTGAAGCAGCACTGTTGGGCTCTGGCTAGATGACTGGCTATGGCCACGCATGGGATCTATGTAAAATCATAGTTAAGAGACAAGAATGCCCCCACCCCACCCCACCCCTGCTGCCCACCAGCCCATTCCCTTTCCCCCCACCTTCTCTTTCCCAGCCCTTTTTATTTGGGGCGAGCAAAGTAGTTAAAAACGTCAAACTCACAGTATGCACTGTCAACAACACAATGAGAGGACTGAAATAAAATCCTTCAAGTTCACAGTGATACTTTATACTTACATTGGGCCTTTCATCAAGAGCCTTCCAGTGTTTGAGCAAGCATTAACCCCTTCTTTGCCCACTGGGGCCATACCCAGCACCTCATACCAGGAGAGAAGACTACTGACTAAGGAGGTTAACTCTTTTACTTGGAAGGAACATCTGATCCCAGGCAGATTATCAAAGATTTTCATCTCTCCAGTCATCTGTCCTCTCTCTGACTGTCCTCAGTGCCCTGTTTGTGTCACCAACCCAATAAACATGGCACATGCATTGAGGACACCAGCAAGGAGCCTCTACTCGTCCAATAGTGAAAGAGAAAGCGTCTGGAAGCATGATCTTTGATAAATCACTACGTGAGTAACCTGAAGTTACAGGACTTGGCCTCCTGACCTTTACTTTAGGGTTTGCTGTCCTTTTAGTTTCATTTATGAATGTGGGCCACATAACATCTGCACTCACCGAAGCCCATGAACATCTTTATCCAAGTATCCTTGGGGCCGTTGCTTGGTACCCATCTCAGCTTTTCCCAGCTGTATTTTATGTAACTGCTTTGTGCCAGCGATAATCTGTGGTGGGAAATGGGTACCAGGAGATGCATGGACTGCGGTATTCTTTCCTAGGGAACCTGCCTACCTCTAGATGGTTCTGTGTTATCCACACCTGATTATAGACCAGAATGTCGTGGTTTTGTAACCAGTGCTTCTCCAAATGCATCCAGGGAACCACATGAGCAGGATAAGGAGCTGTGTGCTCATCACGAAGATTCTCAAAGCCTCCAGAGATTTCTCTTCTCCAAAGCACACCAATTTCCTTGGTGTTTCTTGGCCAAAACTTACAGTCTCATTTGCTTCCCATTTCTGATTATGTCAATTTCCAAGTTAGACTGGCAGGACATAGGCTGTTCCTTAAGCCTTTAGTAGAACTGTTAGACACTTGAGGAAAAATACACACTGAAGCATCAGGGGCACACTAGTTCCAGAGAGATGCTTGAGAAATGGCTGTGTGGGGGATAAAGGTGTAGAGGAGGATCTGGAGGTAGGCACTCACCCTACGGACATGCTCTTTGTAGGTCTCTTGAGCTATGGCGTCACCACCAGGAAGCAGCCTGTAGAATCTTCAGCTGTTTGTCACACTGTGCCCATCTGAGCACCATCTTTGATTTTTAGGAATTTTGCAGTCGACGACAAAACATGTCCGTGTAAAGATTCCAATGTAAGACACGGTAAAGGAAACAGTTGAATCTTCCTGTCATCGTAGGCCTAGTGGCCCTTGACAGGTGAATGTAGGCCTGAGAGGAGAGAAGACATTTCCTGAGGAGGGCTTGGGATGCAGGAGCAGCAGTGGTTCAAGCCCCTCAACAGGTAGAGGTAATTTGTGCTGCTGCTGCACAAAGTCAGGAGATATATTACTATTTAACCCTGGCTTGGGAAAGCCTGATTCATGTAATAATCAGATGACTCTAAATTTTCATTTAAACAGAATACAGCCTAAAGTCATGTCTTAAGTAGGCTGTAAAAGAAAATTAATATCCATGGGGGTGAGGCGATGTCCCAGTGGGCAAGAGTGCTTGCTGTGCAGATGAGTTCAAATCCCCAGACCAGAGTAAAATAATAATAATAATAATAATAATAATAATAATAATAATAAGCACAAACAAATGAACAAAACAAACAAATTAAAAAAAAACAAAACAAAATACCTTAGGTAGCTGTATGCACCTGTACAGACTGTGGCACCAGCTCTGGTGTGGGGATGGAGTGTCACAGGAGGCTCGCTGGGGCTTGCTGGACAATTAGCCTAGACAAAAACAAAACAAACAAACAAACAAACAAAACCCAAAACCAATGAGCTGCAGATTCCTGTCTCAGAGAAAGAAGGCAAGGAGCAATAAAGAAGGAAGGAGAACATTGTCTGTGCTTCACTGCCTTCTGCATACATGAACATAAAAGCATGTAAGTAAGCATTGCCAAGCATGGGGCCATATAATCTCAGCACTCTGGAGAAAAAGGTTTCCTGATCTTTAGGAGTTTGAGTCCAGTCTACATAGTGAGTTCCAGAGCAGTCAGAGCTGCAAAAAGGGACTCTTTCTTAAACACAAACAAGTAAGTTATATAAGCACAAGCATCTGTGCACATGTGTAGACAACACACACACACACACCATGCACACACACATACACACACGTACACAGAGACACATACACACACCACACACACATACACCACACACACACATATACACACCACACACACATATACCACACACACCACACACACATATACACACTCATACACACCACTCACACACACCACTCACACACACCACACACACATATACATACACACACATACCACACACACACATACACACAGGCACACATACCATGCACACACACATACACACCACACACACATACACACCACACACACATATCACACACACACACACACACACACACACACACACACACATTCCTTTCTCAATAGAAAAAAAACACACAAGAAATATTCTTTTCCTTCCTTCCTTCCTTCCTTTCCCTCTTCCATCCCTCTGTCCCTCCCTCTCTTACTTTCTCCCTCCCTCCCTTGCATCCTTGTTTGCTTCCTTTGTGGTTTTGAGAGCACTGCAGACCTGACATAGGTCCTCACTGTGGAGTAGAATCATCTCTCTGTATGCTTTCCCTACAGGACTGGAAGCAGCACCTAGAACCCTGTTTTACCTTTGGGAAATTTCCAGCTCTTCTTTTTCTTGGGCTTCCCCTCCCCCATATTGTAGGGAAAATTATCTAATCATCTTTGACTAAACTGACTATATCCTAGAACCTCTAGAAGCTTGGAGAATAGATAGACCTGGGTTCCACATCACCAATCCAGGCCACTGAAAAAAAAAAACGCCAAGTCCCTCCCTAATAGTGACCCCCCGAGCCATCTTTCCAGCCCAGTTATCTTAACATTCACTGTATGTAGACTTTTCTCACACTTTCTCTCTGGAGGTGCCATCATGTTAGAGCAGCTACAGAAAGGAGCAGGTCAGACCTGTGTAACCGCAAGTTTTCTGATATCTGCCTGTCCAGCTCACTGGCAGCCAGTCAACCAAACCAAAGTCACTCATGCTTGTCTCTCTTAAAAAGCTGTATGTCAAAAACACTGCACAGGGGAAAGCCTTCCATGTCCCAAACACTTAACTCTAATCACTTTATAAGGTAGATGGAGTCCAAGGGGAAGGAGTTGGTCTTTAAATCAAAATAGAAGACTTAGAACTTAGTCTTCATTGTTTGAGGCAGGGTCTCTCATTATTCACCACTTTGTATACCAAGATAACTGACTGATATAGTTAACCAAGGTAACTAGATTTTGAGGATTGCCTCCTTTCTTGCTATGGTGGGATTACAGATGTGTGCTGGGATTACAGATGTGTGCACTAGCACATCTAGCTTTATGTGGGTCTTTTGGATGCAAACTCAGATCTTCACAATTCCATGTCAATAGTTTAGACCACAAAACCCCTTCCTCGGTCTACCTGTTGGATCTTTACTGATCATCTGAATGTCAGACACTTGGTAAAGAAACAGCATGGTTATATTGAGATGCAGTCTAGAAATTGTATCGTAATCAAACTCCTTTTTACTGTTATTGGTTGATTAGTTGGTGGTTGATTTGTGAGTGTGCATGCATGCATGCATGTGCCCATGTGTGTGCATGCACACACTCATACTAGAACCCATGTGTGGAGACCAGAGGACAACTTGCCAGAGTCAGTTCTCTTTTTAAAACTATTTGAGTCCTAGAGATGGAACTTAGGTTGTCAGGAGGTTGGTGGCAAACATTTTTTTACCTGTTGATCTGTCTCGCCAGCCCTCATGATTTTATTATATTATCATCTCAAATATAAAATAAGAAAAGGATACAATGACAAAAACATCATTCATAACGACACAAATGGAAGCGATCTTGGGTGGAGGAGGTCACACTATACAATTAGGAGTGAAAATTCTCCTCCTTCACTTCCCATGAGTGAGTGTCCATTGCTAACAATGGCCATTGTTCCTTGAGTCCGGTACCAAATTCTCTGCTGCTCCCTTCCATGCTCATTCTGCAGCATCAGTGGGCTCTGCCCCTGGAGCACAGCTTCCTTAGTTTGTTCCTTCTCCCATTCCTACACACACAACCTATTTCTACCTCGGTAGACTGCAAAGGACAACAGGGGGAACACATCTTACTTCACTTAGTGAGCATATTTGATGGTTCACAGAATTGCTGGGTTCAGGAGTTTATGTTCTTTATGAACTGTTTTAAAATTTAATTAATTAATTAACTTGGTAATGAGGTCTAATATAGTCCAGACAGGCCTCAACTCACTGTGTAGCCAAAGACATGAACTTGAACTTCTGATTCCCTTGCCTCCACTTCCAAAGTGTTGGGATCATGGACGTTCACCCGTAGGCTAGGTTTCAATGCTGGGGATCAAAGCCAGCAGGTCATGCTTGCCGGGCAAGCACTCAACCAACTGAACCATATATCCAGCTCTTTGTAGGTAAGTCTACCTGGTAACATTGTCTTAAAGATCCGCTAGAGACAGATGAGACACGTTTTCCTTGATTCTTATATGAAATTAGCATATTTGAGGGTCTCAAGAGCCTACCCGAATCAGTAGTCAGTTGCTATTCTTGGAGAAAATCGATTTCAGAAGTGGAATGAGCATGACTGGAAGCAGGGAGCTAGATGTGAATCATTGTTTTCCAAGGCAGGGAGAATTCTTAGTCTAAACATAGACCCCCAGCCCCTGAGATCTGCTGCCCTCCTTCCTGTCTCCACCCTTAGGGACCTCCCCACTGCATTCTGTTCAGGATTCCCTGTAGCTGTGACCCGGACATAAACAAATAAACAGCACTTACCAGACAACTGCTGCTCTTAATGACTTTCAAAGTGGGCTGGGGAGACACGCATGCAGATGGAAAAACAAAAACCTAAAAATACAAGTCAGTATATAAAAAGCATCCAATACATATAAATAGCAAGCTTCAGTACAGCAGGCCCAGGAGGAAGGCTGGGCATTCGGGCTTCACGGGAGGGACTCAGGTTGGATTTGTAGACCATCTCTAGGTGGAGGCTGGACCTGGCAGAAAGCAACTAGAAAAGTCGCAAGAACCAGCAGACAGAAGAGATGGACAGGAGAGGGAAGCACAGAGCAAGGAAGCCTCACTTTTATTTTGATGGCTGAAAGGAAGTGGAATTAACAGGTTTGTAGGGACATGTGGCAGCCGTTCAACTTCATTTTATTTCTATTTTAGTATAAAGTAGTGTACATATGTGTGTGTGTGGGGGGGTCACATGCACTTACATACAGGATTGTCACCACTATCAGAGGACAATTCTGTAGAGTCAAAGGTCCTCAGGTTTGAGGGGCAAATGCCTTTCTTCCCTTGCTGAGTTCCCTTGCTGGTCCGCTTTACTTTTTATATTAGTTGATTTTTAAATTTTATTTTCTTTGCTTTACTTTTAAATTTCATTTAAATGTTGAGCTTTAATTGTATTGTATTTAACTTTTAAAACTGTATTCTATTGATGATAGTGAAAATACACATTCACGATAGTGGAAATACACTTTCCATTACAATATTGAGACTCACAGAAACCCTTCCGGCATTCTGCCCAGGAAAACAAACGAAACAAATTGCGTCTTCGCAAACGCACACAGAATTTTGCCTTCAGGTTTGTGGGAGCCCTTCCTTTCATTCCAAGTTGGAAAACTTCAGTCTCAAGAGTTTATTGTAGAAAGTTGCAAATCATGACACTCCCCCTGAAAGAAACGTTAGCCAGGTAGGGAGCGCGAGGTAAGACTTGCAAGGAAACTCAAGACCTGGCTAATCCCCACGTACTTGTGAATCATCCAGCTCCACAGAGGAGTTGGAGCAGGTGGCCGCCTTGCCTAGCACTTCAAACTGTCCCCAAGCGCCTACTTCTGCTGTCTATTCAGCTTCGTCCGCTAGAGAGAGGGTCCTCTCACTTTTTCAGAGCAGAGAGAAGCCACGCTGCTGGGTTAACTTGACTCCATGGGGGTCACTCCATGCACGCATCTCTGGAATCCATTCCCAGACGCCGAATTCATTGCAGAGGAGATCCTTGGCCTCCCCACCCCCTCCTTTCTTTTTGACAGTCAGTTAATAAAGACTCAACAGTAAGCAGCTCCCAGTGATGTCATCTGGGACTTTGTCCACAGCGCCTGTATTTACAAGCTCGCAGCAACCACAGAGCCACAGCCCCGGGCTTCCAGGTCTCTGCAAACTCGCCCTGGATCCCAGGCTGGATCGTTGGCTCCGTGTGGCAGATCTTCAAGAAAACCCAGACTCCTTCTTCCAAGTGTATTTTTGAATGCTTCTCAAGTAAACAGGATCACAGCCGGCGGACAGCGCTGGAGAGACGCTGTGGGAGCTTTGCAGTTCCTGGCTCCGGGACCTTGTGATTTCCATTCATCAAAGGGAAGAGCTCGCTCCAAGTAAGACTCGTGGGATTTAACAAAAAAACAAACAAGCAAAACAAAACAAAACAAACAAAGCGAAGATCTTGTAACACTTTCCCTCTGATGTTTCTAGCTTGCTTTCCGTTTAAAATGAGATGCTGTTTATGCATTACTGCAGGCTCTCTTGAAGCCACAAGTATGCATTTGTTCAGAGTAATTATAGCCCTCTCAACTTAGGGTTTCGCGGGGAAGGAAGCTAGCCGCTAACAGGACTGGGAATTCGGAAGGGGGTCCTACTCCTAAACTGATCCTTCACTTTTTGTAGTGGGTGGGTGGTTTGTTGTTTTCTGTTTTAAAACAAATGCCAGCTAACCAAGCAAGACAGTTAAGTTGACCTGAGAAAGTTTGCAGGAAATTCTAGGACTTTAAAAACTGAATGTGAGTGTGCGCTTGGAGAGAGACACCTGCTTCCTCTAGGACTCTTTTTGCGCGTTATGGATTTTAATATGAGCAAGCTGGCTTTCAGTTCATTCCATGCAACTGTTACGTCTCCTTAGTACCAGTCTCCCTCTCTATCTCCTGCAGACTTTTCTTTCCTCTTCTTTCTTCTCCTGCCTCCCTTTTTCTCCCTTTTCCATTTCTCCTCATCTCCCTTCCCCCCACTTCATTCATTTTCAGCCATCTCAGAACTGGAAACTCCTCTGCAACTCAAGTCTGTCTATTCTGGCCCCTCCCCCAGTGTCCCATGGAGAAATGCTGGGTGCTCTGATGAACTCATGATGGGAGCCTGCCCAGTTCATGTCCCACTGACTAAGTACAATTTTGACACCACTGTCTGTGGCAAGGGCCTCTCCCCATCTTTCTCTTTCCCCCAAAGCGCTTTAAACTTTTCAGACATTCTCTGGGGTTCCAGCAAGGAGAACCTGTAGAGGGTGATGCCAATTCAGGCAGGAGCGTCCCTTTTTTATTCAGCCTGCAAGGGACACACAGCTCAGTAAACTATTGCCTGGAAGTTCTGCTTAAGCATCCTGTGAACTTGCCTTGCAGGGGTTTCCTGCTCTGGACAGCAGCTCAGACTCGTGCTGGTAGCAAATCTCAGCTGACTGCTGCCCTCCACCCTCCACCCTCCACCCCTGACAGCTCAGGACTGACTGGCAAGAAGTGGCTGTCGGCTTGTTAGCTCCTGCAGGAGAACCCCATGACTCATTCTGTGAGACTGGCTTTCTCCTGAATTCAGATGCTCTGTCAGCACCCCAGGAGCCTGTGAAGTGACAGCCTTCATGCCTTTCCCCTGGGCAGTCAATATGGAAAGGTCTTAGCAGTCTGCGGCTATTTTCTATGGACTCCTACCCACCTCCTGCCTCCCGGACAACCCCCCCCCCCCAGTTCTCCATCAAAACATGCTCAGCTTGTAGCATGCCCTATGTATTATGACTCCATATTCCTTGTAGAATTGTGTTTTACATCAAAGAACCTGTTACTAAAGATTGTTCGTTACCTGTGTTCTCCCCTTTATGAGGCAAGGTTTCATGTAGCTCAGACTAGCCTTGAACTCCATATGTAGCCGAGGATGGCTTCCAGCCCCTAAATTATAGACATGCTAGTCTTATGACGTACAGGACATTGAACCGGGACTTCCTGCATGCTAGATCACTATTCTACCAGCTAAACTCCATGCAGCCCCAGAAGAAAACACTCGTGGAAAGGCCTCCGACAGAGCCCTGCTGGAGAACCTACTAGAATCTGAACCCTACACTCAGCCCAGCAAGCACTTAGAACAGAAACAAGATCCACGGGTGGTACCTGTGCCTTCTTGTAGGAGTGGGGCTCAGTGCAGGTGTACGGATAAAGGGGGGCTGGCAAAGAGAACATTCCTGTTTTGGTTTTGGCTCTGGTTACCTGTCTTTAACGTCTCTGTTCCTTATCGTTTAGCTAGCAAACTGAGGGAAGCCCTGTGATTACTTTAGGGAATGGCCCAAAGGCAAGAAGGTCAGCCACCGCAGCTGAAAAAGTCCAGACGGCTTTGCACAGGGCATGCTGGAATATCTGTGTTGATTCCCAAGTCTTACACTCTTCCTGTCCAACCTCTAAGCTTTAAACTTCCTTCTGAGTCACTTGCATTTCTTCCTTCCCCTCCATAGTGAGGGTTTCCCACTGTTTTATTGTTGATTTCTCTTAGCCCATCTTTCCCTTCAGCCAGGGTCCCAGAATCCCATTAACTCCCAGTCAGCTCTAGTTTCTTTTGCTTCTGGACCTTTTTGTCCTGATTGGGACACCATCAGAGAGCTTCTGCAGACACTCTGGGTGCGTGTGATAACGGCATAGGTGATTAAAGTGTTTTCTACCCACCTTTGCCACAAGGCTTGGGAGTTTCTGGTCACATTGATTGTCTTGAGAAACTGTGAGGCAGAGAGACAGAGGGGTTGTCCCCAGGCTGGGCTGCCCTTATTCATGCCCTGCCTCTAACACCTGCTCCTTGTGACCCCTGATAACTTGCTAAACTTCTCTGTTCCGGTATCCTGAAAATGTGCAATATAAGCACGGCTTCTTCCTAGGAGGATGAGGAAGGATATCACAGGGCCTAGGAAGACGGCTTAGTGGGTTAGAACACGTGCTCGGCAAGCATGCAGACTTAGGTTTGGAATCTCAGCAGTCACCTGAAAGACCAGGCATGGACATATGCACCTGTAAACCAGGTGCTTCAGGGACGGAGTTAGGAGATTGCTGGGGCTTGCTAGTGACTAGACTAGCCCCAGGCTCAGTGAAAGAGCCTGTTTGGAGAAGGTGGTGAGGGACAAACCAGAAAATGTAACATTCTCCTCTGGCCTTCGGAGTGATCACCAGTGTAAGTTCCCATTCATGCATCTGGGCATACACCCATGCTACACTCAGATAGATTCATATATACAGACATGAACACATGAACAATACACACATGTATACAATACATATTATATATTAATTATAAATATTATATCATATATACATAAATTTATAGATTACACAATATCAATTATATAAAATTATATATAACACATAAAGTTACATACATAATAATCATTGTATTTTATATAATTGATTCATATATAATATGTAAAATATTATTTTATTCATTATATAATTATAATAATTAGCATATTAAGTATAATCGCTCATATAGTAAATAGTTTCAAGCCTTACCACACATGCAATAACTGCCCACAGGCATCACACCTATGCATATATGTACTCATTCATATTTACAGCTTTAACACGAATCACAGAATGCGGTATTTATCACTTACTGAAGTGGTCTTTAGTTACCTTTTTCACATGTATGCCCCTTTCCAGACTTAAGAATTTAGAGCAGAAGCCATTGGTGATCTTGTTTAGGAAATTTTCCCCAGTGCCCATGTGTTCAAGTCTCTTCCCCACTTTCTCTTCTTTTAGTTTCAGTGTATCTGGGTTTATTTGGAGGTCCTTGATCCACTTGGACTTGAGCTTTGTACAGGGCGATAAGAATGGATCAATTTGCATTCTTCTACATGCTGACCTCCAGTTGAACCAGCACCATTTGTTGAAAATGCTATCTTTTTCTCACTGGATGGTTTTGGCTCCTTTATCAAAGATCAAGTGACCATAGGTGTGTGGGTTCATTGCTGGGTCTTCGATTCTATTCCATTAAATCTTCCAGGTGGGGGTCATAAGTAGGTATAGTTAGAGATTCAGGTTATACAGATGGAGCTCACAGTTCAGCTATTGGGAGCTCCTATCTGGTGGCAGAATGTTCTGGACCGGAATGCTCCTTGGCACTTCGAATTCATCCCCCTGTGGTTGGCCTACGGCACCTCCCTTTTTTCAGGCCTTTGTGCTTCCCATCCTAGGACCAAGTTTTCTTCCCTCCCTCCCCACGGTCAGGTGTCCCATGTCCCATGTATAAGTGTGCTCATTGGCTTTACCGCTTAGCCTTTGTGTTTCTTGCCTCTTAGAAGCTAAGGTCTGCTATGCCTGTTCCTCCTGCCTTTAGTAGATGTGCATTGAGCCCACGAGTGAATATTGTTTCCCAAGTTCCTCCATTCCCACTAAACTCCTCAGTCTGGATTTTTTCTCATGACACCATCTTGGAACCATTCCTAGTTCTCCTCCTTGCTCAAGCCACGTCTCCCTCCCACTTCAGGGAGAAGTCTGCAGTCTTTCAGCCCATCTGCGATTCTGTCTGTGCTTGCTGCTGTCCAATGAAGTGATCACACCTGGTGAGAGTCAGACTTTCTCAGGACACCTAATTGCTGTAGCCCCATTTAAAATGGTTAGGACAGCTCAGTGCTTAGGAACACTTGCTGCTTTTCTGGGGAATCCGGGTTTGGTTCCCAGCATCATATGGGGACTCTTGCAACCCCCATTAGCTACAGTTACATAGGATCCCTTGACCTCCTTTGGCCCCTGCAGGCAAATGCATTCACCTGTATAAACTCACACAGACACCACACACACACACACACACATACACACACACACACACACACACACAAATTTAAAATGTAATAAATATTTTTAAAATGCTCAATGTAAGGTTTTTTAAATCTATTTTTTAAATTTCACATTTACCATTGAATTCTAGTGAGTTTGTGGTTGGAATCATGAACTGAAAAATTGTGATTCAGTGCATAATCCAGTACGGCACCCAGTCCATATCAGAGGATAGGAAAAAAGCATGAATACGTGGTTGGTGGGCACTGTGACAGCATATTAAGCTGTTTCTTTCCTACACGCATGATGAGTCATTCCCCAGCTAAGCCCTGTGTGGTTTCATGTGTGATTTCCATGTGTGATCTCATTAAGACTCTTACTTGAACACCCAAGGGAAGAAAACTGAGGTTCAGAGCATCCGAGTACTGTACACAGTACATATGGGTAATAAGGAGAGTCCAGCTTCAAGCCTGAGGCTCCCCTCACCTCTCAGTGTGGTTCTTTGTGGGTGTGCAGGACTGATTGCCTTAAGAGTCTCACCTGGAGTCCCCTGTAAGTCATTCCCATCTGCCCTAGTCCTGTCCTGGAACACTGATAAATCAGATGAACACATCTACGTGCCAGCCAGGTGAACCAGAGACATGTTCTTGTCTTTAGAATTATCAGAAGCCAATGCCCAGTCCTTTGGTGGTATGTGTCACCACAGCCAAGAGTCACATGTACCATGGATCAGGTGATCATTAGTTTCGCCCTTCAGCCTCTGTGGGTCACGAGGACAGACCTATTTACTATCACTCATCCATGAATGTACAGTGGATTAGCTCAAGTTTATGGTTCTGAATGTCAAGCTCGCTTACATTCTTGGCCCGGGTGTTTGTAGGTTCATCTTGGCCAACTGATAGCAGAGAGATCAGATTCAAAACTAAAATTATAAGTAGTCCTAGGTTCCTTCTAAGGTGACTCTGCAGACACGGTTCACCACGGCAGTAGTACTTTATGGAGACAGATCTTTCAATCTTGAGACAGGGCCTCTTGTGTCCTAGGCTAGCTACAAACTATGCTGTGGAGCCAAGGGTGACCTTGAACTCTTGAACGTTTTGTTTTCAACTCCTCGTGCTGTTGCAGGTGTGTGCGCACCACCACACCCAGTTTATAATGTGTTGGGAATGGAATCTAAGCATTTATGCGTGACAGGTGAGCATTCTACCCACTAAGCCCCATTCTCAGATCGCAGTTTGCCCTTTACATACATACAAAGATACAGAAGCTTACCTGCCTATTGGTTTATCTGTTAATCCATCCATAAACATTTCTGTGTGTTCCAAGGTATGTATGTACCTTAGAGTGGAGTTGTGACCATTCTACAGATGTTCTGATTTGGTTAAAGACAAAACAAAACAATTACAAGTAAGATTTATGAAGCATACATGGTTCGCTTCCCCCTAAGCAGTGCACCAGAGTCTTACCTGTGTGGAGGTGGTCTACCAGAGACTGGGGTATATTTTATCAGGGTGCAAAGTTGGTTTGGGATGCATCAAACTTTGATGGTTGTTTGTTTGTTTGGGGTTGTTTGCTTTGGTTTTTGTGTTTTGGATAAAGGTCTCAGGGAGCCTGTTCCAGCTTCAAGCTCACTGTATAATGAAGGTGACCTAGAACTACTGATCTACCTGTTTCCCCTACCAAGTGCCGGGATGGCAGGTGTGCAAAACCATGCCCAATGTAGGTGGTGCTAAGGGGGCAAGCCAGGACCTCATATGTGCTAAGCAATTGTTTTACCAACTGAGTCACATCCCGTGACCCTGAAAGCAGATTTAAACAGTCAGGAAGGTTTAGACTGAACACCGAGGAAAATCACCGGGCTGTATAGACACGAGTAACACAACAAGCACATTCTTTCTCCATTTTCTATCCTTACAAGATCTATTGCCTTTAGAATTTCAGATGCCCAACTGCACTTCCTTAGCAGATGAAAGACTACGTCTCTTGGGTGCACAGAACATGACCCACACGTTTACCATACCTCAAAACGCACTTGTCTAACAAACTATGTCCTGTCAGTTTGGAAGCCTCAATTATACTAGGTACTTCCCCATTGTTCCATCAATTAATCCTGGTATTTTTCAGCGTAAGAAACCTGATCCCTCCTCTTAGAAATAAACATGACTGGATTAGTGAGTCCCTTGAATCGACTTTGGATGCATGGTGAGAATCCAGTGGACTGGGTTCAGGAGTAAAGTTTCAAGTCTGTTTGGGAGCATAAGCCCGGATAATAACACAGCCTATGAATATGATGGTGCTGAATGAAAGAAGAGCTGTTATTTCTGAAATGTGGGAACAAGTGTTACTGTCAATTGCCTGTCTGACAAACTGCCCCACAAAGACTACACGTTTCATTTGGTAAATTGAATCTGGAAGCATAGACCTGATCCAGACCTGTTCAAACGATACCCCAAATCATTCTATTGTCTGTGGTTACTGTGTCTTACACACTTCAAGACTCAACTTAGTGGCCCAGGGAGATGGCTCAGTGGATACAGCACTTGCTGAGGAAGCAGTGGGACCAGGGTTTGGGTCACCAGAACCCACATAAATGCCAGATGAGCATAGTGGCCTCTCTGTGATTCCAGCCTCAAAGGGTGGAGACAGGATGCTGGAGGAAGTCAGTTAGGGAGGCTAGCCATATTGGCAAGCTCTGGGTTTGTCTGGGAGGCCCTGACTCAATGAGTAAGGTAGAAGATCAATGGAGGTTGAGTTCCAATAGCAAGTGGGTTTCTTTGCACACAGGAACACACATGCACACACATGCACACACATGCACACATATGCACACATAGGTGTATGTATAAAGGCAAAATGACCAACTGAGAAAGCAGAGCAATACTGAAAGTCATAGGTAGCTGCATGCTTTCCCGCGTGTGACTTTCAGAACTAAGGGACAGTCCACAGGGCTGATAATGAGTGACTTGGGATTCTCCCATCTCATATTCCTCACTGCTCCTCCACACCCCATTCCTCAGACATGTTCTTTGAACTGCTTTTTCAGCTGTTTTCCCCCATTTAAATTTTTGCTTTATTAGCATATATTATTTTTATGTGACAATGATTTTCCTCTCCCACTCCCACTAATCCCCCTTTGCACCACATCCCCTTCTAATTTCATGTCTTATAACTTCCTTCCTTCCTTCCTTCCTTCTTTGGGGTGTGGTGATTTGGAAGCATGTTTCATTAGGGTTGCTCACAGGCGCATGGACAACTAACTTATCAGTGGTTACACCACTGAAGAAAACGTCTCTCCCTCCACCAGTGACCATTATCTGCCTATAGATACTCCAGGATGGGAGGCTTTTTGAGTCTCTCCTTACTCCACGACAGAATTTTGGCAGCCCAGTTTTGTGGTGATATTTCCAGGTGACATTACCTTTATCAGGGTTATATGTCAAATTATTTCTAATTATGATAGGTAACCATACAGTTTTCCCCACCTTTCCCTGTCCTTTGGTGTGGTTGGATTACCATTTTGCTTAAAAGTATATTTAGGGCCTATTTTATCATGTATATAAGTATAGACATTCCTCAGTGTCCACTGGGGGTTGGCTCCAGAGTTCCAACTCCCCTTCAGGAACCTCAAATCCATGATCCTCCCAGATATACGATGGCATGGGATCTGCATGTAGTCTAGGCCCATCCTTCTTTAGACTTCAGATCATCTCTAGATTACTTATCAAATCTGATACAATGAAAACACTGTGTAATTTCCATGTTTTATTTGTTAGGGAATAATGACCAGAAAAAGGATCTGTAAATGGTTGGTGAACCTCTTATATTTCCTCAAATATTATCTTTTTCATTAATATTTTAAATATTTGTCTCTCTCTGTGTGTGTGCATGTGTGTATACGTACATGTGTGTGAGAGAGAAGGATACATACACATATACACACAGAGACAGAAACAGAGAGAGAAACAGAAACAGACAGACAGACATGAGTAGACTACAGGTGTCCATAAAGGCCAGAAAAGACGTTCCCATAGGATATCCTGAAGTTGGGGTTACAGATTGTTTTGAGCCACCTAATGTGGGTGCTAGGAGAGCAAATGCTCTTTAACAGCTGAGAAGTTCTGCAGTTCCTTTATTATTTAAAAAATTATACTGTTTTTTAACACCTGTGTGCGGTGTGTGTGTGTGTGTGTGTGTGTGTGTGTGTGTGTGTGCACGCACTCGCACAACCATGTAGGCTGTTGTGCCTATGCAGTCAGAAGGCAACTTTACTCAGTCACTTCTCCTTCTGCCTTTACATGGGTTCACAGAATCTAATTCAAGTCACCAGACCTGTGTGGCACTCACCTTTATCCACTGAGACATCTTGTCAACCTTGCTGAAGTATTTTCAAACTCCTGGTGTTTCAGTCTGCAGCTACAGAATTTGGAAACAGAAGGATCACTGTATTTTTTTTCCACCACTGAGTCGGATCATTTATTATGATCACATTTCCTTTCTATTAACACTTTCCCCTAAGTTATTACTCGCACAGGCTCACTGCTGCTCTGCGCACACACAGTAGCGGAGAATTGGAGCCAGTCTAGATGTCCCTCAACAAATGAATGGATAATAAGAATATGGTACATAGACCCAAGGGAATTTTATTCAGCTGTAAAGAAAAATGAAATCATGAAAATTTCAGGGAAATGAATGGACTTGGAAAGTAACGTAACATTAAGGGAGGTGACCCAAACTCAGAAAGAAGAAAGCTGCATATTCTCACTTACATGTGGATCCTAACCACCACCCCCCTCTATGTGTGTGTGTATCAAAATCGGCATAAATGTAGGGATGGTCTAAAGCAAACAGAAAAGAGACCAGGATACGGTAAAATTATTGCAATGAAGAAGAGCTGGGGAAGTGTGGAGAAAAGGACATATGGAACTTGAAATCATCTAAGAGTCTGGGGAAGGAAGAAGCAATGGGGACAACAGTGGGGGGGCAGTGAAGGGAGACATAGGGAGACAGGACTCTACTACACACATTCATAGAATGATCCTTTCTAAAGCCTAGTGTATTTTATTTTAACAATAAAAAGATATTTATATGCAAATTAAAGCCCCAAAATTTTAAAAATGTGATTACTTGCCTCAGGTAAAACAATCCACTCAGTTTCCTAACTCTGTGGTGAAATGTTCTCAACTGTTCAAAGCTGAGTCAGAAGTAAACATCCTTTAAAACCACTCTTTGCAGAAAATAGGGTTTCAAGTCACCAGAGAATGCTTTTTCCCCCTCCATCTTCCAAGGGGAGAAGTTAATTATTAATTGCGCCAAATGAGGAGTAATTGGAAATGGCTGCTTCCCTCGTGTCTTTATTTTAATTATATTCAATTACTCACATTGGGGTAAACAGAAACGCTCTCGTGTGTTGTAGTTGGCGAACAGCATTCATTCATATCTGTGTCTGGGGCACCGTGAACCCTCAGTGCCTTCTTACTGTAGGAAATGCCCTTCTCTCTTGAGTCCCTCTGATGGCTAGCATAGCCTCATTAGAGGAAGGCAAACGGCAGGCAAAAGCAACGTGCTTTTGTGAACAGATGAATCGAGTTGGGGGTGCTGCATAAAAGGCTGTTTTTTTTTTACCTTCCTCCTTTTCCTGTCCATTATGCTTCCGGCTCAGGAATGTGAGGAGCGTTATAATTGGGAATCTTCAAAATAGCTTACCAAGAAGCCAGAGAAGGACTTGACATTCAGACAGTTTTTAGAGGCTGCCAGTAGAGGGCCTTGTTAAACTGAGTTAAAGGTTCTCACCCTGCACACCAATTGCCAATCATGACAGCTTACCTGTTAAAGAAGCTATTGTTTTTTGAGACTGTCTAATGAATAGCTTTAAGATTACCCAAGTGATCTTTAAAGTACATTGTATTTCTTTGTGTGTGGATCGAGGAGACATCTAAGTTTCCGTCTTCATTGCTTTCTTAGTAAGGAGTCAGAGAATCAGATAGATCATTAAAAACCCATCAATCAAACTAGGGCTTTGGAAGCCTCATCACTAAATCTATAGTATGTGTCTGTCCGAGTTGAGGTGAGGGGCTCTGAGTCCGCTAGCTGGGTCTTAGTATTGGCTGCTGAGTGTGGAGAAGGAAAAAATGACAGTTTGCCTATTCTAGACGTGGATTAACCTTGTTGCTGACAGTGGGGTGAGGCCCATGCTAAACAGAATCCCAGCAGCAGTCCCGAGTCCTGCTCTCTGTGGCAAGTCCTGCTTTCCTATGTGGCAAGGCCTCTTTCTGATGCAGAAGGGAGGAGTTTAATAAGAGGGCAGAACATGTGACAGATGGTCTTCATCCCTGCCCTTTCTGGTGAATTTAGCAGCCACAAAGAAAAAACTGACTTCCAGAGTCACTCAGTGTGTACCCTAAAGTGATTCTCTTCCCCCTTGCTTGCCTGCTTCCTGCTCCTCTTCCAGAGTCTCTCTTCTTCGATCTCTCCTCTTGGGACAACTCAGCCCAAGTGCCTTACTTAGGAAGGCTCTTCCTACCTGCCACACCCCTTATCATCTCAGTGTGGTCATCTCCACGGGCACTTATCACTAATGTAATTAAACATATGGCAGGTTATTGATTACGAAGGTCTCCCTAGGGAGGCAAGATCTTCCTTGGAGGCAGTGTCTCTGTGTGTCTTATAGTTTAATATTAAACTTAGCACCTGGAACAGTGGTTGATGCCCAGAAGGTAGCCTCCACACATTCAGTGAGTCTGAGTGAACATAGGCACATGCTCTGGATTTTAGGTGAGTGCTTTCCTCTCTAACATTTAAGAAAAACATCCACTTTAGTGTCTCAGACCTTGATGTTCAAAGCTGCTGGTGTTCAGAATGCCTGTCTATGGACTTGCAGCACAAAGTCTCAGCATTGTTCTTTTGTGTAACTTTCACACAAGTGGACAAATGTCTATATTTCCAGTAGTCATGGTGTTTATCAAACAGGAGCTCTAGAAATCTTGGAATCAATGAATAAGCAAATGGACATGAGTTTATTTTTCATTTTCTTTCATTTTTTTCAAGGGTGTGTGTTTGTGTTTGTGTGTTTTTGTATGTGTATGTGTGTTTGTGTGCTTGTGTGTGTGTGTGTGTGTGTGTGTGTGTGTGTGAGAGAGAGAGAGAGAGAGAGAGAGAGAGAGAGAGAGAGAGAGAGAAACCTTATGCCACAGCCCACATGTACAAGTTAGCCACCATCTTACTGGAGTGGATTCTCTTTCTACTATGTGAGTCCAAGGGATCAAACTCAAGTTGCCATGTTTAGTAACAAGTGCCTTTATCCACTGGCCATCTCAGCAGCCCTTAAAAAAAACTCCTTCCTTCCTTCCTTCCTTCCTTCCTTCCTTCCTTCCTTCTTTCCTGACATTTTATAGCCTGCCTTCCTTCTTTCCTTCCTTCCTTCCTTCCTTCTTTCCTGCCATTTTATAGCCTGCCTTCCTTCTTTCCTTCCTTCCTTCCTTCCTTCTTTCCTTCCTTCCTTCCTCCCTTCCTTCCTTCTTTCCTTCCTTCCTTCTTTCCTGCCATTTTATAGCCTACCTTCCTTCCTTCCTTCCTTCCTGCCATTTTATAGCCTGCCTTCCTTCTTTCCTTCTTCCCTTCTTTCCTTCCTTCCTGCCATTTTATAGCCTGCCTTCCTTCTTTCCTTCTTTTCTTCCTTCCTTCTTTCCTTCCTTCCTTCCTTCCTGCCATTTTATAGCCTGCCTTCCTTCTTTCCATCTTTCCTTCCTTCCTTCCTTCCTTCCTTCCTTCCTTCCTTCCTTCTTTCCATCTTTCCATCTTTCCTTCCTTCCTTCCTTCCTTCCTTCCTTCCTTCCTTCCTTCCTTCCTTTCTCTCCAGACTTCATCTCCCGCTTTCCTCTCTCCCTCTATCCTCCCTGGTTTGCTCTCCTCTCCTTCCACTGAGGAAGGATGAGCAGACAGAGGAAGAGGCCTTTAGGTGTCTCATGTGTACTTCCAGGTTTCCTTGTTAGATTAGAGATTTCCTGGAGGCCTGTAAATTATCAGATACTGCCTTCCCAAGATGTCACGTA
Organism: Rattus norvegicus; assembly: GCF_021556685.1. Taxonomy (NCBI): domain Eukaryota; kingdom Metazoa; phylum Chordata; class Mammalia; order Rodentia; family Muridae; genus Rattus; species Rattus norvegicus. The sequence goes on along the minus strand of NC_141546.1, from coordinate 40,738,187 downwards.
GCACTCAAAGAAGACCAGAAATTTGGAGTCAGTTAGCACCATTAAAATGATGGAAGTCATGTGATTATATATAGTTCTACCCCAAAGACAGTTACTGTTTGATATCCATGGGTTCCGTCCTGGGTTCTGATGTCTCCCTTTCAGTCAGTTAATTTACCTCATTGAATTTGGTGTCCTTATTCTTTAAATGCAGCAACACAAATTGATTTTTATCAAATATCTCTGAGATGTTTACAAAGGTGGCCCAGCCCCTTTGTGTGTACATAGTCTCCTTATCTGTTCCTCATAGCAGTGCCCCCTGAGATAAACACTGTTGTCAATCCCATTGTGGAGACGAGGAAAGCCAGGAAACCCAGAGATTCATTTGTTTGAATTACATAGTAGACTTTGACCTGGGCATACAGACATCTTCACATCCTTGCGGTATAGTTTTAAGGGAGGAATGAGTTAAGACAGTAGAGAGCATGAGCAAAATCAGACTCATGCAGGGTGACCTTTGCTGTCTTGCTTGGCTCTTTGTCACAGAGGTCTTTTTTTTTTTTTTAAGTATAGATCATTTATTTTCCTTCTAATCCGTTGCTCAGTACATAGATGGCTTTTCTTCACCCTTTGGGTTGACAGTTTTCTCTAGGTTGCTGCTGCTGGTAAGATGAAGCTCAGCATAGAAGACTCTCAGGTCCAGCACCATGGCCCTAAGCGCCCCGTAGGCTGCTTCAACTCGCCCGTGCACCAAGGCCCGGTAATCCATTACATGGGGTCCTTGGAGGCCTTGGCCACAGCATCCCCACGCTCTGAGAAGTACTTGGAGATGGTTGTCTGGAATGCTTCCACTTTGGTCTTGACAGCACTCACTCTCTCTAGCACATTCTCCTGAATTGCCACCCCAAAATCATTTCCATCCTCAGTCTTGGGGATCAGGTGCTGGATCCATGTGATTACCAGAATGCACTTCTCTTTGAGAGTCCAGACTTCTGGTTTAACCAAGGAAAGCAGGGCCAGAAGCTTCTCATTCCCAGGGAGGAAGCCACACTTAGGGACTTCTTTCTTCTCCTGCTTGTCGGGTTTCCATCTCATCATCCTTGGGTGGGGGATCTGGGATAGGGATGTCCAGAGGAGCCCCGAAGGAGGAGAGGTCAGCCACATTGAAGGAATCCTCTTGCAAGAGCTGCCTCAGGGATATGATTTTCCGTGGCAAGAAAGTGCAGAGGAAGTCGTCAGCCTCCTGGAAAAGATTTTGACTGAAGGTGTCCACCTGTTTACGGGCTTCTCCACTCAAGCAAACCCCACAAGGCTTGGCCATGCTTCCTCCCCAGTTGCCAGCTCTCGAATCTGCGCTAGCAGCCCAGCTTTCAGTTTCACTCTCTAGGCCCAGACCCACCCCCCTCCTGTCATGGAGGTCTTTACAGGTCCTTATAGGTAGAAGACAGATAATGTTGTCAATGGTCATGTGACCCAGTGTTGGAGTCCTGTGAGTGTGTGTGTGTGTGTGTGTGTGTGTGTGTGCGCGCGCTCGTGTGCATTCCATCTACCTTGTTGCTTAACATATGGTCTCTTCCTTGACTGGAACTCACCAATGAGGTTATGCTGGTCTGTTAGCCAGCCACAGGAATATGTTCATATTCAGAACCTTGGCACTGGGGTTATAAACATCACACACCCATAAACAAACATGACCATCACACTTAGACTACCCCACCTCACTCTCTTCTTGAGACAAGGTCTTACTGTGTAGTTTTGGCTGGATTAGCATTTTAAGAGACAGGCTGCCCTTCAACTCACAGGAATCCACTTGCCTCTACCTCTGGAGTACAGGAATCCAGGATGAGCAACTGTGCCCAGTTCTGTTATTTTTAAACATTTCGTAGTGAATAAAAAATAACTTTATTAAGAATAAAAATCGAACAGTTCTTTTCTTTTCAGTGTGGATTCTGGGAATAAAACTCAGGTTCTTATGCTTTCAAAGCAAGTTCTTAACCAACTGAGCCATCTCCCCAGCCCCAGGGGACTTACTTAGTGTTTGTGTCAAATGTCAAGAGCTCTGTTTATTCAATGTTTTGGCACAAACAAGTGTTCAGAGCTCAGAACAGCTATCAAAAACAAAAACAAAAAGCCTGGCCATCCATGTCCCTGAGCCACTGAATGCTTCTGAGGGCTTCTTCCCATACTGGTACTGTGGTCTTGGTTCAAAACATGACACTTGCTCACATGGTGCTCCTGACATTATAATTTCTACAATTGTAAGAAAAAAAAATCCATCAAGCCTTGTGGTCTCCAGTGACTACAGAACTGTGTGTTTAAAGTACGGTGCAGCCTGGGGCTGAGAGATGGCTTGGTTGTTAAGAGCTTGCTGCTCTGGCAGAGAACACGAGTATGCTTCCCAGCAGCCAACTCTTGCAACTCACTGTCACCTGGGACTCCAGCTCCAGGGGACATGATGCCCTCTTCCTGTCTGTATTTGCACCTGCACATATCTGTGCATATTCCTACACACATACATATAAATGAAAATAAATGCTTTAAGTGTAGCCAGGTTGTTGGGTAAGAGGGTGCTATATGCGCTTAGATGCTTTTGATGGAGTCTTCTTTGATTTCTCTTTCTGGTGTTTTTGTATCAGTCTTCCTAGTTGCCCTCTGCCTCCCACAGATCCCTCTCCATACCTCTCTCTATCATTCAACAATCTTTAACAATCTCTCTACCATTTCCCTATTCACTTTCCATCTCATACACCTCTCACCCCCCACTGTGCCCACTCCACTGTGTGTGTGTGTGTGTGTGTGTGTGTGTGTGTGTGTGTGGTGTGTGGTGTGTGTGTTATGTGTGTGTGTGTGTGTGTGTGTGTACATGTGAGCATGATATATGTATGTATGTGGTTATTGTTGTACCATGGTGTGAGTGTGGAGGTCAGAGTACAGCTTCAGGTGTCAGTTCTTATTTCTTACCTTGTTTGAGACAAGCTCTCCTGTTGTTTACCACTGCATATCCCAGGCTACCTAATTGCCAAGCTTCCTGCTATACTCCTGTGTCTCCCTCCATTTACTAGAGCAGAAGGCCGTTAGCCAGTGTTTCCCCGTGGACCAGGGATCTAAAAGAAAGGGCACTATCCCTGTGTTTTCCATCTCTCCACAATCCCAAAGGGCCAAGGGTATCTTTACAATACAAATCCTGTTAAAACACACACACACACACACACACACATTCCAATTCCAGGTCAAAGGAAGAGAAATCCCCAAGGGCAGAGCCAGCATGCAAGGCCAGAGCGTAATCTGGAAAGAGAGTTGAGCACTCCTGCTTGAATAATTCTGCTAGGAGACATCTGTTGGGCCACAGGATCAAACTGCCCCCATCTGCATAGTGACGAGAAAGGTCCTAAGGCTACCCCACCCTGCAGTGCTGTTATCTAAAAATCACACAATGATTCCAGATCTCTCAACTCACAGCAATAAACAGAGCAGCAAGAAGTGAAACTCCTCCCCTCCCGGTCAGCGATTTGACACTGGATGGGAAGTGTAGGTAGGTGTCCTGGGTACACTAGCAGTCTCTGTCTTCCTTAGAAGTACTGTTTTCCCAGAATGCAGTGTGGGTCCTCACTGCACAGAGCATATTCTCTGGTGACAGATGTTAAAGGATCCCTTCCAATGGGTGTTTCTCCCAAGCATCTAATTATAACTCCACAGAAGATTAACAGATGTTATAATTGTCTCTCCCCTTTGATTAAATAGTTTCTGCATGAGTGACGTGCTAAGATTTTTTCTTCTCTGTCTTGCACAATCTTTATAAAGAACTGGCATGTGTCTTCAATTTTCTGCAGATAGTTTCTCCATAGGCTTGGTAAGATTCTTTATATAGAGAAAACAAACTCAGGATGAGATAGACTGAAGGATGAGTTATAAAAGCACCCAGATTCTCTCATGTAGAGAATATGAAGGAGCCCAGTTCCTGGCTTCTCTTTCTAGAGTTTAACCACGCAAGAGGGTTGATACCTGAATGCTCCAGGAACAGCTCTGTAAGTGTAAAGGAAGATTGAACCAACCTTGCTTAGCATACAGGATGCGAGATGCCATGTGTGCAAAAGAGTGTGTGAACAGAGAGAAAACTGTCATTTACGATTGTCTTGTGACTGTACAGATGGTTTTTGTATTTGTTTTCAGATAAGTTATCAACTATAAGCTTTATAAACATAAAATAATGGAGCTAGGGAGTTGTCTCAGTCTTTAAAGAGCTTTCTATAAGAAAATGTTTGTAACCCTAGTACTAGGGAGAGACAAGTGGATTTCTGTGGATGGCAGGTTAGCTGATCAATAAACTCCAGATTCAGTAAGTGACCCTGTCTCAAAAATTAAGGTGATCTCCAGTGTCAACATGTGTCCTGGACCTCAGCATGGTCTCCAGTGGCAGTGCGGACCAGGGACATCAACACAGCAGCATGACTCATTACACTACCACGTATGGGTGACAGAGGCAGCATGGGACAAGGACATCAACGTGGCCCCAGGTGACAGTGCAGGTCACACACATCAACCTGGTTTCAAACAACAGCCCAGTCTGGCCCATGACATCCACATGGCCTCATGTCCATGGTTTGCGTTGTTGCCAGAAACCATGTAATCTGTGTTTCTGCTAATGTAAAGGGCAAGGATGCTATTTTTTCTGTTGTATTGGTGACTTCAGACTCACAGTTGACAAAGAGGTACAAGGAAGCCTCTGTGACAGGCCCTACCCTCCCAAAGTAACTGCCTAGATGGAAATCCGTAAAAGAAAACTCTTAAAAACTGTGATAAGGATGTTGAAGTGAAGCTCTCTACACTGATGGCTTCTAGTGAGGGTGCTGGTGGGGAAGGAACTTTTCTTAAGGTGCTGGCCACTGGGAGTTTTAACATGCTCCAGTGAGGAGGAGGAGGAAGAGGAGGAGGAGGAAGAGGAAGAGGAGGAGGAGGAGGAGAAGGAGGAAAGGGAGGAGTCGTCCTCCTCCTCCTTTTCTTCCTCCTCTTCTCCTCCTTCTCCTTCTCCTTTCTTTCTTTCTTTCTTTCTTTCTTTCTTTCTTTCTTTCTTTCTTTCTTTCTTTCTTTCTTTCTTTCTTCTTTTCCTTCTCCCTTCTTCTTCTCCTCCTTTTCCTGCTCCTTCTTTCTCTTTCTCCTCCTTCTCCTTCTCCTCATCCTCTTCCTCCTCCTCCTTCTCCTCCTCTTCATCCTTCTCCCTCTCCCTCTCCCTCTCCCTCTCCCTCTCCCTCTCCCTCTCCTCCTCCTCCTCCTTCTTCTCCTTCTCCTTCTTCTTCCTCCTCCTCCTTTCTTCTTCTACCTCTTCCTTCTGCTCCTCCACCTGCTCTTCCTCCTGCTCCTGTTCTTCCTCCTCTTCTTCTTTCTCCTTCTTCTCTTCTTCAGTTGAGAGAAAGTCACAAGGTTTGTGGAAAGAACCAGGAAAATGGACAACTCAGCGTCAACTGCATCACCCCAAACCAACCCCAGCATTAGTGACAACTCAAAAAAGCTGGAACCCTGGCACTCTCTTTGTGACTTGCAGCTAGCTCAACAGGCGTTGGAGTCTTCTCTCCTCAGCAGTACTTGCTTCTTACATAATCCTACAGGGAAGACGCCTTATAAATCTGGTCTCAGTGATTTCCTGAAGCTTTGTGTTGTTTACTTCCTGAAATATAAAGACCACGCCCCCTTCGACCTTTCTGAGTCCTAATGAACTTCCTTCCAGAATGCAATATCAGAGGAAACTGCCCTGTAATGCGCTTGTAAAGCCTTCTCAGTGCTAGAACCTCAGTGCTGACTTCGTCATGCCTGATCACTCCAGAACCCACCCAGCTCATGCTGCCCTGACTTTCTTTTACTTCCCCTGGTCACTCTTCCTAGTTAATCTGTGATTAGTACCTCAGTCACCAGCCCATGGCACCTTATATCAGCTAAGGACACTTCTGCTGTTATCTTTGCCAATTCCCGTCTTATCAGAGGAGCAACATATCCCAGACTTGGCAGAGAGTTGTTTTGGGTCAAATTCCATATAATTGAATCTTTTGTCTTTTTACTTTTTTTGTGTGTGTGCTTATGTGGAGGCAGGCAGAGGTGTCATTCCTCAGGTGCTTTCCACCTCAATTGTTGAGACATCACCTCCCATTGGCCCAAAGCTCACCAAGCAGAGTAAATCAGTGGGACAGAGCCCCAGCTCTGCCTGCTTCTGCCTCTCAAGCTCTAGGATTTCAAGTACGTACCATTATGACCAGATCTTTTTTTTAAAAAAAAAATGTAGGTGCTAGGGAGCAAAACTCAGGTTTGCACCTCATTTTTCTTCCTGTTAACAATTGAGCTATCACCAGAGCACCATTTTTATCTTGTTCTGATGCTTTATCATTTCATGATCCCTATGTAAAAACATGAGAACGTAAGCATTAGAACCAGTCAGTGGTCAGAGAGCACTCAGGCATCTCTGATCGTATCCCCTTTTTAACCTCCTTGCCGGCAGCCAGTGCGTATGACTTAAAGTTGTATAGGTGGTGAGTGCATTGCTGGTTTGCATAGTCCTTGTTATTTGTACTTTCTCATTCTTTCTATTCTAATTTCTGGAAATCTGGTAGCCAGCATGGTATGCCGGGTGAAGAGGACTAGTTACGTCAGCATATGTTCACTGCTCACAGTAAGTTCTGACAGGACATTTTCCCACAAATGCATAGTATGTGCTGATCACATCCACACCCGCATCCCCCTGCCTCTCCTGTTCTCACACCTCCCCTCTCGTTACCTCCTTGTATCCTCCAGACAATTTCACTTTTAATTTTATGGCAGACATTCCATATATGACTTTTGTGACTTTATAGAATATAGGAACCACAGTTGAGAGGAAACGTGTACTTTTGTCTCCCCGGACCTGGCTTATTTCATTAGATATGATCATCTCCAGTTCTCTTTTTATTCTGCAAATGTCATAACTTTGACTGAAAAATTCTATTGTGTATGTATGTGTGGATATATGTATACACATACATAAATATGTTATACCTATCTATAACCAATCTTTCTATCTTCTACAATATCTATCTACCCATCCATCTACCCATTCATCCATCACCTATCCATCCAAACATCCATTTGTCTGTCTGTCTATCTATCTACCTATACCTATTTTTCATTTTCCTTTTACATTTTCCTTATCTATTCTTCTACAGATGGACCCCTAAGATGGTTTCACTACTTATTTTGCATAGCACAGCAGTAAATACAAGCGAACAAGAATCTTTGTGGTATATTGGTTTAAATTCTTCTAGGTAAATATCTGGAAGTGCTATAGATGGTAGTTCTGGTTTTTTAGTGGTTATATGTATTGGGTATGTGTGCTATAGTACAGGTATAAGGAAGGCATAGGACAATGTACAGGAGTGAAGTCTCTCTTTACAATATCTGTGTGACCAAACTGAAAGTCCTTGGTGACAAATAATTTTACCCACTGAGCAACACCACCAACAGTGCTAGGTAGATTTTATGTTTTACTTTATCTCCTTCACACATATTAGAGTCATTTGGGAGGAAGGAACCCCAATTGTGAAAATGCCACCATAAGATTGAATTGTAGGTTACGACTATAGGGCATTTTTTATTTGGTGATTGATGAGGAAGGACCCAAGCCATTGCGGGTGGTATTGAGCAAGCCATGGAGAGCAAGCCATTAAGCTTGTATAGTTTCTGCTTTGGTTCCTACCTCCAGGCTCCTGCCCTAAGTCCCTGTCTTGCTGGTGGTATATGCCTTTCATCATGGCAGTTAGGAGGCTGAGGCAGGCAGATCTTTGAGTTTAAGGCCATCATGTCCTACAAAGGTAGTTTCGCCCCAGCCCTGACTTCCTCTTATGGTAGACTTTCCAAGTTACTGTTTTATCATAGAAACCCTAACTAAGAAATGCCTCTGTGTTTGAAGAACTACCATACTGACTTCTGTGTCACTGTACCAACCTTCGTTCAGTTCTGAATATTTTTGCAACTGTAATTAAGGTCCCTAATGAGCTCACTTCAGGTTCATAAAAGTGGTTTTCTTAAGTCATAGTCTGGAGTCAAGAGACTTGAGATGCAGGACCTCAGGATTTTCCCATTAACCTTGACCTCAAAAGCCATGGGTTCTATGACAGCAAGATTACAAAAAGTTATCAGCCACATGGACTCAGAAGAAAACCCAGACCTGGGAGCTCTCAGGTCTTCTAGTGCCTTCTTCCATTTTGTGAGGGCTGAGCCTGGCTCCAGTGCAGCAGGCTTAGCTTTGCGATCCACAGAACATCGAGGGCACAGATAAGGCCTATCACAAGCCATTCTTTCTGTGGCAGTTTAATATTCACCAATGCACAACCAAGATCTACATTTTCACATGTCTCTATCTCGCCCTCCTCTTTCCCATGTATGTAGCCTCTTTAATCTCTTGTGGTCTGATTAAAAGGAAATGGTGAAGCAATAAATCAAAGTGCCTTAGCATCCCTCCCTCTACTCTGGCATTCAGGGAGTGTACCTCTTCTATAACCGTGAGTCTCCTGCTTCATGATTGGTCTACAGCATCCCCTCTTCTCAGCTGGAATCTCAGATTCAGCTCCACTTGCTGCAAACTGATTTCAAAGTTTGCTCCTCTCCCATTTCTGAGCCCTTACGGCTGTGTCTGCCTGGTAAGTTAATGGGTTGACATTGTAGTCAGATCATGGAAGTTTTACGGAACGCAGATTTTATCACATGCCTTCTCCCTCTCCGTGTACCAGAACTCCTGTTTCCTTATGGACATTTTTCAACCCTTTCCAAATGGTTCTGTGAGCCTCTATGTCTGGCTGTCCTTGTACAAGTCACCACCTCACATAATGCCTCATGTGACTTGTGTGTGTGTATGTGTGGTGTGTGTGTGTGTGTGTGTGTGTGTGTGTGTGTGTGTGTGTGTGTGTAGCTCACAAGACTTTAAACCATGCAAATAGCTCCCTTCTAGCCTGGGAGGCCTATTGTAATTTTAAAGGAGTTGCTTTAAGTGTGTACTGGAGCTATAGACAGTTGTTAGCCTCCCAGTTTGGGTGCTGGGAACTGAACTTGGGTCCTCTGCAGGAACAGTAGCATTCCTACTTTTTTTTTCCGGAGCTGAGGACCGAACCCAGGGCCTTGCGCTTGCTAGGCAAGCGCTCTACCACTGAGCTAAATCCCCAACCCCCATTCCTAACTACTGAGCTGTCTTTCCAGTCTCTAATTTCCTTATTTAATCTTAATGTATGCTTCACAATTCTCACTCATAACTTACCTGTGGGTATATTATTTGTTTTATTATTAGAAGAGTATGTCTTCACACATGTGTATATTATACTTTAAGCATAATCTTCTTCAATTTCCACATAACCCTTTCTTACCCCTTCATTCAAATAGTCTCCTTTGTTCTTCAAACAGTTTATATTCTAAGTTTATATTCTTTGTACCTATAAGGTTATGTGGAACCATATAAAATCTAAAACTGACAAATGAAAGGAAAACCTATGATATTTGTCCTTCTGAGTCAGAAGGAAAACTTATCCATATGACTTGAATTCTTTTATTATTTTTCACATGTATATCACAAATGCTTGGGGGTAGTGAGGTTGCAAATAACAGAAAACCAGTGGGTTATCCTTGGCTACATCCTGTGAGTCTTTCCCTTTCGTAGCAGTGGTGCTCTCTACATCTGAGTCTTAACACACTTTCTTCAAGCCCTCATTTTCTTGCTCATGAGAGCAAATTTCAGAAAACTAGAGATTATTGGACCAATAAGAAAACATTCTTGCTTTGGACAAGTACATTTCCTTTCTCTATTCTCCACTATCCTTTATCTCTAACTACCCATCTCTTTTCTCAGTCTTTTGAAGGACTGGGTAAAAGTGTTCAGATGTCTCGAGCCAAGAGTTCCTGGTTAGCAAAAGGACACAACATTGTAGAATTAAAAGGGGCTTCTTTGTGCCTCCCAGAGTTTCGTTTGTTGAGAATGTCTTTACTGTGGGTGTGATGTTTTAATCCTGCTACTGCTGAGAACACAACTGTCCTGATTTAGCTTTAATTGTCAATGTGACACAGCCTAGGGTCATCTGAGAAGAGACTTTTTATTGAGACATTTCCTGTAGCAAATGGCCTGTGGCGTGTCTGTGGGGGATTGTCTTCATTGTTAATTGAGACAGAAGAATCCAGCCCTCTGTGGGCAGCACAATCCCTAGGCAGGTGCTTCCGGAATGTTTAAGAAAGCAACTAAGCCTGAGTCTGCGAGTGAAGCAGCAGCCTTTCTCTGTCGTTTCTCCAGATTTCTGGCTCTGAGTGAATCCTCTGATTTTTTTTTTTTATTTTCAATGCCTTTGCTTTAGAAAATAAACATATCTGCTTAAGGTATAATCTCTTTTGGCTTTGAATGCTCTTTTCTTCCTTATTCAAATGTAAAACTTTTAGATTAGAGGAATTAAAAGAAATCTGCCTTCAAATATTTCAACACCAACAAAAAATAGTAAAAGTTGGAAATTTTACTTAGGCTTGAAAATGGGCATTTATTTCCTTAAAAACCTGCTTGATTTCATCTCAAAAATGAGTTCTAAGTTCACAGCTCTTTTCCTTTTCTTTCCCCTTACAAAATGACACCATTTAATAAGTTTCCTAGTCAGAGGTAATGCTGGGCAGACAGACTACCAAGCAGACGTGCCTTCAAGTTCCTCCCTGGAGCTCCTCCCGACTTCCCTTAGTAACAGACTGTGATGCGTAAGTATAAGACAAAGACACTCCATCTTCCCCTAATTTGCTGTTTGTTAGAATGAAACTAGGACATGGTTCATTCCAGGCATCGGCTGGTAGGATTCCTTAATCACTAGCCCCTGCCCTTCCTCTTCCAAAGCCCCATTGTGTAGGCTGTACACATGATATCAACTGTGTCCTCACCCAAACTGAATGCCCCATGATAGTTTCATGAACTCACAACACGCTGCATGCACCCACAGCATGGGGCAATGTTGACGGGGTTGTGGGAGGATTGTGCAGAATGGAATGAAGCAACCACTCTAGGAAACTGGGTGAATAGCACTTATCTGTATTGTTTGGACAATATATAAACTCTTGCAAAATGATTCCATTGACCCCCCTTTTCCTTTCTCTGTTCCATTTCCCTTGCTCTTCTCTTTCCTTCTTTTCTGCCCTTTCCTCTTAACCATTACCCCCTCCATCCCTACTCTCTTCCTCATCCAATTCAATGTTTTCATTCCCTTCTTTTTTGTTTCTCTCCCTACTCCTCTTCCTCCCACTATCCTCCTCTTTTCCCTTACCCCTCTCTCCTTTCACTCTTGCCCCTTCCATTCCTCCCCCTTCTCCTATTTCCCATTCTCTCCTTACCTCTCCCTCCCCTCCCCTTCCTGCTCTCCCCTTTCTTTTTCCCTCCTCCTGTCCTCCTCCCTTCCTTCCTTGCTCCTCCTCTCCTCCTACTCACCCTACTCCCTTCTCTCTTTCCCCTATTCCTTTCCCTCTTTACATTCTTCCCACTCTCCTCCTCCCTTCTATTTTCCCTTCTTTCTCCTCTCTCCCTCCCTCCTCTCCCTTCCTCCCCCTACCTTTCTCTTTCTCTCTGGCTGCCATTGTTCCTTCATCCACTCTCATTTGACATTGATGCTTTCCGGTGAGGCTGTATTTTCACTTCCTGTCTTGTTTTGGTTGTTGGTGTATTTGTCTTTGTGCTGTTGAGATGGGCTTGGCTCAGGTGTGCTCCGAGTGCACATGTGTTGGACACACACAAGGCCTGTGTGCACATGGAGAACATCACATTTATTGACATTTCAGGGTTTATTTCAGCCAGTTCAGTTAGAAAAACTGCAAGTGTTATTTTATTCTTCCTCGGATTCCCAAATTAAAGTAATTGAACTCAGCAAGCACTTTATCAAACCTAAATAATTACAGGGCATTTAAGCACACGGTATCAATCTTTTGTTTCTTCTGAAATCAACAGCATTTTCTTGATAGAGAGGGTTTTGTGTCACTTTCTCTAGTTTTTTGGAGTATTATCCAGTCTTTATGTCTTTTTAAAAATAAGTGTTTAGCCCACATAAACCCGAGTCACCCATTCTTTTGTGTTTCTTGCAGAGATACAAAATGCTCAGACAAAATATTTTGATTTTAAGCTAGAGAGTCAGTGAATCAAGATAGTGCTCACCTGAGAAATGTGAAGACCTGAATTCAGTTCCCAGGACTCAGATACAAATCTGGGCATAGTGTAATATGCTGGTAATCACAGGGCTTTGGAGATAGACAGGCAAATCCTGGAGCTAACTGAACAGCCTAGCCTACCTTGAGCAAGACTTCTAGGTCAGCCAGAGAACCTGTCTCAAACCAAAATAAAATGAATGGATAACACCGGAAGAAAAACATCTAGTCAGAGGTTGACCTTTGACCTCTACATGCACACATATGTGCACACATATACCTGCACAGACAAATGTTTTAGTATTGTTCCTTAGGTATTGTTCATGGACACACAGTAACAATATATATTCAGAGTTAGTATACTGAAGGTGCTGGTCGTAGTGTGGGAACAATAAAGTATATGCATGTGTATATGCCCCTTGGAGCATGGCTGTGTGGGAAGGAGCCAACAGGCAGACAGGGACCCTACAAACTTTTTACCATAGCATGAGCAATTGAAAAACAATAACAACAACAACAACCACAACAATGACAAACCACCCCCCCCAAAACCAAAAGCAAGTTGTTTTAGAGTTTATACTTGTCTTTACTTTGTATTTTGGCTTTCGGTTTACCAAATCTATGCTGACCAGAAAGAGGGAAGTGCAGGCATAAGAGTGCTGATCCAGGAACAGGAAAGATAGCTGAGCATCTAAGAGTCACTGATGTTCCTGAAGAGGACCCAAGTTCAGTTTCAGAACCACACCAGGTGACTCACAAGCTTCTGTAACTCCCCTTTCCAAGGTGTCTTCTGGGCTGTGCAGGCACCTGCACACACATGGCATACACCCCGACAAACACATACACATATGTATAAATAAAAATAAAAACGTATAAAGGAGTGCCTATCCATTTTTACTGGAATGTTTCCATGCTGTGCGGTAATTCTGCATTTTCTATCATGTCAACTTCAAACAGCTCTTGATAGAAGAGTGCCAAGAGGAGCTAAAACAGAAAGTTTAATGTCCTAAGACAGATGTTGATGGAAACTACAACATGACAGTCCCAATTCCTAACCTACATTCTCCAGCCTCTAGCTCACTCTGATTCTTGGTTCTGTGCCTCTCTCCCTCTTTGGACGTATCTCCTCTAAGGTTAATACTATGGTTTGGGTGTGATATGTGCCCCAAAGGCTTACATGCTGAATGCTTGGTCACCAGCTGGTTGCATTATTTTGGTAAGTGGTGGAAATTTTAAGTCAAGTACAGATAGAGAAAATTGATCATTAGGAGCAGGCTGGTTGGTTAGCTTTAACTAGCAACATAGCATAACCTAAAATTATCTGGAAGAGGGTCCGAATTGGGTAAGTCAACTAGATCGGACTCGCTTTGGGGATGTCTGCAGAGGATGATCTTAAGCGTTAATTTAAGTGAGACTACCAGCCCACTGTGAGTAGTACTATTCCCTAGTTAGTTAGTCCTGAATGATATAAGAAAGCTGAGCATGGTCATCCTTGCCTGTCAGCGTCCTTCTCCATGATTCCTGCCTTACTCATTTGGCTGTGAAGTGAATTTCTTGGCCAGAAACAATGCTATGTGAAAGTCCTGCCTTAGCTTCTTTCAACGATGGACTGTCACCTGAAAATGTGTGCTGAAAGGAAACCCAATTACCCTCTAAGTTGCTTTTGGTCAGAGTATTTTACCAAGAATGGAAACTACAATATGGGCTTGTGAAGGTTATGCCTTGTCCGCTCTCTCTCCTGCCCCATTCTTTCTCTCTCTTTCCATCTTTCCCTCCCCTGTTTGCTGTGGTGTTAACAGCTCTATCATTCTGTCCCCACCATATTGTACAGAAATGTCTGAAACCATAAGCTAAATGCATCTTTCTTCCTTTTGAGTTGTGAGTGCCAGGCCTCTGTCTTAGTTTAGAGAAGGCTAATCCAAGTGGATAAGTGCTTTGCCTAGCCCCCTTGCTAGGAATTTAAATGAGCTTTGTCTTCCTTTGTGTTCTTAGATGGCTCTAGAACGAGCTTCAAGGTGAAGGCCTGACTCGCAGAGTGGAGGTGAATGACTTCTGGGTCATCAGATTGATTAGCAAATGAATCATTTGATGGGCAGGGAATAGTTTTTTGTTTTGCCTTTTTGAGTACTGGGGATAGAACTTAGGGACCTGCTCCTGCTTTGGCAAGCCCTAGACTGCCAAGCAGGGGGATGCTTTAAATGAGATGCGATTGTGATTTGTTGCATTCTGGGAAGTTGCAGATAGCCTTCCCTGCCTTTCTGAAGTGAAAAGAATCAGTAAGCATTGGGATGGAGCAGGCGGGAGACAGTGATTTGGATTAATAGAAATTTGAGTGTATTTGGAAAGAGAGGGCCCCTTAAGCTATTTATCACAGGAGCCATTTCATCCGTTTACACAGAGGAATGCACATGAAAACACACTCCAGCATTTGTAATATTGATAAATTATCTGCCGTCTGTGTCCATCAGGAAGGGAAGAGTCAAACAAATAACACTCTACCTGCCCTGCGGAGCCCTGTGGTCATTATAAGAAAGGAGGAGGAGGACTGGGGGCTTGGCTGCCAAGATTGCTTGCTGTTCTTGCAGAGAACCCAAGTTCAGATCCTGGCTTGGCATCGGGTGGCTCAGAAGCAACAAATGTAACCTCAGCTCCAGGGGATCTGATGCCCCTTCCTGGCCTCAGGAGATAAGCATATATATATATATTTTTTTTTTCTATCTTAGGAAGACTGAAAAAGTGTTTGTATCTCAACATGGAAAGAACATTATTATCCAGTATTACTCTTATTATTCTGAGAAAGTGTTTTCATAGCCCAGGCTAACCTGGAACCTGCTATTAGCTAAGGATGACCTTGAACCTCTGATTCTCCTTATTCTCTGATCAAAGTGGTGCAATTTCAGACATGTGCTACCATGCCTGGTTTACTCAGGCAGAGATGGATCTCCCCATGGCTTCCTTTGCAAGATAATCTACCAACTGAGGCAGAGCCCCTAGTCCTGACACAACATGCAGAAAGGGGTGCAAATGATTATGATCTAAAAAGTTTGCATATAAAAATAAACATAAATACATATGTACGTGTGTGTGTGTGTGTGTGTGTGTGTGTGTGTGTGTGTGTGTGTATGTAAATGGGTAGGAAAAATCTAGAAAGGTAAATTTGTCAATAGTGTTTTTTTTTTTTTTCTAGTCTGGAGGAAACACTTGGGAGTGCAGGGATGGGGAATTTGGGTTATTTTCCATATAAGTTTATATATGATTTTTAACTACTTGCCTTAGAAATATATTCACATATCATTTTTCTGTGTGTTTACACTTATATATATTTACATATATCAGTAGGAAGGGCATATTCTAAAAGAAAAATTTCCTGGGATTATGAGAAAAGGATTTGTGTTTCTCCAAATAAGTAAACCAAGATAAGCAAGTCTCCCTTCCTGTGGGTGAAGTGCAATTGGAGAATGTTTAAGGTACAAAGTAAAGCTCTGGAGATTAAAAGAGCAGCTATTTCTAAGTAGACTTAAAGCAGCATACGCTTCTGGGAAAGAAATCTATTGATCAGGAGGTTCACTTGGTCTGAGGGGGTAGCTCACATAGTCAGGTGCTTTCCACATAAGCATTAAGGCCAGAGGTTGCTCCTCACAACTCATGTGGAAAAGGAAAAAAATCAGTCCTGTTTGTGACACATGCTTATAATCCTCTTATAGGAGACACAGAGACAGGAGGGTCCCTGGGGCTTGCTGGCCACCTGACACTGATCAGAAAACTGCCAGCCATGTGACAGATCCTGGCTCCCCAAAACAAGGTAGATGGAGCCTGGCACACACACACACACACACACACACACACCAACATATAAAAGAAAGAGTTTAATCTCAGACAAGTTGAGTAGCTCTGCCCAAATGTTGAGTACTGGGGTGAGAAAACCAGCTTAAGTGAGTTGGGGTCTCTGTCCTGAGGGTAACCATTTCAGTATGAAGGGGACACAATACAACACCTGTCGTTTATTTAGAACCACAAAGCTGAATGCATTCTCAGAGGGGGAAAAGCCTTGGGCAGACAAAGGGATGTTTCCTAGAATAATAATGGCAGTGATTTTTCTCAAGGGCACTTGAGGGTATAAACAAATTGAAGGGCCTTGATATGCCTAACGCACCACAGAAAATTTCACTTTTTTTTTATTATAGCCAACTCTGAATTAATTTATATTGCTAAATTAAGCTATTATCTCCGAGAAAAAAAGTCTTTCTGCAGATCCAGCCCACCCTTCCCCCCCTTGCCTTTTTTTTTTTTTTTTTTTTTTTTTTTTTTTTTTTTGGTTCTTTTTTTCGGAGCTGGGGACCGAACCCAGGGCCTTGCGCTTCCTAGGTAAGTGCTCTACCACTGAGCTAAATCCCCAGCCCCCCCCCCCCCCCCTTGCCTTTGTGTGCTAAAATCTCTAGTAGTCCACTGTCCATCCACAGTACATTTGATGAAAATCGATCCATTAGTGTGGTCTTTCAGTCCCTGAGAAGCACGGAATTTTGTTTGTTTGGGACAGTATCTCTTGTAGCCAAGGTTGGCCTGGAATTCCCCAGGTAGGATGACTAAGGATGACTTTAAACTTATGATCTTCTTCTTTTTTAAATTATTTATTTATTATATGTGAGTACACTGTCACTGTCTTCAGACACAGCAGAAGAGGGCATCAGATCCCATTACAGATGGTTGTGAGCCACCATGTGGTTGCTGGGAATTGAACTCAGGACCTCTGGAAGAGTAGTCAGTGCCCTTAACCGCTGAGCCATCTCTCCAGCCCAACTTATGATCTTCTTGCCTCAGCATCTAGAGTGATTTTCTGCGTGGGAAGCAAGAGCTCTACCACGGGAGCCACAGTCCTGGCGGATGCAGCTTTCTAAGCCTAGAGAGTTCCTGGGTTGTTTGGAACCACTTAGAAGCCTCAGAGTTATTTGCTCTCGGTATTTCGGAGACCGTATTCCTTTCTGTTCGGGTATTTCATTTTGCTAACTAGAAATGTACTGGCAGGGTAGTTGTCTAACGGTAGTTGGTTGTATGTCATTTTGAGAGGTCCCTCATAACTTTCAGGAATTTCTCTTTCACCTGAGGGTTTCATAGTTCTGGCACTGCACCCTTTGATATGGCCCATAATTTTAGGTAACGCTTTCGGTCTCAAAAGCACATATTCTTGTGATGAAATGGAAAAGGAGAGACTGGAGGGAAGAAGGCAAGAGGTTGGAGAGTAGCACTGCAGAGAGGAGAAAATGCCGTGTCATGCAGCCTAGCACGTTGGGTGCCAACTGCCTGAGTTGGTGCGGTATAGCATTGTGCTGAAGAACAGCTTTGGGGAGAAAAGTGCTCATATGGCTCGCAATTCCATGTTACGGTCCATCGCCAAGGGGAGGTTGAGTCACAATACATGCACAGTCAAGAACAGAGAGAAACAAATGCACCAGTGGGCAGTCAAAGCCCAGCCTAGAGAATTGCATCTCTCACAGTGTACTAGCTCTTCCTATACCAATTAATCAAGGAACATGCCTATAAGTCAACCTGTCCAAGCTAATTTCTCAATAGAAAGTCTCGTCCCCGTTTGAGTCTATGTTGTGTCAAGCTGACTTTTAAAACTAGCCAGCACTCTGACAAAAAGTTAATTAAAAAAAATTAAAAGCAAAGTATATGCTCTCCAGTTTTGAAAAGTCATCTTCTGCTATTATTTCTTAAGAAGACGTTTCTGCTTTGTTCATTTTCTTTATTAAACTTTCGTGACTTCCTAATACTAATTTTCATGTGCTTTACACTTTCCGTTTTGGGCGGAAATGTAACTTCGTTGGCAGAGGGCTTACATATCATTCACAAAACCCCGGATTCAACGTCGACTGCATAAACTGGTGGCCCAGGCCTGTTACATGAGCTCTTTGGAAGACCTGGGCAGGAGGATCAGGAGTTCAGTCATCCTCAGTTGCATAGGCCAGCACAGATTACGGTGCGACTCCATATCAAAAGATTTTTTTTCCTCATTTCATCTTGAATAGATTTTCACCCTTACTCTTCATATGCTCTTTCCCATGTCAAGGGGATGGAAGCATCCACCAGGCCTGCTAGATGGCCTATCCAGAGCCCCTGTCAGAGTGGCTTGGCACATCCACCTGCTCGGCAAATCTGCGTGCACCTTAGAGGAACTGAGCGATCCAATGACATGGCTCAGGTTTTATCTCTGACACCGCCCTTCCTTCCACCTCATGCACAACTTCTCTGTAACTCTAGGGAAAGAGTCTCCCACTGTCCAGGCAACTTTGGAGTTCAGAGATCTGCGGAGAATTTTAGATTCTTCTCTTCCGGAATAAAGGGTTAGACCGGGGACATGCATAGTTATAGATGAAGGGATGGTATATTTAAATGGCTTATTAATAAGTGCTGAAATTAGGAGCTAGTTAGAGAGCTAGCAAATCTGGAAGCTGAGAAGGTATAAGGCTCCATCCAGAGTGGCCTCACTTGTAAGCACCGGACTCTCCCGGATGTTGCCTTGGTGGTGCTTGGGTTGCCTCTGCGCATGCTCCATGAGTGTAGCCCGTGGGTAGCGCGGTCCTGTCTTTGGTCTTTTCTGAAGTTTTCCTGAGCCTTTCTTTGGAGTCTTCTCTAAGCAATGCCTGTTCTCTGGTCACAGGACTGTGTTTTTAAAACGACGAAGGGACTTATTTCCTGTTGTGCTTTAGTGCGGTGAGTTGTTGGGCCCGTGTCTCTAGCTGCTGATGGGAGGCTCTGGAAGCTGCATAAGCACCAGTTGTCAAAAGACTCCCATTTTGTTGTCCCTGGAGATAAGTCTCGGGACACAGCAGGTTCCCTCTGAACTCAATACCGATCTATAGAAATGCTCTTCTTCTTTGCATAGCCCAGGGAATAATGGTAGGTGTTTATTTTACTCATCTGGGGCTTAACGGGAAGTGTTTTAAAAATTGAATTCCATCTTTCAACCGTTTGTCTGTCCATCCATCCATCCATCATCTATCTATATTAATCATCTATTATATATATTAATAACCACATTATTAATCATATATGTATATATATATATATATACACACGGGGTGGGGAGCATGCATGCTGTGATGTAAGTGTGGGAATTGATCTCTCTCTCCACTGTTTGGCTCCTGGGGATCCACGTTCCTCAGCTTGCTAGAAAGTATCCCAAACTGCTGAGCCATGTCACTGGCCTTAAGGGAGGTTCTAATGTTGAGGTCGCTGAGTTTCAGACCACCAATCCTTACTATCATATGTAAAGAGGATATACGAGAAACTTCTTTTTTCAGGGTGTTAAGTATTTGACTACCTCTGATTCTCAACATTTTGGAAACCTAATAATAAAGTATGTCTCTTTTGGTTTGAATGCAGGTTATTTTCCTCAGAAAAAGACACAATTGATAACATCATTGAGTCAGAATTTCTTTCTCCCAAGACCAGTAACTCCTTAGTCTGTATTCAACAACATTAGCTTGATTAGTACAATGTAAGTCAGTGGTGGGACAGCTGGATTGGAGACATAGCTAGTGAAGTCCTCCAAAGTTGAATTGAAATCTAGCTTCATAGGGGATGGAATGTCCTTCTCACTCGGAGGAAGGAAATACCTTTAATGGTATGAATGAAAATATTTAGTCATGGTGAAAAACTTGAGATGATGAGGGCATTTCTTTATGCTTCAATTTCTTAACAAGTGGGTTTTATGATATTCTGTGTGTTAAATGCAATTTGCTGGCTGATGACTTGAATGCAGGCTGCCACAGTATTAGATTGTTCATTCAGCAAGTGCTCAATGCATACAAGTGAAGATGATGGTAACTTGTTGCAATTTATTTCCACATTACTTGAATAAGCTAAGCACAGATGTTAATATTAATCCAAATATATCATGTAGAATCCTTATGAATTCCTTATAAAACCAGAGGATTGAGGAGATGGCTAATTGAGTAGAACTTCTTGCTTCTCGAATATGAGGCCCTGAGTTTGATTCCCAGGGTTGACTTAAAAAGTGGGGGTGGATGCATGCCCATGTAACCTTTGTGTCATAGTGGCACTGAGACAGGAGAGTTGCTAAGGCAGGAAGCATAGGTCCAGTCATAGTGAGAGACCCTGCCTCAAAGAAATAGAGGAGTGTGATAGAACAAGGTGTTAAATATCATCCTTTGGCTTCTGTGCAAGCATGTATGAGCCTACCCCTATGTCCGTACACCACACAGGTACATCTCATATGTACATGCACATACATGCACACATTATACACACACACACACACACACACACATACACAGACCCATACACATACACGTATCACACCCAAACACAGGATACAGAACACATGTCACTTATAATAATTATTACATCATTTAAGACAAAATTCACAACAGTCAAATAGGAAACCACTTATAAAAAGAAGGAAGAAAGTATGGATTAGCTTTTCATCTCAAAACTTAACAGAACTCTAAGGGAAAGCAACCTAAATTATTATTATTATTATTATTTTTGGTGAATACAGCAACAAAAGGGAATACCCAGAAACAAATAAAATATTTATTTTAAAGATTTTACTACTTCAGCATTTAAGACAGAAAAAAAAATCTATCAAGCATAATAGAAAGAAATAAAGGAAGTCCCAGTGAATAAAACCATTTGGTTCCATGAACTGGACCACTCATGCCACTGCACCTCCTGCTGTGATGTCGGCTGATCACAGGTCTTGTCCACACCCCTGCCAGCTTTCTCACCCAAGTCTACAAACTGGGGCTAAAATTCACACAAAATGTACAGTAGCTAAAACAAACAATGCCATATGGAAAACTAAGTCAGAAAACTCACAATGCTAATTCTGAAATGAACTATGACACTGTAGTAATCAGGCTGACACAATTCTGATGTATGCATTAGAGGATTAGAATTCTCTTGTTTGTGGCTAGTGGATTTTTTTTTTTTTTAAGCACAGTGTCAAGACAGTTCTGTGAGGGAAAGATTGGTCTTTCCACAAAGAATGGTAAGCTAGTTTTGGGTACTCATGTGTAAAAGGATGAGTTAATCATGATCATACTGTAAAAAAACGAACAAATCGGGGAGCTAAATGTAAGAGCTACAACCATAACAAAATTTACCTCATGATGAAACTTTCATTTTCATGTCTTAAGAACTTTCCCAGATCCAACGTCAAGGGGATAAATGAGAGACAATGTTGATAAAGTGTACTTTAATAATATTTTAAACCTTTTGTATGTGAAGAACACTGTCAAAAAAGAGAAGGGACTGGAACAATGGCTCCCCAGTGAGAGCACTGGCTGCTATTGCAGGGGTCCAGAGTTTAGTTCCCAGCACCCAGCTGGCTTGGTTCATAAGCATCTGCGGCTCCAGCTTCAGGGCGACTGCTGCCATCTTTTAGCCTCTGCAGACATCCACAGTGACACAAACACACACACACAAATTCTTTTAAGTCACCTATTAAAAGGTATAAAAAGATAAGCTACAAGGATGGGGGAAGATATTTGCACATAGTTATGAGATGAAGAGCTTCTCTTAGGATATACAGAAGCCTCCTTTTACACTCTAACAATGGAAAGACAGGTTGAGGGACAGGAGAGAAGGCTCAGTGGTTAAAGTGTTTGCTGATCTGGCACAGGACCTGAATTCAGTTCCTAGCACCCACATCTGGTACTTACAACTGCATATAACTCCAGCTCCAGGAGAATCTAACACCCTTTTCTGGACTCTAGATCCCTGAATTCCCTGCACATAATCATGTAGATGCATATATAAATAATATAAAAATTTAAAACAAAAGACAAATCACTGACCTAAAAAAATAGGGCAAAAGTCTACATATATATTTCCCCAAAGAAGACATACAAGTAGGTAGTCTGAATAGAAAAAAAGAGACTCAGTATTGTTAGCCTTTAGGGAAATTTAAGTAATGAGACTGTCACTACCCAGCAGAATGTTTATGGCTAAAATAAATATGGACAATAATAAATGCTGACAAAGATGAGAAGAGTTAGACTTCTCAGACACAGCTGGTAAGAATGTAAAATAGTTCTTGAAAATGCTAATCATAGATTTTCCATTTGATCCAATAATTTTCCTAGGTATAGACAAGAGAAATGAAAATGTACTTCCCTAAAACAGGATATAACTATTTATAGGTGATATGTCTATACAATGGAATATTATTCTGCTGAAAAAATGGAGTATCGATAGGTGTTACATCGTTGGTGACTTTAAAAAAAAGCATTATGGTTAGAGAAAAAGGTCTGTCCTAAAATATATTTATGACATGTGAAATAAAACGAACTCATGGATACAGAATGTCGAGGCGTGGCTGTCTGTGAATAGTTGGCAGGGGTAAGCAAGATCTGTTTAATTTCTGCAGGCTTCTTTCTTGGAGTGTTGAAATGTGCTAAAATTAGAGTTTTGATGATGTTCACACAAAACGCCGTATTTATGGGTCAATATAGTGTTTGACTTACACCTCAGTAAAGCTGTAAATTGTGAGACAAGAGTGAATTTAAAAGCATTAAATTCTACTTACATTGCCTCATGGATTAAGATATTTTAGGTGCAGAAGGGTTCTTAGCAGTCATTCACTTGATTTGTCTTTATCTGAGAGATGAAGGGACTAGAGACTGGAGAAATTAATTTGTCAGAAGATATGAAAACAATTAGTTGAAAACCCCAAAATACCCACCAAACTTACACTGGAATTCAATAATCAATAGTTGGTAAACCTTGCTGAATCCATTTATATAGCAAAATTGTGGCATAGACATGGTAGTAACTCATAACTTAATTAGTGTGATCCATCAAAATAGCCACATGTGGGTTGAGTTAATTTTTGTGTGGGTGAGATCAAAATGTCAAAACCTACAAGGGAGAAAAGGATAACCCCAAACAACAGACATGCTCTGTGCCCCAATCTGTTAAAAGAGATGCATAAAATTGTTTTGAGGGAGAGTCTCTTTAGTTTCTGTGTTGTGGCAGCAAATATACATATCTAAAACATATTAAGTAACCCTGGTAATATTTTAATTTTAATCTAAGGGGGAAAGCAAGCCCTTAATTCTCTCAGAGCATATTTTTCTAACTTAGAATAATTGCTTCCACATTGTGGCTTCTCATAAAAGAAGAAAAAATTATCTTTGGGGAAAAAAAAGTTTGATTTTTCTTCCACTTGCACAGACAGGTGATGGGGAATTTAATTCTCCTCCCAAACCCCGTTCCTTTACTGAGTTTTCTGTGTTAGGATTTAATATTTCAATCTTCTCTTCATGCAGTTTTCCATTAATTCAAACTTTGCAAAAAATAATTACCAAATTTTCAGAGCCATGTAATTAAAGATTGGGTATGAGTGGGCCCTGGGCTATGCAGCTTTCTGAGGGGAATTCATTTGGCTTGTGAAATTTTATATTCCTTTCTCTCTCTCTCTCTCTCTCTCTCTCTCTCTCTCTCTCTCTCTCTCTCTCTCTGTGTGTGTGTGTGTGTGTGTGTGCATGTGTGTACACACAAGGTGCATGTGGCAAGGTCAGAGGACAACCTTGAGTTTCAATCCTTCTTACTTGTTTGATGTAAGGTCTAGTGTTGTGTGCAACTGTGTGTAGCAGAGTAACTGAATGATTAGCTTTTAGAGATTCTCTCCTTTTTCCTACTCCAATCTCATTGGAGGAGGGCTGGGATTACAGGCACATACTAGTGTACCTGCCTTTACATGGGTTCTGGGATCCAAACTCAGTTTTCATGCTTATGTAGAAGTACTGTACCTACTAGACCATTTCTTTACTCACTCACTCTCTCTCTTTATCTATCTATCTATCTATCTATCTATCTATCTATCTATCTATCTATCTATCTATCTATCTATCTATCTATTAAGGTTGGGAAGTTTTACTGGCAGACTTGGAAAAACCAATCTCTAACTTGGCATGACAGTTATCTGACTTGGGTAGGTGGTGGGTGACTGTGTGGGGCGGTTGCACATCCCAGGACACTGGATGCACTTTCTTTTTCTCCCTGGAACAACGTCATATGCATTGTGCCTGCCCTCTTTGCTAGGCATCCCCTGTCTTACACAGCATGAGGTGCCGTCAAATCTTTTGCTGGTCAAAGACAGGCCAGCGGATGCTGACCTCACTAGACTATGAAAGACCTTAGACAGTCATGCTGGAAAGTTATAGAAGCCACATCTTGGCTCAGAGCAGATGTCATTCACCTGTGAAGCTACAGGAAGCAAACTGAACATATAGCCCATCAAATTAAAGTGCAGCTTGCACACTTATAAACAACATTGATATTTATAATGATTTTTTTTCAAAAGAGACAATCACCGGGTCTGAAGAGATAGCTCAGCATTTAAGAGCGCCATTCTTGCAGAGGACTTGAGCTCAGTTCCTAGCACCATGTCAGATGTGGCTTCTATGGGATCTGACCCGTTTCTCTTTTTTACTCTTCCTCCATAGCATTTAAAGGATCAGAATTTTATGTTCTTGAAAAGAGACTTGAACCCACCTCTCTCTTTCAACAAGCATTTAACACTTGCAATTTAATTAAACACCCAACAGAGAAACAGAACAGAAACGTGCAAATCTTTTCTCCTACATTTATTTTTGACAGTTTATTACATGTAATGGCTTTAATATCACAGTCTACATTGCATGGTTTATTAAAACGGTATTATTTGGGGTACGTTAATGGGTTTTGAAGGTTTAATGCATAATCTTGATTTCCTTGGCTCTTAGCGTGCTTTTACTCACTTCAGGGTTATGTGGGGTTGAGGAGTGTGTGGAGGGAGGTTACTCTAGAATAAAATAGAATAAATAACCCCTTTGAATGCAAAGGAACACTCTGGGTAATTGGCAAGATTTTAACTACCAGCTAAAACCTCTGCGAAAATGGATCGACTTCCAATTTATCTGACGCTGTCCATTTCCTGAGTTGTTCTGGGTTTTCACTTGTGTTCAAAGACATTTAATGAAAAAGAATGGCTGCTGCAGCGTGCAGGGACGGTGCCGTCAAATCTTTGCTGGGCTTTTTAGAAAGCATTTCTCCTCATAAACACTCTCCCTAGTGAGCTGTGTTGTCTCTCAGCTGGCTTTGAGGGCGTTTAGCCTGTGCTTTCCCCCAACTGGCCCCAGATGGAAAATTCTCTCTTGAAATTGGATGGCTTTTTAAGTGTAGCCCTCCACAGCCAGCTCAAACCAACAACAAAACACCACAACAACAACACAAATCAGTCCACACCCCAGCCCTGACATCCCGTGTGGTTGAATGCTTTTTGCTTTGGGCTATTGGGATTTTTTTCTAATTTAACTAACTCATTAACATTAGCAGATGACACACTGCAGAAAATTACCCCCCAGTCAGATCTCTGTGTTCCTTGAACCCACTGGGGTTGTACGCATGCCGTCTGTGTTTGTTTTCATTATGTCTATTATTTATGTGTGCATTTACTTACTCCAGAAGATTTGTTTATTAGCTTTATTCCTGTTCCGAGTTTCTTCTGAAGAATTCATGTGCACTGCAGAGACATTCTGTATTCTGAAGGATTCATGTGCAGTGCAGAGACATTATGTATAAGGAGTTTACTTCACGCAGTCCATGAAGGAGGGGCAGAGTCTTTAAAGAGAGCTTGGGAAAGAGGGAGCAGACGGTGGGGAGGACGACCATAGTGCTCTCGTCTCGGTTTGTACACTGTAAAGATGCAGCTGTGCTGCCTGTCTAGACAACCACTGGCCACACCTCCAGACTGTCAATCAGGCGAGTTATCCAAGGTTAACCACACCCAGAGGCCATCCTCCTAGTCAAAACCATGTGTTAGTTAATGCCCTATCGTATTCTGTGTTGCATTTAACCAGTCAATTTGTACATCTCTCCTTAGATTTTAGGCTGCCTAGAGTTTTGCACCTATGTGCATGCCTCTTTTCTTCCCTCTCTTTTCATTTTCCCTCCTCCCTACCTCCCTTCCTCCCTTCCTCCCTTCCCTCCTCCTTCTCTCCTTCCCTCCCCTCTACCTCTGTCTTATTTCCCTTCCTACCTCTCTATCTCATTTCTCTCCTACCTACTTTCCTGTCTCTTATTTCCTGAGTGTTTCCATTATAGATGTACACAACCATGCTTGGCATTTGTTTGTTCGTTCGTTCGTTCGTTCGTTCATTCATTCATTCATTCATTCATTCATTCATTCATGTGGGCTGTCTTTGACCTGTTGGGATGACTTTACTCTGCATTTTCCCGCAATCATTTTCTCAGGTCTTGGGACAGGCTCTCTCATTGAACTTGTAGCTCATCAGGTTCACCAGGCTGGCTGGCCAGTGAGTTCTAGAGATGCCCCGGTCTTTGCCTCCCCAGCTCTGGGATCACAGGTGTGTTAGCAACCCCTGACTGTTGATCCAGATTAGGGTCTTCAGGCTCGCATGGCGGGAACTTTACTGACTGAGATACCCTCCCCCAGTCCCCATTAGTAAACATTCACCTTTATGGCGTGGAGATGGTGTTTCCGCTGAGGCAGGTAAGAGCCAGGACTTCCTTTCGGTGCCATATTGTGTATTGTTGTGGCTGACCGTTATTGTCCTGAAATGTTAACATTGTTCAGTGCTTGTATGATATTGCTGCTAAGTAATTTGGGTGTCATTTCTACCGTTACATTACATGATTGGCAGCTTAATATATGCGGAAGAATTAAGAAACCAAGTAGATAGGCAAGCCAGGCAATTTGAGGAATTTCATAAGGATTCTCATTCTCCCTGGGGACATACTTCTTTTGCTATAGTAAAACAAAATCCATCACCTAGAGTGTTTTCCAAATTTATCATGAATAATAGAGGGATGATCACTGTTCTAATATTTAGTTATGACTAGTAGTTACTGTGTACCAATCACTGGAAAAATAATATTTCTTGAAGTGAATTGTCTCATTAATGGATATTTCCTTATTAATCGTGCTCTAGAGATCAGCCCATTGAGAACTAAACATATTCAAGAATTTGTTGAGTTACTAACTAGTAAGAAGTAGAGATCAAAACCCAGTGTGCCCTTTGTATATAGAAGGAAAGCTTGTGGTTGGCGGCTGCGTCTCAACATTCTTTTCTAGGTCCCCTTTCTAGCTATTTTTATTCTCAAGGAACCAGTCTTCCTCCAAGAACACAATTCTTTTTTGTCCCTTTCATGCGCGCCCTGCCTGGAATGGTGTTCTACATCGCCTTTGCATATGCTGCCTTTTACTCTAGCTATTGGATATAAGAAGGTTCGGTGTTGACATATATGACTTGAGGTGGTATCACCCATTGGGGTTATTTCCTGTTGCCGTCACCTACCACAGTTTCGGGTTATCAGTCTGCTTACTCATCGTCTGTTCTGTAGAAGGCGAGTTCCATGGAGGCAGGAACTTAGTCTTTCTAGTCTTGGTGGTGGTGGTGGTGGTGTGTGTGTGTGTGTGTGTGTGTGTGTGTGTGTGTGTGTGTGTATGTGTGTGTGCGTGCGTGCACATGTGCCTGTGTGTATTTATATGTACATTTCTGTACAGAGGCCAGAGTTACAGTGCCCAGGGTCTTTCTGTATCGTTTCCCACCATATCTTTTGAGACAGAGTCACTCACTGAATGTGGAACTCACAGATCCAGAAAGATGGCCAGTGAGACCCAGAACCTCCTTATCGACATAGCACAGTGTTGCTTGTATGTGTTTATATTGGTTTGGGGAGATCCAACTCAGGTATTCCTCGCATGCCAGCACTTTACCAGAAGAGCCGTGTCCCAGCCTTGGCCTGGTCCTTACACATGCCTAGGTCTTCGCCCTATCGGCACCGGGAACTCTAGAGTCGGCACTAGAATAATCGTGCTCCTCATGAAATGATGACAGTTGTGATTGGAAGGGTTAAAAGTTAGGAAGGATGGGTTTGCTAAAGTGGAAGTTGGCCTCCCCAGCTGTATGTCTGTGTCATAGCTATTCTCAGACAGCTAGTCTTAGCGACTGCAGTGGTTGTAGTCAATAAGGCAAGGAGGGGCCTCCCTGCCCCAAGGCCAGGTAAAAGTACAGGAGGCAGGCTCCCAAGCAGTGTCAGTTGACAAATCCTTTCTCCTCTTGTGGTGGAGCTGGTTATCTAACATCCTGTGTGAAACATTGTCTCACCTCTGCTTTTTACTACTATATGCCTTGCCAAACACATACATCGAGAACTTACGGTGGAAGGGAATAACGTGTGTATTAAAGGTGATGGATTTTCTATGAAAATCAGGAGACGAAGGGAATCCTTACCAAATGGATCTGTTGTGAAGATCTTCCGTTAGAAGTAAGACAGTCCCTGCACCACTGGGGGTTGGGGTGGGGAGCAGGACTGAGTGAGAGTTAAAATGAAGCAGGCTCATCAGAATTTTCCTAAGGGTTTTGGGGTACTGTAAAGCTCTGTTGGCAGGGTGTAGGAATGTTTCACTTTCAGTGGTGTTGCAGGGGAGAAAATTACCTAAGATACATAGGGTTTATTTAGTTCATTCCTCCAGGGTACAGTACCTCACTGCAGGGAGGTCACCATTGTGGGGTTTGAGGTAGCTGGCCATGTCACTCTTAGTCAAGAGTCGAGAGAATGCATGCATGCACGCTCACTCACTCGCTTGCACACACTGCTTTAGTTCTCTGATTTTACACAGTCAGGACTACCTGCCTAGAGAATGATGCCACGCCCACTGGGCTCCATAATTCCATATCACTTAACAAACTGATGGCAACTCACCGCATCATACTCAGAGGTCATAGGCCAATCAAGGCAGACTGCCCCTTATTGAGACTCTTTTTCGAGATGATTCTAGGTCATCTTAAGTTGACCATTCAAGTCAGCCATTATGTAGGTGCTTTTTCTCCTCAATGCCAGTTTGACAGTTTTCCAGGGTGCTAGTGAAATCCTAAGGTTGCTGTTCACAAATGGGAGAGCTGGAATAATAAAATGGAGGAATAATCCAAGGCTAGAGAGCAGGTCCATTACCAGAGTGGACGAGCTTTGTGTAGAACCTGCCTAGAGCCCATCTGTATCAACCTTTGTGATGGAGGAAATCAGAAGCAAGGGGTCACAGTGGCTGTAAGGTCAAGTATGTTTGACCCAGGTTAGATTTCCAGCCATTAAGAGTAGTAGCACATGTTCTTTTCATTTCCATGTCTGTGCCTGCGTGAAATCGGACCCCTCAGTGTTTCACTATGGATGGGAAGGGGCTCATGAAGCCTACCCATTCCTGAGGAGCTATTGGGAATTATTTGTTGCTAGCATAGGAGGTGATGTTTCCCTCAGTTGTTTAGGCACTGGTAAGTTGCCCATGCTCTGGTAGATAACTACACTGAATCATGAAAGCAACTCAGTAAGTTCCATGCACGCACGCACACGCACACATGCAGTGCACATCCATATGTGCACATGCATGTATTGACACATACATGCACATGTGCATGTGTGCACACATGCATGCACACCTACACCCACATGTGCACGTAGATGTTTGCACAACACTCACACATACATGTACATACATGTACACATGTTTGCACACACACCTGCACACCTGCACACACACACACACACACACAGAGCAGGTAGAGGACTTGTTGCAAAGAAGGGATTCAGTGGGAAAGGGAGGGATTGAGACAGGGGAAAGGAGGAGAAAATGACCACAATTAATTATGTATGTGTGTAAACTGTCAAAGGATAAACAAACAAAAGACTAATTTACATAGCATTTTGTTAAGTCGTCCTGTAACGGCCCTACTTGGCCACCTTGTTTTGAAGGATAACGGAATTTTGGTATTTTCAGCAGAAAATTTTGAATCACCAAAGGTGTAATGATTTTTTTTTTTAGGAATAGTCACAGTTACCTATGGATAGTGGTAATTCATATTAAGTTATAATCTACTATTCAACAATTCCCACACACATTTGATTGATGTAGAAAATGAGAGATATACGTTCAGAGAGGCTACATGACATGTCCAGAGCCACATGGCCAAAGGAAGGAAGCCTAGACTCAAATTCATTTCTTTTTCAAATGTAATTTTTATTAATCTGTTGAGAATTTCATATGCACATAGAATATATTTTGATTATATTCACTTCTCATCCATAGCCTTAACTCTCCTAGAATCCATCTGTCATTCTTTCAATATCTTTCAACTTCATTTCCTTAAAAAAAAAAAGATAACCCATAGAGTCAACCTTGTGCCTCCTGTGTATTATGGGTACAGCAACACTGTGGCATGGTAAAGTTACCACCAGCCAAGGGAAACTCCCAGGTTTTTTTACAGTTGGTGAAATTTGGAACATAATACATGGGATGGTCTTTTATTAAGTAAAATTCTTCCTTATCATAGAATAAGCAGCATCAGTACAGTTCTTGAAGAGCTGTATGTTGCAGTCTTCTAAAAATAGCCATTGACTGTGATGACATCACCCACAATTCACTGACATTGTCTTCCCAAAAAAAGAATGGGTCTTATAATGCTCAAAACATTTAAATGACATTTTAAAAGATTTATTTTCATTTTAAAATTATATGTCTACATATGTCTGTGTGGGTTACTTTGCATGGGAGCACAGTTGCCCAGGGAGGCCAGAAGAGACCATCAGACCCCATGGAGTTGAGGTTAAATGTGGTTGTGAGCCACCAGATATGGGTGCTAGGAACTGATCTCCGTATCCTCTCCAAAAGCAGTAGGTGCTCCTGACCACTGAGCCATCTCTCCAGCGGCTGACATGACACTTTGACAATTCAGTATTGGCAATAATGTGAAAGTTTTGTGGTTTTCTTGTTGGGTTGTAGGCTCAGTAATTCTTGGTTATGGAGTATGGTTTTGTGTGTTTGAGCTCATGGGATTTGCAGACAGCACCTGAGTGTATAGAAATAGACTACTTCCGGCAGATGGAGAGAGACCAGGTATGAATCAAGTGTAGCATGACACAGACCATCTGCTTTTGGCTACAGTCTGCTGATTTAACATGCTAGTCCATTCCCTGACTCTGGAAGCAGAACCTATATAAAAAAAACAAAACAAAACAAAACAAAACAAAACAAGCACTTCCAAAAGATGGCTCTGTGTGTGTCACTAAGGGAAGTCTTGTGTATCGAGAAGTCTAGTTTTAGACTTACTGTTTGTGTCTGGGTACTTTCTTGGTTCTAGTTTCTGGTAGGAAAGTTGCAAAATGAAAAGTCTAAACACAGCATGCTTGATAACAAAACGTGTGTTCATTCTTTGCAGTGGACGTGGAGACAGACGGGGGATTCTTATAAATTGCAAAGGAAAATACATCACTCACCCATGGAGGGGAAGAGACAGCTGGACAGAAGGGACTTTGGTAAAAGACTCTCTCTGGATAGTAGTCTTGTGGTAAGTGCTAACTGTTCACTGACCACTGTATGTGCTTTGGCTTCAAGTCCGTTATTTTTTTGACTGTTACTTCCTGAACGATCCGCTGCTAAAACCCCGATTCCATTTACCCCATTAAGCAGCATCCGTTGGGATTTGGGCTCATTTATTTTTTACAAACTCAAAAGCCAGCAAATTATTGGAATATTTTTACAGTGTCTTAATAGGTAAATGTCATAATCTGTCAACATTACATATAATTACATTAATGCCTGGCTGAAATAGACATTAGCCTATACAGAGCTGGGACTGTGCCTCAGGTCCATTTGTGGAGGATGCCAGGCCTGCGTGTGGTTGCTCCCCCATCCCATTCACTGTGGAGCTAAACTGAGCAAGAGTTCAATACAACTTCAAGAGCTGAAGAGCCAAGAGAGTAGCTGAGTGCCTCTTGGCTTTATATTTGTTCTGTTCCACATAATGTTTATTTCTGAGAGTTTTTATTCCAGTTCCTTTAAAAAATGTTACTTAGCATGTGTGTATATGATGTGCATGTGTGTGAATGTGTGAATGCACGTGCAGGTCAGAGACTGCTTTCAGAATGCTGTTTTTGTCTTCTACCTAATCAAGGAGGCAAAGTCTCTCTTGTTTTTGCTGCTGTGCTGTACACTCTAGGGTAGCTGGCTTTAGAACGTCACACTGGCCCTCCTGCCTTCAAATCCCATCTTACTATAGAAGTCCAAGAATTTTAAATGAACATTACTATGTCTTGCTTGTTATGTGATCTCCAGTGATCAAATTCAGGTGTTTGTTTTTACCCACCGAACCATATTGCTGACCCTAGTGGACACTATTTTTTACAGCCTGGTTGGGATCACCTTTGAGTGTGTGCATCTAGTTAGCCCAATGAAACAGCTTAAATTGCTGTACTTGGAAGCTTGGCTTCATTTCCGAGGCCTCTGGAGGGACATATGGTAAACCACCTTCTCTGTTCTATGGTACATGTGAACACAGCAAGATATTAGATGAGGACAATAGCTTAGCATGCTGTGATCATTAGTGACACATAGCTCTCTTTTGGTCCCTTCTTTTGTGGAGCTTGAGGAGTAGCACTGAGCCAGCCTGCCAGCCTACACTTACACATATGTACATGCACACACTCATGCGCACTAATGGGCAGCTCTCCCACTCCACACAGGTACTGAGCTGCCTTGCCAGTCGTGTCTCTCCAACCCTGCTTCGACTCCAGGGTTTTCTGTTTGTTTGTTTGTTTGTTTTATCTACAGTCTTGTTTTTTTCTGCGATTAACCTTCCTAAGGCTGCGTGCGACCCTCTAATACAGTTCCTCATGTTGTGGTGAACCCCAACCACAACATTATTTTCATTGCTATTCCGTAAGTGTAATTTTGCTCCTGTCATGAATCATGATGTAAATATTATTTTGGAGATAGAAGTTTGCCCAAGGGGTCGAGAACCATGTTTTGAGATCCGTGGCCTCAATGCTTTTCATGAGTGGGGTTCTGAGTCAGAGAAGAGGGCATGTGATCTTGTGTCAAGTTTTTCACGTGACTCAGAATCTGGCTGTGGGCTCAGCATGCTCTTGGAGGCTGGGGGCTTGGGTGATGTTTTAACTGTTGTTTTCTATAGCTACAACTATACCTCATAGCCTACAACATGTCGTATCTGCTTGGAAAGTGGGCGAAGGAGGTGTGCGTTCTCGTTCCCTTTTCAACTTCTGGGCAAACTGGTAAGGAAGGGGTAATTTCTCAGTCCCCTTTGCAGAAGAAAATCTTCATGAATGTTGACATGCCAAGATTCGGGTCTGACTTAGGCTTAGGCAGAGACAGCAGCAGCCATATGGTATGATAGGGATAGTTCAAAAGCATTCTCTTAATCCAGAAATAGCATCCTGGTTGGTTGGTCTCCAGAGCCGCCTATTTCTGCCTCCAGTCTCAACTAATATGCAAATACCCTATAAAGGCAAACATGCGAAGCTATCAACTTTCAATACTTCATAGTTCAATCCTTAGCAAAACACCTCAGATCAATTCAGAATGTGAAGAGCAGACGTTTACAGAGGCTGTTGGTAAATAGGGTGTACATAGATACTTATTTTATATATGTGTACACATGTTTACATGCCACAACATGTATGTGGAGGTAAGGGACAATTTTCTGGAGTCAGTTCTTTGTTTCTCTCATATGTGTATTGAGGACCACACTCAGGTCATCAGGCTTGGTGGCAGGGACCTTTACCCACTGAGCCACCATGTTGGCACACACCCTGTTTTGTGAGACAGGGTTTCTTATTGACCTGGAAGTTTTCAAACAGAATAGAATGGTGGGCCAGGGGGCCTTAGAGATCCACCTGTGTTTGCATCCCTGCCCTGGGATTACAAGCACGTACCACCGGATGCAGCTTTTTACCAGAGTTCTGGTGATCAAATTCTGGTCCTCCTGCTTGTACGCCAAACCCTTTACTGCATATGCTATCTTGCTGGCTCCCTCCGTTTTTTGAGAGAAGGCCTCTTGCTACCCAGCATTCACCAAGTAGGTTACACTGGCTGGCCAGCGAGTCCCACGAATCTACCTGTTCTTGTCACCCCCAGCACAGGGATCTCCAACGTTTTCTGGCCAGCCTGGTGTAGTGTTTTGTTTTGTTTTTTTTGTTTCTCCCTACATGGATCTTGGCAATAGAACTCATGCTTGCAAGTCAAACACTTTACTAACTGAGCCATTTCTTTCTAGCCTTGTAAAACCTTTGAATGACAGACCCAGCAAAGTTACTTGCTTTTCTTAAAGTTAACGAGGAGGATAACACCAGGCAGAAAGCACAGGTCTCCATTCCTGTTCCTTATCTTTGACCAAACATTAGCCCAGGAAGAGATGTCCTTTGGGGAAACTGACTGGATGGGAAAGAAACATGGAGTCCTTACCTCTTAAAATT
The DNA here is from genome assembly GCF_021556685.1 of Rattus norvegicus. NCBI lineage: Eukaryota > Metazoa > Chordata > Mammalia > Rodentia > Muridae > Rattus > Rattus norvegicus. The sequence goes on along the minus strand of NC_141546.1, from coordinate 40,703,756 downwards.
CCAGTGTAGTAACCATCATGACCAGGATTTCTGAGAGTTAGGAGACCCAGAGGTGATTTCCTCATTCAGACTTTGCAGGAGAAAATTCTTCCTCATGAACTCTAAGAATAAGGTATTATTAACTTTAGTACCTTTTTATTTTACTTCATCAAGTCGTGAAATGTTAAGTTAGAAATTACGGCTCTCTTGCAGTGGCTTTTAAATATTTTTCAGCCTGGAAGAACCATAGAGTGAAGAAAGAGGGCAGACAGAGAAAAACAAAGAAGAAAAGCTGTTTATGTCCCTTAGTGACAGCTTTGAGGACTAGGCATAGAGGGATTTTAAAGTGTGTGTGTGCGCGTGCGTGTGTGCGTGTGTGTGTGTGTGTGTGTGTGTGTGTGTATACACAAGAGCATATGTACAGGTTGGAGGATGACCCCTGGTGTTGATTGGTCCTCACTTTCTGCTTCTTTTGAAGCAGGATGTCTTGTTCCCCATTATGCACGCCAGGCTTTGAAAATGTAGTACTGAGCCCACCCACTCTCCATTGGTGCAGCTGGATGGGTGCTGGGCATGGATCTGGGCTGAAGGCTAGAAGTCAGAATCTGGAGGACTGAGAGTATGTGCTCAGGATAACTAGTTGCTAGAAGTCTTGATGGATCTAGAGCAGAACCCAAGAAGGACAGAGCTCTTGCAGTTTACTTTAACCCAGCTCTGAGGACAGTAAGTGAAGGATAGACGTTCTAAGCAGCAGACACAGGCATGTCAGCAGTGGGGGCTGACAGTGTCTAACACCAAAACCACCTTAGCTGGCAGCTCTGGGCGTTTGCTTGGCAAATCACACATTGAGGTTAGACCACAATGGTTTCTTTCCTTTAGTCATACTAGCTGAGATTTATTGGAGTTTAACACATGCCAGACAGTCTACACAGAGCTTTATATAGAAATGGCGAATACAACAATTCTAACTCTCCCTACCTTACAAATGAGAATTCTGCAGCTTTCTGTGTACCCTAGCTCCCCCAAAGCCGTAGGACTTTGGCGTGTTTGAGCTGAAACTTCATCTTTGGGTCTGGCTTTGCGTACCTTGAAGTAGAAACTTCTGTGACAGCCACGAGGGGAGTCTATCTATGCTGCGTCCATGACTGAAAGGCCTCCAGCTGTTCTGACAGAACTACAAACTTCCATGCCATATGTGTGCCCAGTGATGAGGGGAGGCAGGCTTGGTTTCATCAAGAGCAATTAATTGCCCAGGAGTGGGGTTGGGAGGGAGGGGTTCATAAGGAATAGGGACCATGAGTGTTGAAGGGTGGAGCTGGGCCTACTTTCTGAGTTTGGGATTTTTTTTTTAAATTTCTTTTATTCTGTGAACCAACTCCCATTTAGAAGAATATGCATGTATTTCCCTGAGGAATTATTGAGCAGAGGGAAATATCTGGGGAATGATGGGGGCACCCAGCTTGTAGGTAGATGACCTTCATGACAGGATACCCCAGTGTGATAACCTGGTAATCCCGTCTGAGTGTTAGGCAGACTTTTAGTTGGACTGCTGACTGTTGGAGAGAGCAGAGGCCCTGAAGAATTTCTCGCTTTCCAGAGGGAATGCTGTTGTTTCGTTCACTTCCTTCCTCTGGTTTAGGCTTTCTCTGAGAGAGGCTTCTCCTTCCCTTCCTCTCAGCCCTCTGACACAATAATCACACCTCCAAGACTCCCATGAAAATGCTCCCTTTTTGAGACATGGTCTTATGCAGGCCAGGCTAGTCTCAAACTTGCCATGTAGTTAGCTTTACCCATCCACATGAAATAACGAGGAGTCAAAGAGAAGGCAGTCTCATTTGAAGATTGCCCAGCTCATGATGACTGGTGGGCATGTTTGTTGGGGCTTTTCTTGATTATTAACTGATGCAAGAAGGCCCAGCCTACTGTGGGTTGCACCATTCCCTTGGCTTTGTAAGAAAGCTAGCTTAGCATAAGCCCTAGTGATCTTGCTAGTAAGAAGCATTCTTCCATGGTCTCTCCTTCTATGGCTTCTCAAATTCTTGCTTGAGTTCCTACCATGACTTCTTTCAGTTATAGGCTGTAGACTATAAGTTGGCATAAACCTTCCCTCCCCCAAATTGCCTTTGGTTAGAGTGTTTTTTAATCACAGCAGCAGAATGAAGCTAGAACACTCGTTATGTAGCCCAGGATAACCTTGAATTTCTGATCTTCCTACTCCCATGTCCTAAGTGGTTTCAGATGTATGCCTGATTTAAATACAGTGTAGGGATGGATGGAATCCAGGGTTTGTCCCCCTAACAGAGCTACAGTATAACTTCTTAGAGGACACAGACCATGTCTTATCCATGTTTGTGCACTGATACATGGACCTTGCTTAGTGGGATAAATGTGGGTTTGAGTTTGTTCATGAGTAGCTGTCTGTCCATGAGCTTCAGAAACATTTGCAGGGGACCTAGGTATGGAGAGATGCTACTACTGTTGGTGATGGTACTACTTCTTATTCTCATGCAAGAATGATCCTACTGTGTGTTCTGTGTGTGTGTGTGTGTGTGTGTGTGTGTGTGTATGTGTGTGCAACTCCCAAGTCTTTGAAATGACTGAAACATTTTATGCTGTTCTGTATTTGTGCATATTTATGGGGAAAATCCATATGGTATCCTAAAATTCTCAAGGGCATCTGTGACCGGAGAATGGTAGGGCAGTTTGACGGCTGAGTGCTTCCCAGAGCATCTGCCCATGGACCACTCTCCTGGGGACACAGAGAAGGATGCTCTGTATCCTCTGATGTCCATCATCAGTTGTATTTAGCTAGAGCAGTGAGCACTACCTTTCAGTGTGCGATATCTTCTTGTGCATCCTTGAAATATCTGAGAGCAGTAAATCAAAATAGAAACCAGGCATGCTTTGAGAGCATACACAGGGGGTTGGGGATTTAGCTCAGCGGTAGAGCACTTGCCTAGCGAGCGCAAGGCCCTGGGTTCAGTCCCCAGCTCCGGGAAAAAAAAAGAAAAAAAAAAAAGAAAAGAGAGCATACACAGATGCTGTGTTATTGACGAGGTGGGGAATTGTCCTGCTTCCTCGACAAGAATAAGGACAAATGGCTGGAGATGTTTGCTTGGCATGCTCCCTGTTTCCTTATGGCGCTAAGATCTGCTCTTCATCTTCCTGGTATCTTGATGTCTTCCAGTAACTGGCATTATCAAAGCCTCTGAGTTTCCATGGCAACCAGGTTTCCTGCGTTCTCCTATGGCAGCCTCGTCACTTTCCCTGGCAGGCTTTCCAGTTCTCTGTCCATAACAACAGGTAGCATGTTGATCAGTGTCTCTGGGTGTAGGTCCTTAAACCCATCAGGCTCTGGGGCACCCATCCTGCATGCCAGTTTTCAGTGTGCTCTTCCCATCTGTTTGTTTCGAAAGTGTTCCTCTGAGGAACACTTTCAAGGTTCTCCTTGCCTGGCATCGTTTTCTGGTGCCCTTTGATATGCCGTGTTGTGAGGTTCAGGCTCTCTTCTTGTGTGCCCTTCCTTCAGTTTTTCATCTGTCTTCATAGGAATTGAGCACCTTTGTGGATGAAGCTTCTTGGCATGAGGATCAAGAAATGCAAAGCAGGGTTTCTGCTGATTTCGAACCTTTATCAACCTAATAATTCACTGGTCACAGTACTAGCAGGATGCACACAGCAGGGAAAGGAACAGCAGCCTGTATGAAGCCAGAAGATGGCTTAGTTGGTGAAGTGCTCACCACACAAGCCCGAGGGTCTCACTGCACTCTGGGAATGTAAAAGGGCCAGTCACAGTGGCTGGCGTGCATTTGTAATTCCAGCCCTTGCAGGGTAATGACAGGGAGCTTCCTGGGGCTCAGTGGACAGCCAGCCTATCGTAACCAGTGAGTTCCAGGCCAGTGAGAGACTCTGTCTCAAAAGTACGGTGGACAGTATCCTGAGGAGTGACACTTGTGATTGACAGATGGCTTTGGCAAGCACCCTTGAGACCCCCCTGCCCTGTCTTTCTTGGGGTTTGGATAGAAGTCACCCTTTTGCTTTTATTGATAGAAAGTTCTTACCACAAAGAGAAGGACTTTTATATTTCACTTTAGAGTACTGGCCTAAATTTAAGGTTTGGTGTTTCTGTTCTGCCTGTAGCAAAGGTTTATTGGGAAAGCCACAGAGCCTTAAAAACCAGCCTCCACTGTGCCTGGTTTATACTTCTGAAGTGACTGAGGCCGTAGGTAAGCTCTGTCATCCTGAATCATGGTCTCCCCTTCCTTCTGTGCCCTCCACTGTCTGCCTCTCCTTGCCATTTTCCTCCCCTCTTTCCTAGTGCATGGCAGAGCTCATCACACAGCTAAATCATCAGGATTCTTTGGTTCATCTGTGTAAATGCTACCAAATGTCCATGTATTAATGCTATCTCAGCCGTTTTATGCTAACTTCTCCTCCTATGCTATGATGTGTTATCATATAATACTTATTAGACACCCACCGGGGTCACAAGTTGTACTGCCTTGGCATAGCTTAGCTGGATTCCAGAACCTTCCCGTTTTGTTCACAGCCCTCATCTCCAACCTAATTTCTCCAATTAATATTTTGAGAGCCAGTCTAGAAGCGTTGCATTTGAACACCCCACTTAACGCCAGATGCACAGATCGGAGATTCCTTTCTGTGGACCCGTTTTGCAATTCCCTGCTAACCAAGAGTCCAGTTGGTCTGGACTGCCTTCTACAAGCCCTGACAGAGGTTTCTCCTGATTCCTTTACATTCCAGGTCCTTCCAGATGTTTCCTCCTCATAAATTTCCATTCCTTAATGAGGCTTAATGTATCATAATTATCATTTTCCAAAGGTGCCTCTGAGGCTCTCTTGCCGTCTGTCTTTCGACACCTCCTCGGTCCTTGGTTTTAAGTGCCTGTCTTCAGCCTGGTAGATTTCCTAATACAGTTAATTCACAGACTGCTTTATTCACATGGCTGTGTTGAGGGGAATAAAATCATTTGGTCTGGTGAATTCTAGGATCCATCTGTCAGAGCTGGCACTGTGAGGAGCTTCGGGGCTGTTGGCTTTTTGTGAGGGAAGCTTTCGTCGGAGGCCTGCCATCTTTGGAGGCAAAATAGCTCCAAGGCCTGTCAGTGTCCCAGTGTGAGTAGGCCAGTTCTGAGGCAGAATTCTTGCAGATATCAATGAGGTGCCCATGGATGAAGCTAGTGCTCTCATTTTTTTTTCCTTGTGTGTTATCCCACTGGCCCTGTGAGCATAGGAGGCAGCGATGCAGACAGGGAAGTCCTTGGGATAGTTAGGGCTATGTGAGGATCTTCTGGGCCATGTAAAGGCCTTGAGCCTGCTTGAGGAAGTCAACAAGGAGGAAGGGAAGCAGAAAAGGAGGGAGAGAAGGAAGAAGGGAGAGAGAAGGAGGGAGAGAAGGAAGAGAAAGAACAAAGAGTTGGGAAGGGAAGGAGAGAGAAGAAAGGAGAAGATAGGGAGGGAGGATAAGATAAGAAGGGGAAAGAAATGATAAATGAAAGAGAATAGGGCAAGAGAGGGAGGGAGATATTCGAGTGAGATATGTTTCATGCTTGTAGAAGGATCTGAAGAAGTCCTCGTCTGAGGGCCGGTGTTCTTGTTTCTGTCCGTTGGGAGGTCAGGTGACAGGAGGTGTCAGGGAGAACATCAGGAACCACAGGACCCTGCGTCTAGGAAGAGCCATTATCCCTACCCTTCCGCAAGACCTGTTCTTCCTGGTAGTCCATGGCCTGAGAGGCCAGCCAGCTGGCAGGAAAAACCACTTCCGGGGGAGGGACCACTGCCAATGGTGTCTCCAGCAGTAGCAGGTCAGACTGTAGGCACTCTGTGAACTCCAGTCTTTCAGAGTGGCTGTCATTGCTGAGTCTACTTGGAAAGCAGAGGGACAGGGGTCAGTGCAAGAAGGGAAATGTGAAAGGTGGATTCACTCAGATGGGCTACAAGAGTGAACCCATGTTGAGAAGAAAACCAAGCACAGACAAGTTTGTGTGTGTGTGTGTGTGTGTGTGTGTGTGTTTGTGTGTGTGTGTGTGTGTGTGTGTGTGTGCGCATGCGTGCGTGTGCGTCCAGGCGCTCATCCCCAGTTTGCCATGGAAACAAGGAGGCAGCTTTGGACATCTTCCTCAGTGGCAGCTGCTTTCCACTTTTGATACAGGGCCTCTTACTCTTACTTGGAAGCCACCAGTTCAGCATTTTATCTGCTGAACCACCTCAGGTCAGGCGACAAGAGGGGATAACAGGTGTCAGGCAGGGAGGTGGCAAGATGTAACCCTATCCCCATAGTTTTTCTGTTTGTTTTTGAGACATGGCCTCATTATTTACTACGTAGACCAGGTTGGTTGTGAACAGAGTCTTGCCCACCAATATGCGAGTGCTGGGATTAAAGACTACCTCTGCCTCCTGAGAGCGCCACAGTTGAAGAGAGGCGTCACCACATTCAACGGTCCCTTAATACTGCATTTGAAGTGAACTTCTTCTGCTTGTGGTTTCTCAGCCTGGCACTTTGGACTGTTTGTGGGAACTCGGATCCTATACACCTATAATATGGTCTTTTTGCTGTGGGGTCCCTGATGAAGATGCCTGGTACAGAGCTATGCACCCATGTGTGGCACTGGCTATGTAAGAGGCTGGTCACTTCATTAGAATTCTAAAGTCTTGGGCCGGAGAGATGACGAATGTGGTTAGAGCACTTGTCAGTGAGCTCAGATCTCCAGTGTCCCTGTAAGAAGCCAGGTGTGGCGGCAGATGTTTGCAATCCCTGTGACAATAGAGCTGTAGGGACAGGCTGATCCCTAGGGCTCTCTAGCCTCCTCTGTGAGTCCTCAGATGTTAGAAATCCTGTCTGCACAAAGGTTGATGAGTGTTTCTGAGAAGCAGGAACCCATGTTGTCCATTGGCTTCCAGATGCGTGTGCACACGCTGCTTGTATGAGCTTTGCCATCTTACCTGCCTTCTCTGATCCTCCACATGTATAAGCAGACAACATTATCTCTCCCTCCTCGGGCAAGTAGAAGAACCAAAGGAAGAAAATAAGAAAATAACTCGCGTTCTATGCAGCACTGAGCCTCGAATGCCCTCTTTGTATTGGAAACCCAAGATGGTGGCTCTCTTTGTCTGCATATAGAAAGGGGAGTTTAGAAGACAAGTTTCTTCCCTTTGCTTTTTAAATATACATATACGGTCTGTAAGAAACAAATCAGCATAACCAGAATGCTCTCGGCCCGAAATGTCCCCTCCGGTTCCTTGCTGCGTGTTGTCTCTTGCCAAGCCCAGAATTCCTTTCTTCTTACTCCAGTTGCTCAGGAGTTCCCTATTAATGACTAGGCCAGACCTTTTAATATGGAACATTGTATTTTTTTTTCTTTCTGGAACTTTTGGGCTTCTGCCTTCACAGCTGAATTCTGGCCAATGACTATTTATAACAGGTAATTTTATTCCAGAGCCTTCCAAAAGTGCCCGAGCGCATGCACAATGACTCGCTGTGCCCCGGGTCCTGCTGAGTCTTTCTTCCCCAGGCCCCTGCTGAATCAGACTCTCAACTGGGCTGTGAAGTCCCTCTTTGTTTGCCTTCTGTCTTCAGTTGCTCTGAGCTCTGCCAACTTGGAGCAGTGGGAGATAGATGGATTTCGGGGGAAGGAACTGGAGAACGTTTCCCGTCTAACTGCCTCCCCTTATTGGGGGAGGAGTGGGAGACGACATGGAGGGGTCTAAGTGGAAAAAGTTTTCCACTACATAAAGAGAAAGAGGAAGCAGGGTTTCGGTGGCATTTTGCCAGGTTCCAGGAATGCGCCAACCCTGGGAATTGGCCCCTGGCCAGCCCCCTCAGCGGCTGCTGACTTGGGAAAACTGGCTCTCTGGTGGCTGCCAAGAATGTAGACAATGGCCTTTTGGATAGCTCAGCTTTTGAAAGTTTGGCTTTTGTTTTATTGTCACCAAAGGTAACATTTATTGGGCACCTATGTATACAGGCCAAAAGATAAAATGCATGATTGGGAGTCCCTGTAACTTAACCAGGCAGAAGAGCCAGGGTCCTGGTTAATACAAAAAGCCTGCATTCAATTAGGATCTAATCCTCTACTGGGGCAATGCTGCTACCTTAGATGCGAGTGCTGAGCAACCCGGAAATTCTAGAATTAAAGTTAGTTTTAAGCGTTAAGCTGAGCTGCAAATGAAATTCATTTACTCCATTATCATTTGGTTGAGAAAAATCTTTGTTGTAGACCAGATGTGTTCTGACTGAAGGAAAGAAGTCAGACTCAGTGCTTGGTTTAGGACAGAGTAGCCCTGATTTATATTGAACACTTTTGTCTGGGAGGGAAAGACAGTAGCTAGTTACACACATTGCAACACATGCGTGTGCACAAACACACACGTACATTTTTTAATATGTAATCTTCTAATAATGAGTGGTAGTGGTGGTATTATTTTTAAGATTTATTTTATTTTTGTGATTTATGTGGATGATTTTTTTGTCTGTTAATATATAGTGTATGTGGGCTGGTACCCATGGAAGCTAGAAGGCGTCAGATCCCAGAGGCTGGAGTTACAGGCAGTTGTGAGGCATCCAATATGGGTGCTGAGAACCAAACTTGAGTCCTCTAGATGAGCCGTGACTACTTGTAACCACCGAACCATCTCCTCAGACACTAAATGGTGTTACTTTAACAATAACTGATTTTATTCTATAAGGAGTCTATTGAAATGGCTCACTGGGTAAACTGCTTATCACACAAGCATAAGGATATGAGTTCAGTCCCTTTGAACACTCTTAAAACAGTCCAGCCCCAGCACTGGAGAGAGAGGCAGCAGGGCTTCAGGACTTGCTGGCTAGCCATTTATACTAAGTCCTTACATTCCAGGTTCATTGAGAGACACTGTCTGAGAAAATAAGGTGGGGTCGCAGATGGCTAAGTGGGTTAAAGAGATTGCCTCTCAAGTCTTGTAGACTTGAAATCCATTCTGGGAACTCATGGAAAAGTAAAAGGAGAAAATTAACCTCACAAAGTTGTGCCCTGACCTCTAAATGCATACCATGGCACACATGTTCCTCCCGCAGTATCCATACACATACAGTGTTCATAATAAATAAAATCGAAGTAAGGTGGAGAGCTAGTGAGGAAGATACCAGACACCCAGCTTCTGGTTACCACATCTGTGCATGGCACACATGCACATACATGCACACACACACACACACACACACACACACACACACACACAATAAAAGGACATGTGCATACACATATACACACACAAGACTAGTGGGTGGCTTTTCCTACTAGGAGTATTAATAATAAGAGTATTATACTGGGATGAGGTGCTGAGCTTCAATGTCGGCTGTGTTCGCTCAGTTATCAGGACAAGGTTGTAGAATAGCATCCTGATTATACCAGTGAAGAGCTGAGGCTGGATGATTAAGTAACTTGTTCCAGATCACGTGACCCCTAACAGCAAGGTCTGCCTTCCTGCGCAGCGTGTGTTGCTTGTGTCTGTGATATACACATCTCTATTGTGTACTTTCAAAGTGAAGAGTTTTCTGGCTTCCCTCGGTTGCCATGGTGATGTGTGGGTAACTCCTGGGATACCACTGGGCCTGGTACCATAGCTTCAATGGCCATTTTACAGTGGCTTCTCTCAGAGCAGATAGAGGCTTTTCAGCTTGGAGCCCGTCCGATACAGAGAACCTGTTCTCCCTTGCACTGTGGTGAGATTCTATTCTCTCTGTGAGGGGGATGAGCAGCGAGGGTGTGGGATTAGTCAGGGAGCTTGTCTGAGAATGCCTCTGGAAGAGGTGCAGGACTCCCCACTTTGCTATCAACCCCCCATACCTCCTCTCAAGAAGGTCCAATTTGCATGAATCCAGTTATAAAAGACATATCAGCAGCTGCGCTCTCTCTCTCTCTCTCTCTCTCTCTCTCTCTCTCTCTCTCTCTTTCTCTCTTTTGAGAAGGATTCTCCACCTAACAAAGGGCTCAGGGAAGATTTTTAAAAATAGCTCTTAATACATCTTCAATTGGATTTAATTCTCAAAGATCCAATTTGCAGTCGTTTCCCATGACGCTAAGCCCCAGCATCAGATCTTCTTCTTTCCTCTGATGGAAAACAGATCACAAATGGTATTTTGGGTTGAAGCACTTTCCCCAGGAACCCCAAAGAGCCTGCCGTTGTCCAGAGAAGGGAGGTTTTACTCAGAGAGAGGAGACAAAGCCAGGCTTACAGGTCTCAGTTCTCCTATGGAGGTGCTTTCCTGAATTGACGACTGCAGGTAGATTGGTGGACAGATCAAGACCAGGCAGTGTCCTGCGCGCAGTCCAGTGCCGCATTTTATAACCTTCCCACATGTCTGTAAAGAAGGTTGTGGATTACAGTGGTCTAGAAAGGTTTTCACTTATAGCAAATCATATTTATTAAATGTTTACTCATTTAATACGTTATTTTGATGCTCATGTGTGTTGTGGTCATATGTGTGTAGGCATGCTAACAAATGTGCATGCATGCATGTAGAGGCCAGAGGTCAGCCTCTGCAGTCCTCACCGCAAAAGCCACTTTATTTTATTTATTTGTCTTTGGATATGGTAGTGTGGGTGTGGCATACATAAAAGTTTACATGGTTTATGAATGTGGGTCTTCCTGTGTGTGGAGGCCAGAGCTAGATCTAATGGTGTTCTGCAGTTGCTTTCCATGTTATTTTGTGAGTCAGACTCTCACTGAGCCTGGAGTTTATCAATTCAGCTAAGCTGACAAGCTCTCCTGTCTCTGCCTTCCAGCATTGGGGTTACCAAAATTCACACCCAAGTTTTTATGTGTGTACTAAGGATCCAAGTTCAGGTCCCCCTACTTATACATTAAGTACATGACTGAGTTTTCAGTCCTGTCCCCCTCAAAAGGTTGAGTTTTGAAAGAGACAGTTATTGCATTTTTTTTCTTGAAATTTCTGTGATGTTTCCTTCAGAATTTTGGTAAGTTCTGCAGGAAGCTATACCAGTGGATGCCATGAGGACAGAGTATGAGCTATGAATGCTGAGCTTGGGAGTTTGCCCTCACTCTGTCATGGTATGGATTTCAGTCAGGCAATATGGATGTATGATATCGAGAAGGAAAAATGGGTAGCTGAGTGACTGTCAAAATAGAGGATAGCTCTCTAGGGGTAAGCAGTGATTCTGGATCAAAGGAGACCAACAGAGAGAAACAGGAAGGAGTAAGTGGGACAGAGGAGAAACATAAAGAAATAAGTTTATCGGCAGAACACACTACACACACACACACACACACACACACACACATCCACAACCACACAGAGCCTCACACATACACATATACACAGACACGCATACAAAAACATATACACACTTTATATGCACATACACAGTCACACACAGCTACACAGACATACACACATACACACATAGACACATACACAGAGACAAAATCAGACACACATTCTATACACACAGAGACATACACAGACACACATACACACACAAAACTCAACACAGATTCATATCTAGCACACACAGAGAGTAGAGGGCTATATTCAATTAAGTGGACCCAGTGTCCTCTCTGTTCTCAAACCCCTCAGAATTCAGCTGGTACTTCTTTGGTAATAAGAGGTCCCTGACTCATGATGACTACACAATGGGAGGAGGCAGGAGATCATGTTTGTGGCAGACCACACCCCTGCACTGCCCTTCCTGTCTCTAAAGCTGGATGACTCTGATCCTTCTTGGAAAGGTGGGCACTGACCCAGATGAAGGTGTATGCAAAGAGACCAAGCCCAGCCTTCATAAAGGGCAGAGATTCTGGGGAAACCCAAGGCTCGACACCAAGGTGGCAGGCATTTAATGCTGTCATCCCCACTGAGGGGGATGAATAAACACTCAGAACTGGATGAGAGTCTGGGAATGAAGCACAGCCATTCTGTCTGCCTAGCATGCACAAAGCCCTGGGTTCCATCCTAACACTGTAAAACCAGATGTGTGGGCACACCTGTGGGCACACCTACAGCCCACTAAGTTCACTATAAGAACCTACAGTCCAGTATGGCAGGTAATGGGGAGGACCAGAAGATCAAGGCCATCCTCTGCTACATGGAAAGTTTGAGACCAGCCTGGGATACATGAGATCAAAACCACATCACTCCCACACATGCATGTTGCAGGGGGGAATTGAAAATGATAAGATGCCATGTGGCACTATTTTTTCAAACTAATTATCAGAGACAATTCGTGTAAAATTGACTACAGCATTCAGCCTTCTCACTTGAATAAGACACCATTTTCCATGACAAGGTACAAATTGATCCTTTAGAAAAGTTAATAACTTAGCCGTTATTAATATTAACTACCTAGATATTAACATCAGGGCTGATCAAATTGAGATATACACACACACACTCACCCCTATCGAGCACTAAATATGTAGATAAACATAACAGTTTTGGTTACATGACTAAAATGCACAAGCTCTCAGTTAATATTCTATAAATGAAAAAAACTTGATTACTAAAGTTAATTTTCTATACTCTAAGTTAAAAAAATCCAGATCATCTAAGTTCTGATATTCTATAAGTTTAATCTTTTTGCTATGTGACATTTCCTGGGGAAATGGCATATGTCTATTCAGTCCACTAGGGAACCAGCAACAAAGTTACAATACCACTAACATCTAGTTTGGTGGACCATTGAGTTCATTGTTGCTACTTGCAGGAGTATGGGTAAAAGATTAATTATAGAGCACAGACTACTCTATGGTATCTGTAGCACAGCAAATTCTTCTAACAAAGGTAATGAATGACTCATGGAAGCTACAATGCTAGAGCTCTGGGCAAGGTTTCCAGGAAGCTCCACAGGAAGAGTCCCCCTTCTTCAACTGACCTTACTGAATGCATAGCCTCGGGGAAGGGGTATTCTTGTACATCTTGTAAGTTTTAGGAACTTCTTGAGTCTTGTGAGTTGTTAATTTCCTGATCTTAATGAGTCTACATTTAGAACTCTCTGAGTCTGAAGAATTTCTCTCCAGGATGAAATGGGTGAATTCAAAGGGAATTATTACATAACACTTTAAAAGGAAATTATTTATTTGTATCTCAGTTGCTGATCTTTCTAAGACTGACTCCCTTAAGTTTCACTAAGTGTCATTCTTTTAGTTAGGTAGATTTATTGTAGTCACTGGCTTATGAGTCTGCTTAACTCACTTAGATTATGAGCTTCAATTGGACAAATATTTGTTCCATATCCCATATCCCTAGACTATGTACAATTCTCCACATGCCTCAGGAACAAGGAAATAAAGAATTGTCCCCTTTTCCCTTCCCTCCTTCTTGTCTCATGTCTGTCTTTTTTGGAGCCCATGTTGGCCCCAGATTTATTAATAAGGCTGAAGATGACTTTGAACTACTAATCCTTTTGTTTCTACATCTCTAGTGCTGGGATTAGAGTGCGAGCCAACATGCCCCCATTATTTAGTGCTAGGGATAGAACTCAGAGTTCTAGGCATGCTAGGCATGCTAGGCAAGCACTGAGTCACACTCAACTGAGCTGTATGTATCCCTACTCTATGGTACTGGCTGTTGTGGTCTGTCTTTTGTTTAGGTGACAGAACATCATATCCACTGAATGTTAATCTCCTTGCGTGACCTTTTGAAAATGTGTTTAAGAGGTCTAATGTAATGTTTGCAATTTATTTTGTGTGTGATTATAAGTCTATGTGGTACATTCACAAGGTAGGGAGGCCGGAGGAAGATATCCAGTGTCCTGATACATCATTTGCCACTTTATTCTGAGCTAGGCTGGCTGGCATTAGCAAGTCCCAGTCATCCTCCTGTCACCATCCCTCCCTTCAGTTGGCCATGCTTGACTTTTTCTGTGACTGCTAGAGATTCTAATTTAGGCCCTTATGATGTGAGCAAACACCCTTACCCACCAGACCCTTACCCACCAGTCACCCCCTTGCCCCATGATGACTGGGTCGAAAGATTTGCACCTTTCCTTTGCAGCTAAGGTAACAATCTACCGATAAGCTTTTTGTGTTTTCTTCATCTCATATCCATATTACTAGAAAACTTAATGCTAAGTAAATGTTGGTTCATTGTGGCTGGGGAGATGGCTCAACAGTTAAGAGCACTCGCTGATTAACCAGGGAACCCTGTTTTAGTTCCCATGTTAGATGACCCATGTCATGAACTCTGTCTTCACATTATCTGATGTGCTTTTCTGGCTTTAATGGGAACTTGCACACACGCATGCACACAACCATTTTAGCTTAGTTTACCAACCTTGCACTTGTATTTCATCCTCAAAGGTAATTCACAGTCCCTTGATATGAGCTTGTGTGTCACTTTGACCACACCTGCAAAAGTCAAAAGCAAAAAGATCAAGCCGTCAACCTCTAGTGTCACCAGTTCATAAGCTCAATGTCATTGATAACCTGGCAGGGAAATCTACAGAGACCTCCTCCCCATTGAAAGTCAAGGCAGCTCCTAGGTTAGGAAGCTGAGTTGTATCTCAGTATTGTCAGCCAGCACTTCCTTGATACCCAGAGGTCAGCAACCTGACCCCTGGTCTGATTGCTAGATTTTCTAAAAGCTCTGGGTAATTCTTGGTGCCATAAAACAATTCTCTGTGTAGAAAGCAGAGATAATGAACCCTCAGAGCCTAGAGGCAGCCATGGACTGAGCTGCTAGCAGGTGTTAGCGGATGGAGCCACAGTCCAGACTCCCCCAGGTCTGGGGCTCTGTAGTGTAGGCACAGAGGAAACAAGGCATGTATAGGTTCAAGGTGGCTCTGCCTTAACTTTCTAACAGAATGCATTTGTTGTGCTTGAGCATGCTTTTTCCTTCCCCACCCCCTCCCTCCTTCTTTATTTGTCTTCCTCCATTCTTCCCCCATTCTTACCATTGCTCCCTGCCATGCCTTTCAGAAGCTTCTCTCCTTCCTGAATGGTGGATTTTTTGGGGGGTGGAATGTGTGTTATAATGACATTGAGACAGATAACTAGGAATAAGGAATTCATCAGAAAGGCTATTAACTCCCTAATAGGCAGACAGAAAAGCAACAGCATGGGGCTCCAAGGAGAGCCTGGCTCCAGCACCAGGTTCTCTGAAGAGAGGATTCAGACAGTGGAGGTCTGTGCCTTTAGCTTCTGAGAATGGGGGAGGCAGACTTCCCAGCAAGAGCCTGCGGGCCTGGCTCTCAGGTTTCTGGGGAAGAGGGTAGGGAGCAGGATGTCTGATACCAATACCTCCTTTGATGTTACCTCACTTCCCAGGTGAGAGATCCTGGTGAGGGCTGTCCATTAGCTAGGGACTCACAGATAGTGTCTCAATAGAGTTCTTGTCCCTCTCTGTGAGAGGAAGCAGGGCTGCGGATATATTGTGGACTGGGCAGAATTTCTTATACTTCTCTTTTGAATTTCTCTCCCCTTCCCTTCCCCCGCCTCCTTCCCTCCCTCCCTCCTTTCCTTCCCCCCTCATTCTCCCTGCCCCTTCCTTGTCCATCTCTCCTTCCCTTACTTCCTTTCTTCCTTCCCTCCCTCCCTCCTTTTCTTCCCCCCTCTCATTCTCCCTACCCGTCCCTTCCCTTCCCCCTTTCTTCCCTGTTTCCCCTCTTGTGCACACCCTCCCCACCCATTCCTTTCTCTGATGTATCTTTTGTCCAGTTGCCTGTAAAAATGAACGCCCTGAACTTGAGAATGTTGGAACTCGCTTAAAACCCCTCCCTCGGCTAGCTTATCACTTGGCTGTCCACAGAGCTATCTGTCCTGTCTTCCAAACTGGAATGATCTGAGAATTAGCCCTTAATCTTTAGCTTGGCAGCTATGGTTCTCAAAGGCTAATCTTTTACAAAAGCGTATGCTTTTTGTGGACATCACTTCCCCCTCTTCAACAAAAAACCTTAATCACCAAAATTTAGCATGAAATTTCAAAGGCTTAGTCTCCCGCGCAAAACAACAAGATCAGAGGAGTGGAGAATTTTAAAGCCAGAAGGGAGCTTAAAGATCTGAGTAGATGCTAAACAAATGCAACTCTGGGGAGGCTGTCTGCTCATCTCAGAATGCCTGTTTGTGTTACCTGGGGTCCTTTCTATCTCTCCAGGAGTACAGATAACAGAGAGCACATCCCTGTGGTTATTATTCTATTATTTACCAATGACAAAGGCTTGCATCTGGGCATCACAGGCTCTCTTTTGAACTTTCTGTTCATCTTCTTCCTTTATGGACACAGTTATATTTAAAAACCTGAAATGGCCCCAAGAACTAACGACTCTTTGGAGTTCTGAACAAACTTGTACACTACTCCCTGTGAACACACAGACAGCAGGAAAACCGCTTTCTCTCTTCATGCATGCATGCATATATTCATATGCATGCATGTATGTTTGTGTATGCATGTTTTGGGGATTATTTCTATGGAGATATTTTATAAACGAACATGACCACTCCAAGGTATGGTTAAATGGAAGGTTTTTATTGTAGGTATGAGGGAGAGAACATCCAGAAGCATCTGGAAGAGTCCAGAGCAGAGATACAAGGTAGTAGAGTGACTCTGGCTGGTAAAACATGACCAAGAGTCAAGCGGAGAGAGGGAGACAAAGAAAGTGTGGGTCAAAGAGACCAGGAGAGAGCAAGAGAGAATAGTAGGAGAGGAAGACAAAGGGAGCACACAGCCAAAATAGCAGGGCTATAGGGAGAAATGGGTAGCTTGGGTGGGGGCAGGGAGAAGCCTTTGAGCAGGGGAAGATAAGGGCGAAACGTTGGGTGACAACAGCCAGAATGCCAGCATAGACTGTGAAATGTGTATCAGGTACTTGTGACACAGAGGGATCCCGGAGGACAGTGTGTACTTTGGTATGCTAATAATGACCACAGATAGCCATTTGTCCCTTCTGATAAGGGAATGGCTCCTTTGGTAGAGGGGAACTAGTTTCACAAGATCCCCAGGAATGCTGGCTTTTGTCTAACTGCCAGAATTTGAACCTGGCAGGTACCTGTATGAATGTCTACTTACACGAGGAATTAGAGGGCAACCTTAAGTATGGTTTCCTCAAGTGAATATACCTGGGAAATTTGTGGTTGTTTGTTTTGGGTGTTGTTGTTGTTGCCGTTGTTGTTGTTGTTTTGTTTTGTTTTGAGACAGGGTCTTATGGACCTGAACTTGCTAAGTAGATCAGGCAGGCTGGCTAGTGAGCCCAAGGGATCTGCCTGCCCTGTGCTGGGTCTGGCTTTTAAACGTGGGGTCTGGGGATGGGACTCAGGTGCTTACACTTGCTGTACTAATCCAATTCTCCGTTCCTGAATCTACTTTCTTACACAGGAAAAAACAAAAACAAAACAAAACAAAACTTCCAGTAGCCAAGAAGAAGTTCTAAGAGAGTCAAGGATACCAAGGAAATAAAGTAGCTGTTGTTAGCAAATAGTTACTTAATGGTAGTTTTTCCTAAGGGGTGCTACCTTGAAGGATTTAAAGACTGAAACTGTATTTATGTGCATCTTATTCAGCCCATTCATGACTTGTTCATGACTGAGATTTGGCACACCAGCCTTAGACTAGTTTGATGCTAACATTCAAAATGGTCTCCTTGTATTTAAGCTAGTGTTAAGGAAGTGGGGCTTCTGCCCTTTTCTGGTCAGAGCTCAAAGATGGTAGTGAGGTACGCACCGGAAAGACGTTCTTTTCTCTTAAATAAAGATGTGACAGTTTATTGTCCTTGCAGGCAGATGATATGCTGCTGATGTTTGAAAAGTAAATGTTCTTCATGAAATTGTCAATGCTAATCGCTTAAAGTGCGTGATTGCTGCAGTTCCACTGGATGGGTGTCCTCTTACCAATCTGTAGAGTGGTCTGTTTCAGGAGAAATTAACTTTGCACATTCATTCATTGAGCCCCATAGACAAATCAAGTGAGGATGTTGTAGGGACATTGAGTCAGGGCTGACGGATTCTCCTAATGACTGGGTTGTCTGTATTGCTCCACCAGCACGTGTTACTGCTGATCTGACTGGGTGCCTAATCTTCTGTACGAAGTCTTTCTTTGTGCCTTTTATTGAAAAGCTTTTTTTTATTAGAAACCATCCTAATCCTTTTAATCCTCCCGTCTTTTCTTAGGGTAGTCAAGGTTTTTCCAAGAGAGATATACCTTATGTTTATAGCCTAGTTCTCCTACTTAAGAAACATCAAAACACTTTTCATCCTCAAGATTTGCTGCTAGTGCTGATGGGTATCAGCTCAAGGACATAGATCCAATACGGGAAAAGATATCAAAATTTTCATGTAGAACGGAGTCATCAGGAAGAAATTAAGAAGGATTCCTCAACTTGGTTCCAGAGGGTTTTGTATACAATCATGTTTTGTTGAGGACTGTATCTCTTCTGTAAGTCATGTTCATCGTATAGACTCAGTACATCATCCTCATGCTGTAGGATCAGTCCATCATCCTCATGCTATAGAGTCAGTCTGTCTTCCTCATGCTATAGAATCAGTCCATCTTCTTCACTCTGTAAACTCAGTCCATCATCCTCATGCTATAGAGTCAGTCCATCATCCTCGCACTGTAGAATCCGCCTATCACTGGGGGAGATGCACAAGCCCTGCATTGTTAAGCAATTAATTAACGTCTGCTTGTCTTTCAACAGAACTAGAATGCTGGGCCTGTTTCTTAACACTGTTGTCTCCCAAAGTTCTTTCTCTGATGTGTTTGAGTACAATACTCATGAGAAAGGCTTCTTTGGCCTTGAGTACTGTCACATTTTATTAATGTTGCTGGCTAAAATGAACTGTTTAAGAAACACATCATCTTTCAGAGAAAGTGTGCTACTTAATTTAATTTAGGTTCTGAGATAAATTGTTATTTTATGAGGTAGCATATGGCTTTGTCTGAGAGTAACTACTAGGTTACATACACATATTAGTTGTATGTTATTTTAAATGTAACACTGAATTGACTTTTCTCTCCAGAGAAATCAGATTTATTCCTAAGGGTGACTAGTAGAAGACTCCACTTTGCTCCTCTATGGTCTGATCTCTGGATGAATATTTGAATATTTACAATAAATATAACAAAACACCTTACTGAAACAAGGTAAGGAAAGTAGGGCTTATTTTGGCTCACAGGTTCAGGGTCTGTCTGACATGGAGGAGAAATCATGGGGGCAGGACACATTGTGTGAGGCAGCTGGTCACATTGTAGCCACAGTCAGGAAATGTAAGAGGAGGACTGCAGGCATTCAGCTCACTTTTTTCTTTCCATTTTAGTATTCATCTGAGTGTGTATGTACGTGTGTATCACTCCATCACAGTGTGAGTGTGGCGATCAGAGGACAGCTTGAAGGTGTTGGTTCTTTTCTTCTACCATGCGAGCCCTGGGGATTGAACTTATGTCCTCAGACTTGGCAGCAGGCATGTTTATTGGCTTACTTATCTCACCCACCCACTTTCTTGTTTTGTTTAGCCTAGGACCCCAGCTCATGGAATGCTATTGCTTATGTCTTTCTACTTCAATTAATCTAATCTAGAGAATGTCACAGACATGGCTGGAGGCAACCTAGTCTAAACTCCCTCACTGTCATGCCCAAGAAACTTGTCTCCAAGAAGAGTCTAGATGCCGGAAGGTAACATTAACCATCTCAGTCTTAGACAAAGGATTTTCTGGTGGCCATAGCCATGATTCCTTTCCAGTCCCCTTACCTTTTAATCCTGTGCCATGTCTGGCTTCCTCTGCCTCATGATCCTCTGTCTCATTCTTTAACTGTTGTTAATCTAACTGACTGTGAAACACTTGAAGTATATTGACAAAATTTGAAGTCCATTATGGCCAGAGGATCATTCAGAATTGCATACGTAGTGCTGAGTATCTCTATTAGGGCACAGTGACCTTTGCCAGCCACACCCTACTTTGAACTGCCACTTAGTGAGATATTTATAGCACCCCATGACTGCTTCAGGTAGATATTCAACTAAAGCAAATACTAAGCAGGTTTCATAATTACCAGTGGGGGAGCTTATTGATGACGTCCACCTTGGGAAGGTATACATTGGCTTCTGATAGGCATGCACTGAGTCACCTGTCCTTTAGACATTGTACCTCTTCCTATGATTTCTGCTCTACAACAAGGTAGTTATAGATACTAGTCACGAGAAGGAGTTGTCAGTGAGCCATACGCTAAAGTGCTTGATCTATGGATTCATTTATTATTTATCAATTGGTTATTATTCGTGCACATAGAGTGACTAGGCATGTTTACCTGGATATATACATGTGTAAACATGTATGTGCATGTGGAGTCCAGAGGTTGATATCAAGTATCTTCATTACATTTTATTTTGAGGCAGGGTCTCTCACTGAACCTGGAGCTCACTTATGTATTTTGGCTGTCCTGACTGATCTAAGAACTCAAGAGATCTGTTCCTACCCCAAACCTCATGCACACATGACGCTGTGCACAGCTTTTTAAAGTGAGTCCTGGGATCCAGACTCAAGGCCTTAGGCTTACACAGCAATTACTTTACTGTGGAGCTGTGTCCTCAGCCTGGAGGATTCCTTCTAAAAGAAACTGGGTTTGTATAAATTGATTGTGTATTAGATCACTAAGAGTTAAGTCTCCAAATCTGAATTTTATAACTAGAAATGCTTTCTCCTTTCTCTATATTATCTTGTGGGTCATAGCTAATACTCTGTAACTTCAACATGATTACTCCCACTGAGGGGATTAAATGACTTTTATCTTTGATCATATAACTAGTAAATAATGCAACTTAGAGGGAATCTGTCCCCATGATTTAAAACATGGCTGATTTTAAAGCACGGTGTGGTTCTGTGACAGGGACCAAGGTCCAGTGTGAAATGCTACCAGATTGAATACTTCTAGATCCTAGGCACAGCTCATCTTTCCAAAGACCTATGAATCTGCTAGTGGCACCTTCTGTTACCAAACATTCTAAATCCTTTGTCCCTTTACTGGGACACAGGCAGTGTCTGCTCATGCTACTGTCCACGTATTACAGTAAAAAGTTAAAGATGGGTTTACAACTCCTGAAAAGAGAGGCTGGAATTAATTCACAGTTTTCCTCTCTCCATAGCCCCTACTTTTTATGGAAACCCCCGGCAGCAAGATTAAGCCATGCACAAATAACTAGGTCTGCAGCCTTGGGCATCGATGGTATAGTTGTGGGGAGTGGATCCAAGGAGGAAGCAAGAATTCCAGACTTGTCTAACTGAGGAGTCTCATAGAGAACTCTTGAAAGACAAGAGCTCCCATGGAAATTGATATGGAAAAGAGATGAACAGTTGGGCCTGGAGAGATCACTCAGTTGGCAAAGCGTTTGCTGTGCAAGTGTGAGAACTGGAGTTTAGTCCTCAGAGCCCATGTTGTCAACCACAATAACAGCAGCAGCAGCAACAACAACAACAACAACAAAACAAAAACAAGAACAAGAAACTAGGCCAGGAGGAACAAGCTTATCAGGACAGTACTGGGAGGCAGAGACAGGTGGCTCTCTGGGGTTTGCCCACCAGCCAGCCTAACTAAATTGGGGAAAGTCCAGGTCAGTGCAGAGACCATGCCTGAATAAGCAAGGTGAATGGCACCTGAAAGAATGCTACCTTTGATTGACCTCTGGCCTCTGTCTGCACATACACACCCATGCGTATGCACCATCCTCGCCTGTAAAATGAGCAGTAACAATTTATAGAGATCAATGTAAATACATCCACAGAGACTCATTAAACCTCCGCAAGTGTTCATAAGCAAATCGTAGACTCCTTGGTGGCACGGATTAGGTCGGAGTCATCCCGACTCCACAGATGTCCTGGGACATAAACACTGTCTTTTTGTTTTCCTCTCAGCCTTGCTCATTGGGCAGACTTATAGGCTTGCTGTCTTATCTTGGGTAATTCCTGTATCTCTTCGAGCCCTCCATCTTCTCAGACTCTCTGCCCCATTTGGTAGGACCTTGGCTTAATCTGTACCTTCCAAAGAGCCCATCAGAAGACACCTCTTCATGTGAGTTTCATTCAGAGCAAATTTTCCCAGACATGACCCTGTGTCCTTGTTTATATGTGTATATTCTTTCCCCCACACTTGGTGACAAGCTCCATATGTTATCATTTGTCTAGTACCTGGAACTGAGCTGGGCGCATCATAAGTACTTATTGAATGGAATGGCTGTGGTACAGTATGCTTGAGAAACCTTAGATGAACATGAGATGAGTTTGACAATTTTTCAAATTCTCTGGCTTTTCCTGCCTCCCTATTCCATAGTTTTCTCCAGTTTGAGAAAATAAACAAATAGGTACTTTCAACATCTCCGTGAGGAACTCGCAGCTTTGAAGAGAGACCGTAAAATTCAGATTGTGAACCCAAGTCAAGACTTTTGCATTCAGCATCAGTGAATGCAGGGCAGGCAGCAGAGCTTGAGGCCACACAGATCTAACTACAGACAGACATTTCTTTAGGGCCAGTCACTAGAAAACCTTGTAGTCAACTGTGTTCTTTCTGTTTTCCTGAGACTAGCAGCCTGGCTCTGACTCATTCTGTCTGGGGGCATGAAAAAGCCTGGTTTATGTGGAGTGCCTCTATCCCCACGTCCTTGCTTGATTTGCATTCTGGTAAACCTCAGTCTCTTGCCTCTCACCCTTTCATCACTGTGTAGACAGTTCAGAAATTCTCTGCGCAGTAGAGATCGTGCTTTGAATTTTTCTTTTTTCGAGACAGAGAGCTTCATGTGTCCCAGTCTGGCCTCGAATTCTCTATGTAGCCCAGGATGACCTTGAACTATTCATCTTCCTGATTCTACTTCCAGAGTACTGGGGTGATAAAGGGGGTGGTGTCTTTAACATAGCAGTTCATGGATGTTCCTGTGGTCATTTCTGTTTTAAAGAGGTGCATAAAGGACAGAGAGGTCAAGCTCGCATTACAGATGTAGAGGTAGTTGAGGGTCAAACCATGGAGCCAATTAGTCAGCTCTAGAGGTGGCCTCTGAAGTGTCCTGTTGGTTGAAAGGGGGACCAATAGATGAGAACATGTCTGATGAGAATAGATACACTTTTCTGTTTCCTAAGACCATGCTTCCTCATGGCGGTAGACCCTAATCTCCATAACTATGAGTCAAAATTATCCTTAAGGCACTATGCCAGCCATTGCGTTGTGCTAAGAAGAAACTAAACAAAGTCGCCCATCTAAAGAGCCTTCTCTGCTGTGGATAGTCTGTTCACGTTGTGCTTATCTGTTCATGCATTTTCTTTATCTTTGAAACTAAAAACTCCACCAAAGTCAGAATACTATAACCTTCATTTTTCCTGTGGCCCCAGGGCTCAGAATATGGCAGCCTTGCAAAAGATAATCCTTTGGTAACTCTTCATGGAAAATCTGAGCTTGTGTTGTGTTTGGCCCTAGAGTTACTTATAATCCCTCCCCAGCAGCCAAGAGCTTGACAATTCCATCAACAATACAGTTTCTATACTGTATGGTCAGAGGATCCAAGCATGTGCTGACAGTGTACAGAACATAATTCTCATTAATCCGGAATGGAATCTGAGGCTAAGCAGAGTGTAGAACTGGAGTTGGTGGCAATTCTCAGAAAACTGAGTGTTTGTACCCTCCCATTCCCTAGACACTTCCCTCCCTGCGTCTCTCCCTGTTTCTGATGGCGCAGGGCAATTTTTCTCAGTGGCCAGTACCGTGTCCAGACTCTACCATGCACTTAAACTGGTAAATGGCTGACCAGTGGCAACTTGGCCATTCATTCTAGAATGGTTGGGGGAAGGTTGTCTTTTTTTAGCAAAAATTATAAGATGATTCATTATTCTAAGTGGCCTGGGAACAAGACAAACCACATTTCTCCAAGTTATACAGATAAAATACTTTATGAAAATAACACTGAAAAATAATGATAGGTAATATATATCGAGTACTTACATTGGTCATGTGTTTAGATAACAACATTTGATACCCATAATTCCATTTTCTCTCTGCTTTCTGGAAGTGAATAATGGCTATTTTCAGTTCAGAAGGAGATTAAAACCCTAACTGACTCTTACAAACCTAGTATTTAGCAGAGTTAGGAGCACAGTGTGTCTGACTTCAATAACTGAGCTCTTTGCCTCCCTGTACCTGGCTTCTGAGAAGTGGATCATACAGCTTCCTGGCAGTTTCTACTGTAGGACATGTCAGCCACCATTTCTTTACAGTAGGACATGCTGCCACCATATCTTCTACTGCAGTACATGCCTGCTACTGTGTTTTTAAAGACAGCCCACCTAAGGGTAGGTGAAGAGGGATCTATGAAATGTGCTGTCATAGCGATAGACTCAAGCTCAAACCATTCAGCTCCTTTCCCCAGGCGAGTGGTCCTTAGGTGACTGCAGGGTAAATCTATGGTCCTTCCATCCCACCACTGCCTGGCAACCCATGGTCTGCCCACTCTCACACAGCAGAACATTGTTAGAACAGAATTTTAGAGACTAGCTAGCCCATGGCCTCCATGGCCTCCCGGTGGAGGTTGTGACAAGGTTAAGCGTGCTT
The DNA here is from genome assembly GCF_021556685.1 of Rattus norvegicus. Taxonomy (NCBI): domain Eukaryota; kingdom Metazoa; phylum Chordata; class Mammalia; order Rodentia; family Muridae; genus Rattus; species Rattus norvegicus. Next base: position 40,679,251 of record NC_141546.1, on the reverse strand, counting down.
AAGAAAACACAGCTAAGACATTGCTAGAGTCAACAAAAATCTTATCTTTTAATTGTAGTTTTTAATTGGTTACGTCTGTTCTTTGGCAACTTCATAGGTGTAAACAATACATTCTGATTATCCTCTAGCCCCACCCTCCCATTTCCCTCCTTTCCTAGCAGCCTCCACCACAGTCCCTTTCCCAGATACATGACTCTGGTTTTGCTTTATGACCCATCTCATGTAAATGGGGTAGTCTGTGTGACCACTAGATTGGACTGTCCTTTGGAGTCTGGTGGGGTCTATGAGAACCCTTAATTTTTAAGTTTGACCCATTTCTCAGTGACAACCTTTTCAAATTCTGACCTTTTTCGCTGCTTTCTTTATTACTACAGATTCCTTGTTTAAAAATACCTCTTCTCTTCTCTCTCTGATCCTCCTAAGGTTTTCCCATCTCCCCTTTCACCGTGTCTCTGATGGCTTCCCAGGCTATTTCTGAAGGCACATAAGTGTTGAATAATGTCCATTTCTATAGCTAGCTGTGGTTTGTATTTTCTTTGTGGACAGGCAGGGCTATGACAGCAATGTGCGCTATGGACAGCTGTTACTGAGTCTGACAAACAGGGACGTGCCCCCATGGCTATTTTTAAAGTGTGCTTTCAAAGATGCAGGGCTAGGGCACTTGCCTTACCCTCCTCCACACTGGCTGTGTTTTTCTAAGGCATAATTTACCAAAGTTGTGGTCATGGTTTCTTCAAGGGCTCAGCTCCCCAGAGGGTCCCAGCCAATGACACGCCTTGTGAAAAAAAGGGTGGGAAGACTGACTTGCCGGAAACACAGTGACCCATTGAGTGAACTGGTGTCCATCAGTGATTCTTATGAATGGATGACTAATTGTTTTTATGGGAACAGAAACAGTGAAGAACTTCTCATAATGCCCAAGCCTCTTAGATTACACCAGTATCTTGCCCTTTTCATAACTGCTGAGGGGAAATGACATTGTAAAAACTTCAGCATTTCTGATCATTTGGTGAGCACAGTTTATCATATGAAACCCAATTCTACCATTCATTTATGTTGTGTGCCTCTGTGCAAGTCTTGGCACGTGTGTGTGTGTACATGTATGTGTGCATGTACGTGTGTTCACACCTATAAAGGTCAAAGGTCAACCTTGCTATCATTCCTTATTTGGCTCTTTGATTTTTGCCCTGCCCTAGTACTTGCTGATGATAGGGTATGCTGGCTGGCAGTGAGCCCCAGGGATCATCCTCTCAACCTTCCCAAGGTGCTCACCACAGTGCTTGGCATTTTTCCATGGGTTCTGGGGATAGAACTCAGATCCTTGTGCTCGCTTGTTAGGCATTTTTTACCCACTAAGCTGTCATGTAAGCTCTGCTCAGGTCTGTGGCTCTGACCCTTTTGTGTCTTCTGAATATGAGTTGTACTGTGTGCTGAAGGACACTTTTACTTTAAACTGCGGGGAACCCTAGGAGAGAGTGTCAAGGCTATCTCTCAGGTGGATATTTACCGCCCCTGCTGCAGGACTGGCTTCCCAGCATTGAGTTTTGAGGCTTCCTCCCCAAGAAATAAAAATGACGATGGTGATATTGTTGAATGGAAGAAGAATAATAAAAGATTCAAGTGAAATTTAGCAAAGGGTCGAAATGTCTTACCTAACACTTTTTTTCTTTAAAAACAAATATATAAAACAGGTACGAGATATATCTTTGTATTTCTGAATTTGTGCCACGGGAGGGGTAATTCTCTGAAAAAGACCAAGTGACATCCGTACAGTAGAGACACTCACTGTGGCTCATTCCTTCTATATGCTCTGTTCTTTGTGGACATCCTCACTGTAGTGCTTACACAACCAGCCTATTTAGTAAAGATGCAAACCTATGGGATCCACATGACTGTATGGGCACATTTACACCTGCATGACAGAGAGGGGTTCACTCAGCTCCCTTAGCCTGAGATAGACACATGATATTATACTTTATCCTGCCTGTCTCAGAGTTATTAGGTGTGCAATATCCAATAAATGGCCTAGGGACATCCTAGAAAGCTTCTCTCTCTCCGTCTCTCTGTCTGTCTGTCTGTCTGTCTGTTCCTCTGTTTCTGTCTCTCTTTCATTTGTGTTTTTTTTTTGTGTGTGTATGTAGAGTTTACTTGCATTCATGTTTGTTTATATGTACATATATATGTACATGTGTGTACATGCCCACACATATCACAGCACTTGAGTGGAGGTCAATGGACAACATACAGAAGTCAGTGTCTTCCTTCCATTGTGCGGGTCCCAGATATTAAATTCAGATCACTAGGCTTGGCCATAAGAACCTGTATCTATTGAGTCATCTTACTGGCCCACATCCTGGCACTTACAAATGCTGACCCAGCATGATGTCATAGCATGCTAATGAAGTATGCTAATACCTTTCCCTACCACCAATTATTTAGCAAGTTGGCAAATGGGATACAGATGACCTCTATAACTGCTCGATTGCAATCACTGTATGTTTGTAGAAGGGATGTTATTAGCTAATTTTGTAGCCATAAAATGTGTGTGTGTGTGTGCATGTGTGTGTGCATGTGTGTTGTGCATATGTGTGTGTGCAAGTGAGTGTACTTGTGTGTGTGTGCTTTTGCGTGTATGCCTGTGCATGTGTGTGTTACTTTGTGTGTGTAGCTCAGAGGTCAACTTTGGGTATTGTTCTTAGAAAGCCTTTCACCTTGTATTTTGAGACAGCTCTCTCACTATGTCCTGGAAGTCACTGGTTTGGCTGACTGGCTGACCATTTAGCCAATCCTCCCCAAAGACTTCCTCTCTCCATCTCCTCAGCTCTGATATTTGGCATTACAAGCTTGTCCACTCTGCTGGGTTTTCTATAAAGAGCTGGTTTGGGGGATTGAACTCTTGTCCTCATACTTCCCAAGTGTTCTAATGATTGAGCCATTTCCTCGGCCCCTTCACACTTATTTTTTTTTTATGTGAACCTACTATGTCTCATTACAACTTAAATTTGTGACTTTGATAACTGAGGGAGAATGCTTACATTAGCATTTTCTTAGACTCTGAACTGTGAGGATCCTATTGGTTTTCTTGGAAGATAGTTACCCATCCTTGCAAGCTACCCTTGACACTTCCTCATTAACATGCCACCTCAAAACTGCCCAGATCTACAGAGATAGATCAACTCAATGCTCATGGGTAAATAGGTCCGTTTGGAGAATTCCTTAGAATACAGGGAGCCATCTGCCTTTCCATGTGTGAGTGAGTAGAGAGCCAGATGTTCATTCTGCAGAAGAAGGAGCAGAGTCTAAATGGAAACTTCACACACATCTCAACATCTTTGTACCACGGGAATGCTATGGAATGCTGTCAGAGGAATTACATCATAACATCTGTTTGTTCATTGTCTAATTCTCCTAGGAATGCAAGTTCTTCTCTGCCCTTTGCTTCACTTCTTTTCATGGTCATGCTTATGTTCATGGTGTAGAGGTGTGTGTGTGTGTGTGTGTGTGTGTGTGTGTGTGTGTGTGTGTGTGTCTGTGAGTGTGTCTATGTGTGAGTGTGTGTGTCTGTGTGTGTGAGTGTGTGTGTGTGTGTATTTGCAAGTGTGTAGGTGCTTGTGAATGTGGGACAATGGTTGATGTTGGGAAGCTTTCTTGATAATTTTTAGCTTATTTGAGGCAGGGTGTGCCAGTAGAACCCAGTGCTCAGCAATATGACTAGTCTCTCTTGCCACCTTGCTCTGGGAGTCCTAGCCTCTTCCTCATGAGGCTGAAATTATGGGTGGGATGCCATACCTACTTGGCATTTATGTGGGTTCTGAGTATCTAAATTTCAGGCCTCTTGCTGACATGGCAAAAACTTTAATGCCAAGGCATCTCCTCATCTTGATAAGTTTCTTCAACTTTTCAATTATCATTATTCATTATATATTACAGTTGGCATCATTATATTTTCTTGCGTGTATATAATGCGTTTTAATCATATTCACCCTGGATTACCCTCCCTGTCCCTTCTGCTCCTGCTGATGCCCTTTCTCCACCAGCCAGTGCCACCTCTACAATCCTGCCATTTTTGTGGCTTTTCTTTTGTTTTTGTTAGTCAGTGAGTGTCATTAGGTTTGCTTAGAGGAGAATAGGTGAGATGTTATTTACAGTACCACGGTGATTTAACAGAGGATATGTCACTGAGGAAAGTGTTCCCCCCAAAAACCATTAATTGCATACAGAACCTTGCAGAGGGGTGGGGCCTCAGGAGACCGAGTGATAGATGTATTTTAATCTCTCTTCATGGAAGTTAGCCCATTACCTGTTCATTGAGGGGCTGTACTGAAGGACCAGATAAAGGATGAAGTCCATATACATCAAACGATAAAGGGGGTGACTTCTTCAGTTTGAAGAACATGAATCCATGGCCCAAGGACACCAATGACGAGCCTGATGCTATACAGTGTCATTGGCAGCTTTACTGCCATCATGACCCTTGAATTCCTCTGGGCTCCTGAGGCCCCACACCCCTGACAGATTCTAACATGCAGTCAATGGTTTCTGCATATTAAGGCAGAAAAACTTTCCTCAGTGGCGTATCCACTGTTGCCTTGCCGACGCTTTTTGTGTCTTAAGCTTTCTGGTTCTAGGGAACGCGTCAGAGATGGGGGATAAGCAAAAACAAACACAAACCTCATTCTAGTTTTATTCCGTTGCTGTGATAAGACACCCTCTGATCAGGAGCTCTTTAGAGACAAAAAGGTCATTACCTATCTCTGTTCTTTTACTTGGCTCCCAATTCTAGGACACAGTTTACCATTGGTAGAAGTCAGGGCAGGGACCTAAAGCAGAAACCATGGAGGAATGCTGCTTGGTAGCTAGCTTTCAGGCTCATGATTGGCTAGCTTGCTACACAGTCGAGGGATCATCTGCCAGGGAATGCTACCACCCCAAGTAAACTGGCCCTGCTTACATAAATGTACAAGCTGATAGTCCCCCACAGATATGCCCCCAGGCCAGTCTGATCCCTTAGGACAGTCCTTGGTCTAAGCTTTCAGGCAATTCAAGCTTTATCAAGTTGACATCCAGGAGGAGCATCCTTATCCTTCATTGAGAATCAGGGCATGTTGCACTGAGAGCAGCACCAGGCGTCCCTATGGAAGAATTCACTCACCACTGGGAGATGCAAACCCAACAGTGCACTCTCTGCTTTGAAATTCTAGAAATAAATCAGAACCACATGGAGACAGGGATGGGGCCAGATGGTCATTGCTTGGTCCTTTCCAGCTCTCTGACTCAATTCTGGTGATTCAGTCAGAATGGAAATAGCATCCCATCTTCCTCTAGGCTTCTTGTCTGTATGCTTTGTGGGTGGTGCAGCTCTGATAGGAAACCTTCCAGAACTACAGCATCCACAGAGCCCTGGCTCCTACTTGAACTTGCCAAAGGGCCTTTTCAGGGCTAAGGACATAGTTCAGTTGGTAGAGGCCTTGCCTAACACACATTAAGTCCCAGACTCCATACTCAGCAATATATATAGGCAATTGTAGTACATGCCTATAGTCCAGGCCTTAGCAGGTAGGCCTTCTTGGGTAGACACAGGAAGACCATAAGTTCAAGGTCATGTTCTTCTATACATTCAGTTCTAGGCTAGCCAGGCTTCTTTCTCAAAGAGGAATGACTGCATTATTTTTAAAAATGAAGGATTCAGACAAAATAATGGCTATGGTCATTAACTATCTCTGTTCTTTTTCTGAAAGACAACTCAAAAGGAAATTAACAGGACAAAGTTATAACCACTGGCACTAAAACGTTAACTGCTAAGGCATCATAGGACATTATCCAAACATTAGCCATGGCTTTTCAAGCTGAGCTGATTACAAAGTCACTAGAGAAACTTGGCTCACAAGTTTCTGCTTCAGTAGGTTTGGAGTGGCATCCTGGAGTCTTCTTTCAGTCTCACAGCCACCTAGTCAGTTCTGATTGTCACCTGCTCTGGAAGCCACAGTCTAGAACACCTCAGGATCTACCCAAAGAACGGGTCCTATCTTTATTCATATCTTTATTTATTAGGCGTGTGTCTGTGCGTTTGAGTGTGTGTGTGTCAGTATGGGAGTGTGCACATGTGACTGTGGCTGCCCACTGAGGTCATCTCTCTTAGAGCTTGAGTTATGGGTTGTTGTGAGCTGCCTGATGTGGGGGTGAGGGTGAGGGGGCTGAGATGTAGCCTCGGGCCCTCTGCAGGTACAGTCAGTGTGTGCTCTAACCTCTCACCCAGCTCTCCAGCCCACCAAGCCCTACTTCTGAGACCGCTATTGAAACATAAACCTGGTCAGGATTCTGGTTTGAGAGAGAAAGGGGTGAGGACATGGCTTATCTTGCAGACATAGGGACACGAGATTGCTCCTCAGAACTCATGCACAAAAGCTGGTCAGCATGCTGGTGTGCATGTGTAAACTCAGTGCTGGGGAGGTGGTGACACATGGCACGTGCCTTCTTGATGCTCACTGACCCTCCTTTGACAAGTTCCAGGCCAGTGAGAAATGAATTTGTTCTTCAGCTTGTACATACACAGACACATACAGACGCACCCAGATATGCCACACAGACACACACAGACACACAGACACACATAGACACATGCAGACACACAGAGACACAGACACAGAGACACACATAGACATATGCAGATATACACAGACACACACAGACACACAGACACATAGACACGTGCAGACAAACACAGACACACACACAAATACATGCACACACACAGACAGACATACACAGACACAGGCACACACACAATACACACAGACACACACACACAGACACATACAGACATACACAGGCACACACACAGATACATATGCACACTTACAAATTTTTCTTCCTCTGTTCTCCACCCTTGCAGAAAACCAGAAAACTTAATTTTCTTTTATGTAGTATTACCACAGTTTTAAAGACTTGTTTTGTAACCCGCAGTGTGTGAAACACACCCAGTGAGGGAGAGGGAAACTTGGATTCGTTTTTAAGTTCCTTAGTTTGTTTTTATGCTCTGTTTGGCTTCTGATCAGCTAGACTTAGAGTGCTCCTGTTAAGAGAGCCTGTTGAGGGCCAAGTCTCAAGTTTGTCTGAGTAATTCTTTAGCATTACTTATGTGAGATATTAACTAATGAGCTAGACTCCCTCATCTGGTGAAATCATGACAGGGAAAGATAACAGATTTGGAATTAGCCAGGAACAGATGATATACTAGATTTTTCTGGATGAATCTGAGATGTAGAATTTAGAAAAAACCATTGCTTTTTAGGGAGAAACAATGTATGTATGAGGAACCACGTCATAGATAGGGAGCTTATGGAAACATGGAGGATGGAAAGAGAGAGAGAAAAGGAAGGAAAACAGAGAGAAAAAGCTGTGAGTGTGTAGTCCTCATGCTGGTAATCCCAGCAGAAAGGGAGGAAGGTAGGAGGGTCAAGATCATAGACTACATGGTGAGTCCAATATTAGCCTGGGCCCCGTAAGAGGCCATTGTATGAGGGAGAATGGAGGGAGGAAAGGAGGAGAGAGGAGCAAATAATGAAGAGAAAGAGAAAGAGTGTGTTAGCTATGGATCTAGACAGATGATAGATACATGATAGATAGATACATACATAATCCACAGATAGATACATACATACATACTTAACACATACATGCATGAGCTGTAATAGAGAGGTGGAAGTGATTTCGTGGGTAAAGGACTCTTTACCTACTCTTCAGCTCCTTGCCTGGAAGTTACTCCTCTGAGAATTCTTCTGCTGTCCTAGGAGCTTCTAAAGGAAAACAATGGAAGTTAATGGTCTTGGAGAGGTGGTAAGTGAGAGTCTAGGCAAGGCTCAGAGGTGCCCAGGCAGTTACCACGGGGTTGCTGGATGGATCTAGGCACTGCATCATGGCAGGCGGGCATTATCAGGAGCACTGAGAATTCCTACCACTTGACGGGGTCTGCCATATTGTTTCCTTTTCAGGGCACATTTGATAATGTTATTAGATGTTTGAGTGTCTTGCCATTTAGCTGGACCCATCATATATGCCTGTGTGTGTGTGTGTGTGTGTGTGTGTGTGTGTGTGTGTGTGTGTAATACTTCCCTTTTGATCCAATAGATAATATGGATTCACAGAACTTATATTTCAATATAGGTTAACTTAAAATCTTAAAAAGAATCATGCATATTTTGTGAACTTTTGTGAACCATTTATTATATACTTGACCACTATTCCCTTCTCTCTCTCTCTCTCTCTCTCTCTCTCTCTCTCTCTCAACAGAACTAGAGGAACTTTAAAAAAAATCTATATATTATATTGTTAAAAATACAGATTTCAATGAGGGTAAAAGGCTCAGAAGGTAATTTGACTCTGAAACTTATAACCGAAGTTAAATTTCTGGGACACACATGATGAATGGAAAGAACCAAGTCCTGCAGGTTGTCCTCTGACGACCCCATGTGTGCCATGAAGTGCACACCTCCATTCACAAATGAATACAATAAGATATAAAATAAAATTAATCTTCAAATGTTTGGCCTGCTCTTCCCCATGGTAATGTTGGATCTGGTCAGCTTCCTGTCTAAAAGGTGAACTTTTCAGAACCTAACATGTTTTGATAAAATCTTGTATGTGATCTGTTTACACATTTAGTAACTCTCTGACTTATGTTTATGAGATTTTCATGTGCTCTTTTGTCTGCTTTGTGGTACTAGGGATTAAATTCAAAATTCTTGTACATGCTAAGGAAAGCTTTATGGATCTCATTAAGTTTGAGATTCAGCTTAAGACTTTAGTCTTTTTTTGTAAGATAGGAATGCTAAAGAACTGAAATTTATTTTTTCAATGCTTGTGACTAAAATTCAGGATTTACGAATTTTGAGCACAAATGTTTGGAAGTGAAATGTATCTCAGAAGGCTCCTATACTAAGGGCTTGGTCCTTCACTGGTGGCAGTCCTGTGGGGAAATCTGGAAGTGTTAGAAATTGGCATTTAGCTGGAAGAAATAAGTCTCCGGGCAGGAGAGTGGTATTCCAAGTTGAATCTTGTCCCAGGCTCTTCTCTGTTTGTTGTTTGCATCTTGCTTGGAGTTGAGTTGCTGTGGTCTGAGTAGCTTTACTTCTCTACGTCCTTGCACCCAGCACAGAGACAATGCCTGACTTTGTGCTAAAACCACCAAAGATGTGAGCCGAAACAGATCTCTTTCTTTTCGGTTGATATATTTGTCCAATGTGAGGAGTCTTGTTAACACTCCGGACAAGTGCTGTGCCGCAGAGTTATAGCCCTAGCCCCGTTTGAGATAATAATTTCAATCTACTTAATTAATTTTATCCAGTGCTGAGGACTTAATCCAGTCTTGCATGCTAAGCAAGTGCCATATCACGGAGGAAGCATCTCTTATGACAACGTGTCATCCCTTATCCAACCCTGCCAGCCTTATCAGAAGCCTTTGCTAGTTTACCTGTCAGCAGTACTTGCTCTTCCTAACTGCTGTGACGTCTACTGGGACAGAACAGTAACCCGACTGTCCTACAAGATTCCAGTTCATGCCCTGCCTATTGAGATGGCAGGAAAGGTGGTGAGATCCTTCCCTGGTGATGATAAGAAATGAGAATTGGAAAAAGTTGCCCAGAAGGGCTAAGTTCCAGTTCTGGTGAACAGGGTCACTGACTGATAAGCCAGGGTTGCACTGTCTATGGAGGGGTGATTTAAGAAAGCAGCAGAGGTCACTCATTGCCTTTAAGGCATTCGTTTCTAAGTGGGGAAAGTCATGCAAGGAAACATGTCAAGAATAAAGCTAAAGAATTCATATCATATTGCAAAGGTTGCTACTGATATGAGCAGGACAGCTCCTGACCATGCAGGTTCCTCACCGTGGTAAGGGCAGCGGCGTGGGGTGGGGGGGGGGGAGGTGGGGGGTAGTCACCATGAAAAAAGAAAACTATCGTTCTGCTGTTGCATGTGCTGATGAGTAACAGGCTCATAAAGATCACTGTTCTGCAAGGGTCATGCAAAACCAAGTAATGAGGTGGGAGATGTGGAAGCTCCAGGGGCAGAGAGAGCAGGTATGCAAGCTAGAAACAAGTCAGCCAGGGGTTCTTCGGGTGAAGAGCTCCACGAGGCACACCAAGGACAACAGTCAGTTTGTCAACCTTGAGCGCACGGCAAGAAGAGCTGGCCTACAGAGGCCTGGCCACTGTTACTACTATGCCCTGTGCTGTGTTCTTCTGGGGAAGTAGAATTACGTCTGAGTATAGTTACTAAGACAGTTTAACTCGACCTTCAGTTTCTCGGTAAAGGACATCGTGGGGTTCAAAAGTACTTGGGGAAAAAAATGTCTTGACGCTTGCGTTAGATACATGTATGAAATTTGCAAACAGCTCAAGAGTAAAACTATAAGAAGAAAATAAATAAGAGGCGAGGCAGACTAATGAAGGGGGCTTGAGAAGGCGGATATGCTTCCATTAGGAAGTTATTAGCCCTTGATCTGAAGGTCATGTTCTGTAAGAGAACCAGACCTCGATAAGGTGATGGGGAAGGTGGGTAAAAGGTATTTGTCTCTTTCTAAACATTTTAAGGTATAATTTCACCTTTTGATTTCCTTTCATTTTTTTTCCCCTTATGCTGATTGATACGGGCTCTTGCAGGAATAATGTATGAAGAGCTGTTCAGAGGCACTAGGGTTTAGTGTCTCTGGGAAAGCGAATCCAAAGGAGGTGGAATGGCGGACTGTGCCGTGTGACTTCATGCCAGCTGCCATTGATAAGGTTCTCACATGTGGAGAACAGCAGAGCCTTTATCTATTATGGCCCGGGTGTGATTCCCTGCGATCAGAACTGAGGGACCCAGGCTAATGCAGAGCCTAACAACAGGTCATGACGTTGTATTGTGTAGTGGAGAGAAAGCTGCAATAACCCCAAGGTGTTTACTGTTTCCCGTGTTTTAATACCTAGTGGAAGACGAAAGGGAGCTGACGTTGTGTTCTACTCCTTGGCATCTTTCCTGAGACAAGAGGTCAGATGCCTTTAACGAGAACTTCCCCTCTTAGGAAAGACCCTTCAGGAGTCAGGATACTGCCTACATAAGTTAATTTGAGTACTTTTGGCTTTGTGAATTCTGTAAATCTCCAGTCAGAAAGGCTGAGGCATTTCAGGAGCGAAGAGGAATTTTCTGGGGTGACTTTGTTAATTACAGTGAATAATTTATCTTTTCTTCTTTCACTTTCTAGTTTTATGGTAGTTTTTTTTTGTTTGTTTGTTTTTAATAGCAAATGTGTAGATTCGGTTGTTTGAGGTTGTGTGTAAATCTCCTTTCCACATGCTATGATTAATGCTGTGTGTGTTCGAGATTTCCTGGAGTTGTGATAAGGAAATACTGATATCATTACTCATTCACTGGCATGAATCTCTCTGCCTCGCTCATATTGAGAGACAGGCGAAGACGATGCACTGGTCCAGATAATCTTTGGAAAGTAAGGCTGAAATCTGAAGTTTCATAGCAGGAAATCAATCTCCTAATCCCTCTCCCTCTTTCCCCCCTGTCTTTCTTGTGTGTGTGTGTGTGTGTGTGTGTGTGTGTGTGTATGTGTGTGTCCACATGTGTGTACATGTGTGCCATGTATATGTGTGCCTGTATGTATGGAGGTTAGAGGTCAATACCAGGTGTCTTCCTCATTTCCTTCCCATTTTACTTTTGAGAAAGATTCTCTCATTGAATGGGAAGCATCAGTTCTGCCAGATCCATTCACCACCTAGCTTTGTGGACTCTTCTTTCCTCCTATAGCACTAGGGCTGCAGACACATGCTGCCTCAGCCATGCTTTCTCATGGACTCTGGGTGCTCAATTCAGTTCCTCTGACTGTCGTGACATCCACCTATGTTACATGTCACTGAGGAAGTCCATTTCAAACATGTTCTGGTGTGTGGAATGAAACACTGTATTTGTGGCCTAAAGGAGAGTCTGCCTCCATTTTTGTCCTCCCATAAATTCTCCTTTATTTCATTCTTTAACAGATTTTTTTAAAGATGTACATCACTAGAAAATAAGAATAAAAGGAATGTAAGACCGGGGCTGCAGAAATGGCTTTGTGGGTAAGAGTGTTTTCTGAGCAAGCATTAGGACCTGTGTTCAGATCCATCTACACACTAGGCATAGTCATGCGAACCTGTAACCCAGGATTGCATGGGCAAAGATAAGAACATCTATGGGCTTGCTGCTTGTCAGCCTAGCTCCGGGCACAGGGAGAGACCCTGTGTCTAAGGCATAAGGTAAAAAGTGGGAGGGTACCAAATGTTGTCATCTGTTCTCTATAAATGGGCATGTACCACCCCCTCACATACATGCAAATCTCACTTTTACACACACACACATACACACACATACACACGTACATGCATCTCTCATAACACACATCACATGTACATGCATCTCTCTCACATACATACAGACACACACATATACAAATACATATATATATATATATACACACATAAAGAGAAGTGGAGAGAGAGGAAGCTAGGGAGCTAATTTCTACCTTTGACCTTCTTTGTGTTGGGACTATTCTTGTAATAGTCTAATTGAACTAATTGCTTCTGTATTACCTTGTCAGAGGTAGGAAAGGGTGATGTGAGGAACAGGGTCACAGATCCATGCTGTTTTCTTCAGTACTCTGAGATGTTGCCTTAAGCCTTTGGGGATCCCAATTCAGGCAAAACTGGATCCTTGGCCTTGACATGGGAAAGCTTTTCGGGATGGCCCAGTATGAAGTAGAGCCCGGCTTTGTCACATGTAGAGAGAACGCTCAGGGAAAGAATAACGGTTACCTGAGAGCGTGCACGTGGGAGTGGCAACCCGAGTCACTGAACGACATGTTAGCAGACTTTTTTGAAGCAATAAACGCTTAATAAAAGACAAGTTTTAATGAAGATTTTAAACATTGGAGTTAAGAGAAAGATAATTGGGGAAGAGTAAGACATGGCTCAGTGTGGGTACAGGCTCCTCAAGGGAGAACCTCAATTAGTGTCTGAGCATTAGCCACACAGGCCATTTTGGTGACTCTCAAGTTACATCTTAAAGAGTTACTAAGAAAAAAAATCCAATTTTTTTCTTTTTTCTTTTTTTTTAAATTTTAGTTTGACTCTGGAAGTACCTTGGATGGCGTTACTATTGTGATAAAACCAGGAACCTCCAGAGTCATACTTAAGACAAGTCTTCTTCTGAAAAGGAGGCTTCTGGGGAGAGGCCTAGAAAGCAAAGGCACGTTTACAGGTGGGACTGGACAAAGGCCCTAGTCAAATGGCGTTAATTGTGCTGGGGTTCTTGGTTCTGAGCTGGTGAGAGGCTCCATCCAGACTCTGGGCTGAGGGTCTCCTTTCCCATGGCCCCATCATTCCCCACTTTCTCTCTTGCCTCCACAGAAGAGATGGGTAGGGAGCAATATTTCAGATGGTCTGGTATTATTTGAGAGGTACTCCACATCTTTGTCTGTCATCTGCTTTGGATTTAACCTTACTTCACTTCATGGAGATGGTTTTATTGAACCTTGCCTGGTTTTCTAGTCACAGTAATCTGTGGTTGGAGCTGTGAGGTTTCTGAAGCTCCAGAGTTCTCGTATTTATTATGGCCAGGTGAACAGGCTGAGGTCTCCTGTGACCCAGAACCCCATGATAGGAAGCTGGGAAATAAAAGCACACAGGTGCCATTCACAGCCACCCCACATGTTAATGCAGGTCTAAAATCCCCAAACTTGGTCCAGTGGGGCGCACGCTGAGACGTATGGGTAACGGGCCGCAGAGATTGGATTATAAATCTTGGGAAGTAAGCTTTCAGAGGTAATATCTGATGCAAAAAGAAAGACTTGGGGGGAAACTAGATTCCTTAATCGATTGAAAACCTGCCTTACAAAAGCTTTTACACATTTAAACATCAACCTATAAATCAAGTTAGAAATAGCCCACTCAGGAATGGAGGAGTTCTTGCCATGCGAAATATTAATTGGTCTTTTCAAGACAGAGAGAACACTTCATTTAAAGGATGTCACTGGGGTGGCAGCAGAGAGGGCAGAAACCCTAGAATGAAACCATCTTGTGGATCTTGGGTTATCACGCACTACAAATGGAGAAGCGAGGCTCTATCATGCTGGTCCTCGGTCCATTCTGCTTGGTTTTCTGGAGTCCTCATGCCTTTCTTGACACAGTCCCAAGCAGTTGTTGTAAACTACTTATTAGAAAATTATTTGAAAGTAGACCTTGGACTTCTGCTTGAAATTGGACTTTGGAACTCCTGGAATTTTCAAGGGATGCTTGGAGGACCACTGAATTTCAAAGATAATTTCTCTGCAAAAATCAGCAATTAGCGAATCACAAAAGGGAGACAGGAAGCTCATGGCTATTCCTTCATCTGCTGTAATCCACATTCTTCCTCTGGAGTAGCAAGGAAGCCAGCCCAGGAAGCTCCCAGAAAGGAAACCATATGATTAGCAAAGTTAAAACCCGATTTGCATCTAAAAAAATGGAGCAAATGCTCATTTATGTGCAAATGAAATGGAAAAGGGCTGTAGGTAAAGTGGTAGAAGCCTAAACAAAACAAACACTTAATTTTCTTTTATTGTACACAGCGACTATTAATAATATATAGTACCAAGTCAGAAACGTTAGGCAAAGCAGGGGGGCAGTAAACGCGGCAGGCCTGTGGCTCACTGTTGATGCTAGCGAGTTATTGCTCCTGAGTTCACATAAAATGCAGATGGAGGGACAAGAGAGCTATTTGGTGACATCAGCATTGGCCATGGACTACTCAGAAGGAGAACCAATAAGAGAGGGCCAGCAGCAGGGAAGGGTCTTTGGAGGATGTTAGAAAAGGGCTGGAAATTACCACATAACTGGTAATAGTGCTTGAGGAACTCTAGTCATGTCTCATTATAGATCACCAAAGTGGGTAAGAAGACCATTGAACTCCCCTTACTGCAGATGAAGTAAGAGTTCTGAGGGCTGGGACTGGGGCTTCTTGGCATAGTGCTGGCCTTATGTGAACAAAGCCCACATTCAAGCCCGAGTCTCCCATAAACTGGGTCCTGTGGCTGGTCCTATCAGCCCTCAGGAGGAAGAGGCAAGAAAATCAGAAGTTCAGCATCATCCTCTGCTACCTAATTAGTTTAGTGCCAGCCTCGACTATGTTCTTGGTGTAGTGGTTCTATGCAAGAGGGGCACAGTAAAGAATCTGCTGTCATAACTGCTCCATTAGGGGGAAGATTATTATGTGCATGAGGACGAGAGCCTGAGGCACCTGGAGGAGTCGAGAGCAGAGAGGAAAGCAGGTGACAAGTTCAGGGACAGGCAAGTGGAAGAGAGTATCAGGAGACTTGAGAAAGCACCATGGCATCAGAGTGTCAGATGGGCAGATCCCGTGGATCGTAAGGAGTGCTGCAGGGAGGAGGGCTTTGGACTTGACAGCCATGGAACACCTAAGAGGGGCTAAAAACCCTTGTTAGTGACTCTAATGCTCATGTTTCTTATGATCTCTTTTTTTTTCATTAATTTTATTCACTTTACATCCACTTTCCTCCTCTCCTCCCAGTCCCACATTTCTTTCCCCTCCTCTCTCTTCTCCTCCCCGTCCCTACCTCACATGGCACATCTGGCCCTTGCACATCCAAGTCACATCAGGACTAAGTACATTCTGTCCAACTGAGACCAGACAGACAGCCCAGTTAGGGGAAAGGGAGCTAAAGACAGGCAACAAAGCCAGAGACAGCCCTGCTCCAATTGTTAGGTGATCCACATGAAGACCAAGCTGCACATCTGCTACATGTGTGTAGGGAGCCTAGGTCCAGTTCATGTTTGCTCTTTGGTTGGGGATTCAATCTCTGTGAGCCCACATGGGCCCAGGTTACATGATCTTTCTTAAATAAATTTCATGGTTGTTAATCAAAATGTCAATTTGAAATCAAGGAACCTGTAAAGGGTGGAGATGAAGTAGCAAGACCTCAAGAGACAGACAGGTACCCAGACATGTAAAGCCTTCTACCAGTCTGCTATGTATCTACTCTGGTACCTGCAAAATAGGATATGAACTAAGATCAAATCCAGAGGCTCCTCATGGTCACTTCTTCAAAGGGCTATGGTCTCAGAATGAAAATAGCTGGTGTTAGATCCACCAAGAAACAGACCAGAGCCTCTGGGGATCAATTTGAAAAAATAATTTAATTAAAAATTTGGAGGACTAAAACAAATGTTTCTTCTTTGAAGAAAAAAATTCAACTCCAGTGCCGGGCTCAAGACTCAACAACAAAATTATTATAGGAGGTGAGCCATATATTCTTTTAGAACAAGAATATTTATTTACAACAACAGCAGCAGCAGCAGCAACAACAAAATTACAAAGCACAAAGGAAAATATAGCCCATGGATGAGAAAGAAAACAGCAGATTCCGTGGAGTTGCTCTCTTATGCTGTAGTGTCCTGCTGTTCTGTGTTGTAGATGAGATGGCTAGCACCCAAAATCAGCTCTAGAGGCTGGGAGATAGCTACACAAGCATGTGGGCCTGAGTTTGTGTGCCTGCCACCCATAAAATGTAGCTTTGTGTGCCCATACTATAACCCTAGCACTGAGGAAAAAGTGACAGGGAGATCCAGAGCTCATTGGCCAGCAGTCTGGCTCATCAGGGCTTCAGGCTGGATGAGAGCTTGTCTCAGAAGGTAAGACTGATAGAGAAAGATCTCCATGCCCAACCTTGGCTGCCCCAAGACATGTTTATATGTGTATGTGCAGTACACACACACATGCACATAGTCAGTAAAATATGTAATTAAAAACATTGCAAAGCATCTTTTTTAATTTTAATATTATTTATTTTACATCTTGACTACAGTTTACCCCCCTCTTCTCCACTTAGTCTCTTCCCTCCATCTCCGCTCTCCTTCAAACCCATCCACTCCTTCTCATGTTCCTCTTCAGAAAAGGACCAGTCTTAATGGGTATCAACCAGCCATGGCATATCAACTCGCAATAAGACTAGGTACCTCCTCTTCTATTAAGACTGGAGAAGGCAATCCAGTAGGGGAAGAGGGTCCTACAGGCAGGCAACAGAGGAAGAGACAGCTCCTGCTCCTTCTGTTAGCAGTCCCACAAGAAGGCCAAGCTCCACAACTGTAACACATGCATGGAGGACTTAGGTTAGTCCCATGCAGGCTCCTGGTTGGCAGTTTGGTCTCTGTGAGTCCCTATGGGCTTGGATAAATTGATTTTGTGTGTTTTCTTGTGGTGTCCTTAACCCTCTGGCTCCTATAATTCTTCCTCCTCCTCTTGCATGGAATTCCCCAAGCTCTGCAAGTGAGGTAACCCAGTCCCAGAAAGATCAGCAAGGTTTGTACTCACTTATAAGTGGATATTAGCCATGGAGTAAAGCATAAGCATGGTACAATCCACAGACCCAAAGAAGCTACGTAACGAGGAGGGGGTCAAGGGAGGGAGTGTGTGAATCTCAAGGAGAAGGGGAGACAGAGTAGACATTGCAGGTATTGGGAGAAGGGTCTGGACAGGGTGGGGATCGGGATGGGAACAGGAGGGATCAAGTATGGGGGGATGGAGGGAGAGAGTATCGGGGGTGACAACTGGAATCAGGCAGCATCACTGGGCTGAGCTAGAGATCTAGTGCAATGGAAATTCCATGGAATCTGAGGGCGTCCCTAGCTAAGGCTCCTAGCTATGGGGATATGGAACTTGAACTGGCCACCTCCTGTCGTCAAGCAAGACTTCCAGTGGAAGGATTAGGGCATGAACCCAGCTACAAAACCTTTGTCCTACAACTTGCCCTGCCTACCAGATACGCTAGGATAAAGGTGGCAGGAATTTTGTGAGTAGCCAGCCAATGACTGGTCCAGCCTGAGACCCATGTGGTAAGAGAGCCTATCCCTGACACTGCCCAGAGTCCAGAGACCCAGGATGGAACCAAACAGAAATGGAAAAGTAAGTCAGTGGGATGACTCCTAATGATATTTTACTATACTCATAGAGAGAGGCTTCACAGATGCAGAGACCCACAGCTAAAGATTAGAGCAACTTTTAATCCAGTCCATATCTGTCATATCAAAGGAAATGCCTTTTTCTCTTCAACATGGAAATAACCAACAGTACTGGCAGTGGCATAAATGCTTTGTATTCTGTATTTCGTGTATTTATGAAATTCTGGCTGTTACCTTCAATTTTAGTAATATATGAAAATATTTTTCCCAGAATAAACATACCTGCAAGAGGGTATTTTCCTCTAACAAAAAAGTCTTGTTCTGCTCAAGATTACACCTTTCAGCTATTGTTAGCTTAACTAGTTGCTTAAAGAAAAAATATTTAATGTATTAGTAGTTTGTAATTTGTGGGGGGCGGTTCTAGTTAAAAGTTAAATGACATTTTTTTTTCCTGGCTTGTGTTTCAGACATATCTTCTCATGTTAAGTGTCATTCTTGCAAATGAGCTTCAATTATTCTATGCTAAAAAGTGCAAATTAAAATTTAATTCCATTTAAGTTCATAATAGGAAGTATATTGGTAGGATATTTTTTAGCCCCCTGGGTACTTAGTAGTAATAAGATATTTATGGCAAAACCAGGGTAAGAATATACTGCTCAAATTGGTAATATGCATAGATAGAATTAAATTATGTTGGCTTCCCTTTTAAGATTTATTCCATCATTAATTCTAAAATCAGGTAGCTGTGAGCAGACCTCAGGCGATACAATGATTCATTAATGAGTGTATTTCAGCCTTTCCTGTGATCTGCTCAGTAAGTGAGCGATTTAGAGCTCTGCCGAATAGCAAAGAGAGTAACTAAGAACAGAACCATATTGGGTGGTTAAATACATATGGGCTAATTTTCTGGTTAGTGTTGGAAGGGAAGAAAATAGAGGGCTCTTCCTCAGACAGAGGGCAATCCAGAAATCATCAGACTGCCTGTCAGTTCTGAATAGCCCTTTTTCTCCCAGTCTTCTTATTGACCAGTAAGTCTTTATTCCTAATTAAAGTATTATTAAATTATTTTTAATTATATTAAAAATTAACTTTTGCTTAAGCGCGATATGTGTTGTGTGTATGTTTGTAGATATATGTGTACGAGTGCTCCCACATGTGCACTATAGTATGCAAGTGCTCATGTGTGCACATACATGCACGTGTGTTAAAGCCAACATGTATACTTGAGTATGCAATTGTTCATGTGACATATCTTCCGATTTCACAAGGCAGTGGCCCTCAGGGTCTCCTAGAGAAGAGGGCTCATATCAGTCATATGTAGTACATGTGTGAGGTATGTGTGTGTGTATGTGTGTGTGTGTGTGTGTGTGTACATGTATGTTTCTATATGTGCAGTGCATTTGTGTATGGAGGCCAGAGGTCAACCTCAGATATTGTTCTTCAGGTACCACCCACCATATTTTTTGACATAGAATTTCTTACTGGCTCTGGTAGGCAAGGCTGGATGGCCAGTGAGCCCCACAGATCCTTCAGTGTCCCTGTCCTCAGTGCTGGGATTACACGTATATGCCAGCACTCCCAGATTTTCTCATTGGGACTCTGGGCATGGAACCCAGGCCCTTGTACTTGCATGACAAATACTATACCAATCAAGCCATCTCCCTAGCTCCCATTTGAAAGATTTATTGTTTTTCTTGATATGCGTCTGTGTAGAGATGAAATTCTTTTATTTCCAGATGTCACCTTGACAACATCAAGGAGCTTAGTATTCTTGATTTCTGAGACTCCTTTTCTATATCCATTTACTTTGACCCACCAGTCTTACCAATAAAAGTTACTGCATTTCCCCTCTTAGGAGTTTATTTTCTCCCTGGGGTATTTTTTTTTAACCAAACTCCTCTGTCACATTGTAGATTTGGAAGGCAAGTGCATAGCAAGGGATGAGGTGGTAGCCCATCCCCCACTCCAGGCTCCAGCTATTTTTGTTGGATGGCCTTGATCCTGCGGTCTTCTCCAAGCCTTTAACCGACTTTGCACATCTGCAGCATCTGGATGTTCAAGGCATCTCTGTTCCTCACATTCTTAGCTTGTACTTGGTGCTTAGGGGATGGCTTTAAAATTTAGGGGGAGGATGCAGGTGGCTCAGTGAGTAAGAACACTTGCTGTGCAAGCTTGAGGAAAACAGTGCTGATCCCAGCACCCAGGCATAAAGGCAGGGTTGGCTACTCAGACCTGTATCCCCCTGTGATGCTGTCTCTGGGGGATAAAGAAGGAAACCTGGTATCTCCCGCTGGTCTCTGAGTTCACAGACACAGACATCTACACACACACACACACACACACACACACACACACACACACACACACACACACCTGTTCACCACACATACCTATCACAAATGCACATACACACAGGACAATAAAGAAACGTAAGCGTTGAGGATCCGGATTCAGAGAGCATTGTATCAACTGAGCCATCTCCCCAGTCCTACATCTAGAATCTTTCTAGAGCACCCCATGCTAATCTGGGTGGAGGGAAGCTACTTTGCTATGCTACCTTGGATACAGCGCAGCTGTTTCTGTGGGTATCGCTCCTGAAAGATCAAATGGAAATTACCCTCAGTGGTGGGATTCAGTGTCTCCCCAAGAGAAGGGACTCCTGAAGGTCATATTTTACCTTGATTTACAGACCTCGGAAGCTGTTATCTTAAAATACCATACGTTCACTTACGGAATGGATAGATGATTACATGATTACTGGGGGTTAGTAAAGATCATGGAGATTGTAGCCCTGATAAGGCCATCAGAAACAATTTAATCCAGTTGTCTCTGGCACCAGGCAGGTCCCAGGGGAACCACTTTATCTCACGGAAGCTGCATTCTCATCACAGAACTCCCGGTGGAAGCCAAGACCCACTTTTGTGTGAAATAGGATGCACCTAGGTCCTGACCAAGCATCTTCTTTTTCGTAAATATGGTCCACTACCAGGGCTGCCTAGGGGAGAAGCTCCTCACTGCGGAGCCAGAAGAGACACTGCGGAGGCCTGACAGGAATTGAGATATAAATACCTCATTCCACTAGCAACATACCCCACTGTTCCGTTGACTTTCTATTTGGCCATTGAAAGCGATGCAGTCAAATATGTAGGTACACCATCTGCAAGGACTGCTAAATCTCATTCCCATTTTGGCCAATATTTTCTAGAAATACGCACTTTTGTTAAAAAAATAAAATAAGGCGATCCAGTTTAGAAATTGTTTGCTTTATAGCGTCGATGCTCAGAAAAGGAAGAAACAATTTGAGACTGATGTATTTATTTGTGATCTGCCTCCACCTTCCAATTCTCAGAGTAGCCAGACTATTTATGATATTAGTTAGGGACTACACAATCCTTCACGCAGGAGGCCTAAGATACCTTGGTCTGTATTTGCAGAAGGATTTGCTCTTCTCCTGTGTAACAGAACTTCCATAGAATGACAGTTTTTGTGGCCTTGGGTGTCATCCGGCAGCCGCACTTTTTATATCTTCTTTCTTACCATTCTCCTCAGTGTGTGTAGATATGCATGCCAGTTAGTATAGGTGAACATATATGCAAAGGTATGCATACACATGTATGCACATGTGTATGGAAATCAGAAGACAACCTGAGGTGTCATTCTTCAGATTGGTCTACCTTGTTTTTTGAGAAACTGTCAGTAACTTAGAACTTGCCAAATAAGCTAGGCTGGCTAGCCATTGACTCCCAGGACTCCCAGTATCTCTGCTTCCCCAGCACTGCAGTTATGAGTGTGCACCCTCGCACATGATTTCTTTGCTGTGGGATCTGGAGATTGAACTCAGGTCTATATGCTTGCATGCCAGCACTTCACCTACTGAGTTATCTCCCCAGCCCTCCTATCATTCTCTTTTGGTTTCCACACTGTAGACCCTTTCCCTGTTACTTCAAGCAGGGAAGAATGAAGAGGAGAGGACGGCATAAGAGCACCTGTGGGAGTTCTCTCAGGAGCTCCACTAGGGTAATAACTGTTGCACCTACTCCATCTCTTTCTCCTTTTCTGAAAGGATACCAGGGCATGACCTGTCTCCCTGGGCTATTCCACACCACAAAGCTTTTTCTTATACAGCAGTGGTTCTCAAGCTTCCTAAAGCTACAGCCTCTTAATACAGTTTCTCGTGCCGTGGTGACCCCCAAGTGTAAAGCCATTACCGTTGCTATTTCATAACTGTAATCTTGCTACTGTTGTGAATCACAATGTAAATACTTTTGGAGTGTTGCCAAGGGGGTCATGACTCACAGGTTGAGACCACTCATAAAAAGACTAAAAGGGATAAGGAAGTTCATTAGGGAACTCCCCGGCTCTGCCACAGGTTAGACCCTTCATTTTTTGTGTGATGTGAGGCTTCATGTGGAATTGTGGAGTGGTAGTGTCATTGCTTACGGAACAGTAAATACACAAAGAAACAGGCAAGATATTAGGGCACCAGCACTCAGGAACCAAGGCCCAGGTGGTTCACTAGGCATGATTTGCCTTTGTCGGTTCAGAGACTTCTGAGCTTCTGTGGTTTTAAAGAAATAAGTTATGGTATGTTTTGGCCTTGACTGATTTTTAACCATGATGGATATGAAGTCTTAACAGCTGCCTTTTGCTAGGGTCTTTCTCTCTCACACACATAGGAAATTGGATCAACCCCCATTTTTCTTTTTGTTTCTCAAAGTTCATGACTTTCTTTTCCTATAAGGATTCTTACCTTCTCATTCTATTTTGTATTCTTGTTTTAATTTTTTGAATGTAATAGTCATAGAAGACTCTCTAGGCATTGAGTAAGTCTTCACTTCTGGGCAGAATGAGTAAACAGAAACATGAGTGGGAAAAAAAAAACAGAAGGGAGAAATGGATTTCCGATTTGACCAAACGCCAGGAGAATAATAGAACATTCTAGAAATGATTATTTTCTTGGTGGGACATAAACAATAGGCACGATAGTTGGAGTGCATGGGATAAAAATATGGGATGCCTAATTTAGGGCAGTATGGAAAATCCACACCATTCTCACAAGCAAAGTTCATTGCAGCACTGTTCATAGTAGCTAGACTATGGAGTCAACCAGAGGAACAGATCAGGAATTGTGGACTTTCTTTAAGCCACAAAGCAAAAGGAAGGTGTGGTGGTTTGAATAAGAATGGGCCATTTAGATGCTCAGTCATCATTGAGTGGCCCTACTTGGGAAGGATCAGGAGGTGTGACTTCATTGGAAGAAGTGTGTCACTGGGCGTGGGCTTTGAGATTTCAAAAGTCCAAGCTAGGTTCAGTGTCCCTCTCTCGCTCTTGCTGACTGTGGATTCAGATGCAGAGCTGTCAATATTTCTCTGGCTATCTGCCCACCTGCTGCCATGCTTCCCACCATGATGATGATGGACTGAACCTCTGAACTATAAGCCAGCCTGTTGGTATTCTGCCTAAGCTCCATCCCCACATCTACCTGGCAACAGTCGGGTATGCTCTGCCCCACAGTTACCTGGCAACAGCCAAGTGTGCCTGACTATAAAAGGGCCTGCTTGCCCTCTCTTCTCTTCTCTTCTCTTCTCTTCTCTTCTCTTCTCTTCTCTTCTCTTCTCTTCTCTTCTCTTCTCTTCTCTTCTTTCCCCTCCCCTCTCCCCTCTCCCCTCTCCCCCTCTTCCCTCTCCCCTCTCCCCTTTTCTCCTCCCTCTTCTCCTGTCCTCTCTTTTTTTCCCCTTTTCTCTTCTCTTCTCTGCTCTCTTCCCCTCTCCCCTTTGTCCCTTCTCTCCCCATTCCCCTGCCCCCTTCCCTTCACATGCTCATGGCTGGCCTTTGCTCCTCTCCTCTTCTACTCTTCTTTTCTCATTAAACCTTTCCATGTGGAACCATGTTGGTTTGGTGTGGTCTGTCTGGATGTGAATCAAGATATAAACCCCAACACGACCTTAATTATTCTTTTTCTTTATGAGTTACTTTGATCATGGTGTCTCTTCACAGCAATAGAACATTGACTGAAATAGAAGTCATCTCTTTTGTAGGAACTTGAATACAACCTGAGATAACCATGAGAAATGAATTGAGCCAGTCTCAGGACGACAGACATCATATCTTCTTTCTCATTTGTGATTCCTAGATGGTATATAGGTGCATAGAATTGCATGTATTTATTGAAGGCATGAAAGTCAAAGTGAAATTGTTGAGAAGGGCAGGGGGAACAATAGGGTGGGGATTGGGAGACTATGAAAGTCTGTGTTCAATGTATAATGTGCACATGGAGGAAGATGTAGAGGTGAAAGCAAAGGTAAGAATTTAAAGATCCGTCCAAGGCTAAATAAGCTCTAAATAAAATTTTGAAGAAGACAAAGACATATGTTAATATCACAACACCATATTGATCATCCAGCCTTGGACTGAGGAAGAAGCTTTGTCTGTACTGACAGGAGTCAACTCAGGGTTTTCAGTAGATCACCATCAATACTTTGAGATGTCACGACCATGCTAAAAGTGTGGAACTTTATCTTTTGGTCATTTCTACAAAGAATTTTCTGGAGGGCTAAGAGTTTGCTACACAAGCATGAAAACCCAAGTTTCAATCCCCAGGTCTCAAGGGACCTTAAAAGAAGTTGGGGAAAAAATGAAATCCTTTCAATTGTCCACTTAACTTTATCCAGACGACCTTGAACTCTTGCACATGTCTAGAGTGCATAGGTGTTTATATAGTTGGGCCTCAGCAGTATGACAGGTCTGATTATTTAAAAAATCTGAGCCATGTTAACAGCACTTCAGTTTCTACAGAAACTAGAATGTGAAGAGCTAAGCAGCTCCCACTTGGGCAGAGAGGGTCTTGAGTACCTAAAATATGACAACATGAGTGTGTTGTATAGGTGAGTGTCCAGTAGATGGGGATGGCTCACTGTGAGCGATGGTGAGCAGAGATGTACATTTCAAGAGCTAACAGTGCTAAGGGGGAGGTTTCTAGTATCCTGAAATCCTCTCCTTCACACACCTCCCCCAGCCCGTGCTGTGTGCGTGTTTGTGTGTGTGTGTGTGTGTGTGTGTGTATGTCTGTTGCGTGTGAGTGTGTGTCTGTGTGTGTGTGTCTGTGTATGTATGTGTGTGTGTGAATGTGTGTGTGTTTCTGTGTATGTATGTGTGTGAGTGTGTGTGTGTGTGTGTGTGTGTGTGTGTGTGTGTGTGTGTAGGCCAGAGGTTGATGTTAGATGTCTTCATTATTCACCAATTTATATCTTGAGGCAGGGCAGGGTCTGTCACTGAACCAGGATCCTCTCACCTCTCCTTATCGAGCCCTGCGATTCCAGTGAACATGCCACCACACCTCGGTTTTAAACGCTTCTGGGGAATCACACTCAGGTCTTTATGCTTGCTCAGCAAGCTCTTTACCAACTGAGCCATTTTGCCAGCTCTATGTTGCCTTAATTCAGATAACGAATGTAATGTTGATCAGGACCCTGGGTGCATTAGAGTATAATTTGTACCAAACACTTGTTTGGAAGTCAGAGATGTTTTTGAACCTACAACCCTGTGCTGTGAAAAGCCTTCCAGGTGGTAATCATGTCTGCGCAAATCTGAATCACTTGCATCTGACATGTGATGACTGACGTTGACCTCTGCCCTCCACATCCATGCACATGCATCCATAGGTACATATACATGGCTATGCACATGCAGGCATGCATACTTAAAAGGTAAACTGGTTCTTTCATCATAGTGACCTGCTGAAGGCAACAGGAGGAAAAAAAGGGTTTACTTTGTTTAAGAAGGTGTACAGCCCATCACAGCAAGTCCATCATGGTGGGGAAGGACAGAGGGCAGAAGAAGAGGCCAGTTGGTCACATTGCATCAGAGAGTGTGCTATGGTTAGGCTGTAAACCTTAAGGTCCATTCCAAGTGACTGTCTTCCTCTGGCAACTTTCACTACCTAGAAATTCTGAGTTTGAGGTTAGCCTGAAACAGTGCGTTTTAGGGCAGGTGATGCCCTTCTGGAACACTCTAGAGCACGGGCACGTAGACAGGAGCAAGCAGACTTTCTCCATGTGGTACCTGGGCAGTTCTTTCCTACAGCTGCCGCCAAGCCCCAGAGCCCACATGAGATGTTGAGTGTAGAAACACCCTATAATCCTGGCCATGGGGATGTGAAGACAGACAGATCACTAGCCCTCGCTGGCCAGTCAATCTAGCTAAAGTGGTGAGTTCCAGGCCAGTGAGAGACCTTGTTTGAAAGGCGTAAGGCAGATAATGATAGAGTAGGACACTGGACATCCTTCTCTGTTCTCATGCACAGTGTGTACTTTCACACATACCTGAACATACATACACGCACACATCCTCATACACAAAGTTTTAGCCAAAGCAGAAATGTAATTCAAAAGTATATTTTAAACAAATAAAGTCTGACATAGTGCTAAAACCATAGCATCAGAAGTTTTTTTTTTAAAAACAAAACAAAACAAAACAAAACAGTAATCTTACTATGACCGTCTCCTAGAAAAGCAACACTACCAGAGGCTACATTAATGTAATGAGGGAGGTTATCCTCTTCCTCTGTATTAAGTCAGCCCAATTATACTGAGAACAAGTGTGTACAGCAGGGATCAGCTCCTGAGCTTGATGGATGCATTGGAATGTATTCAGAAACTAATGATTGAGATTATAAAATAACACGAGATGATATTACCTGAGGCTTAGGTGCTGGAGTTTGGAATGTTAGCCTGGAGACTATGGGCAGGCTTGGACTGAACAAGCAAGACTTTAAATTTCTAATCTTCAAAGGTTGTTTGGGTCTTTGGGAGATGTTCAGATTGGCTTGTGTTGGCCCAAGAGGCCATATTTAGATCTTTTGAGCATGTCCATGAGGTTCCTCTTCTATACTTTTGATAACTCTCTTCAGGGCTCCAGGGGCTGCTTAGACAGAGACGTGTTGCCAGCATTTGCAGTGCACATGCCTAGGGGAAGGGAATTTCCCATAGTGGCTAGGTGCTAAGGCTGGGGAACAAAGACTATGCTGTGCAGGCCGAGTGACGGCTCAGTCAGTAAAGTGCTTGAATACATGCATGAGGTCCTAAGTATTAGCATTAGGAGCCCCGTCAAAAATCTGCATGTACAGTTATATATGTAATGCCAATACTGGGAAGGCAAAGACAGGAGGATACTCAGGACTCACCCAGCAGGTAGACTAGCATATTTGGTGAGCTCTAGATTTGGTCTCCAAAAACAGGTGGATGGCATCTGAGGAAAGACAGAAGTGTTTGTCCTCTGAACTGGACATGAGTGCACACATCTGCACATGCACACATCTGCACCTGCACACATACATGTGCATGCACACTTAGACTCACAGGCACAGGCACACAAGAAACAGTGCTATGTAACATTTGAGAGTCCCTTGCCTTCGGGTTTTATAATTTTCCTTTAAAAGAGCATTCTGTAAAGCTGTGAGATCTGGATGATGTATAATGCGGTCATTACATGGTTCAGTCTCTGTCACTGAAATCAGTGTGCACACTAAGAGCAGAAGGGAGATGAACTGTAGTCTAAGATCCCAGCACATGCATAGATCTTGTGGACAAAACATTTAAAAATCCAGGTCACATCATTAAAAATAAACGACTGCTGCCTCTTAGCAAAATCTTCTGTATTTTCTTATCCAGAACATTCTCAGCATAAAATCAATTTTTTTCTGTTATAAAAAGGAGATTCTCACTGTTGGAAGTGTCCCAAATGTTGGACTATTTCAAATTTCAGCTATATCTGCATCTAGTATTTATATTTTAGGAAGAAACTATATCTCCTGTGGTATGTAAAATCTCATTCAGATATTTCGTTGATTTCCCATGACTCTGACATAAAATTCCTCTACACATTCTTATTACAAAATATATTATCTCTAATTGCTTTTGCCCGAGGGCCCACAAGCTTCAGATCATCTTTTCATGTGTCTGTGAGTGGGCTGTGCATGTGTGCTCACCTGTGTATGTAGAGGCCTGAGATTGATATCGGCAGTCTTCCTTGTTTGGTCTGTGCCTTACTCTCCGAGGCAGGGTCTCTTGATCAAACACAGAGCCTGCCAATATGGTTAATTTAGCTAGCAGGCTTGTTCCAGGCATCCTAAGGCTGGAGTTAGGAGTGGGTTACATTTACATGGGCGCTGGAGATCCTTGCACGGCAACCATCTTCCCTACCAAGCTCTGAATCTTCCCTACCGAGCTCTGAATCTTTGTGGTAAAGTTGAGTAGCAGTAGCAGAAAACAGTTTCTGATATCAGTGAGGGTTCCTGGTAGTTCAGCAAACACTTGTTCATGAGCTTCCCACGCTGGGAGGACTCACAAATCTGCTGGAAGCTCCTATATTGGGCTTTTTTGTTACTTGGTTTTAGGTACCCCTAAAATAAGAGCAAACTATTTTATAGGCAAAAGGAATGATTAAAAAAAGAGTGAATTTTTTTTCATCTTA
Organism: Rattus norvegicus; assembly: GCF_021556685.1. Lineage (NCBI taxonomy): Eukaryota > Metazoa > Chordata > Mammalia > Rodentia > Muridae > Rattus > Rattus norvegicus. Next base: position 40,650,812 of record NC_141546.1, on the reverse strand, counting down.
AGAGGTTAATGACTAAAATGCTTTGAAATCAAATAAAATTTCATTTTGAACATGCAGACTGTGTTAATTTGGGTTACAGTTGCTATGATGAAACCCCATGACCAAAAGTAAGTTGGGGAGGAAATCACCAAAGTCTATCACCAAAGGAAGTCAGGACAGGATTCAAACAGGGCAGGAACCTGGAGACAGGAGCTAATGCAGTCACAGAGGGATGTTGCTTACTGGCTTGCTCCCCGAGATTTTCTTAGCCTGCTTTCTTATAAAACCCAGGACCACCAGACCAGGGATAGCCCCACCCACAGTGGTTTGGGCTCTCTCTCTCTCTCTCTCTCTCTCTCTCTCTCTCTCTCTCTCTCATCAATCAGTCATTGAGAAAATTCTCTACAGGCTCTCCTACAGTCCAGTCTTATAGAGGCATTTTCTTAATTGGGTTCCCTCCACTCAGATAACCCTGTCCTATGTCAAGCTGACATAAAATTAGCCAGCATACAGACTTAAGACATTGTTCTACCAACTTCTGCTTTTCCAGGTTATTCCACCCTTTGCTTCATGTATGTTTGTATTCTGAGAGGATTACTGAGATGAACCTGTTCAGCAGTGAGTGGAGAGCTCTGTGCGAACAACGACCCCCTCCACGGACAGTCATTGGGAGCACTGTGTGAAACAGCGTCAGGCAGATGCATCAAGACTGTGGCATTGGCTAGCTTTCCATCACTCTTGCTAAACACCTGAGATAACCAACTTGTGAAGAAGAAAGGTTCATTTATCTAAAGATCATCTGGGGTTAAGGTTTGGTGGTTGTAGTCATGATCAGTCCCATTCATCTACTTACACACACACACACACACACACACACACACACACACACACACCAAAGCATACCTGCACCTCAGTTGAAGGGCAGGAGGCTTCTTTCCCGGAAGACTTGGTGGCGAGGGGCGATGGTAGGTGCTTCTCTGTCTCAGTTGGGAAGCAGAGAGACTTGAGTGTTCCTGGGAGTTCCTGCTTCTGCAAGCTCTGCCCAAAGGAGCCACGTTTCCTTTTGCTTTTCACCTAAAAGGTGATGATAGTCGCAATAACTCCAGTGTGCGATTTGGATGAGAGCTACCGGATAGATAGGAACTAGTTCAAAACTTATACTTCACTCAGTTTTATTTTTTTAAAAAGCCTTTCCTTTGCATGTTTTCTTTAATATCTTTAAATCCTCTAAACAGCTCTGCACATTGTAGAAGGTTGGTTTTAAATGCAGACGTATGAAAGGTTCAGCTTACAAAACATTCTTACTGTAGGCGCAGAAACCTGTCTCTGGCATCAGCTGAGACATGGCTAAATTTAGGAGATGTCTCAAACATGGTGCAAAGAAGTTAAATCACATAATATTGTGTGCTGCTTGTCTTGCATGGCCTTGACAGAATTGGGCCCCTCCCCAATATCATATTTCATCACAAAAAAAAAATGTTCAATATCTTCATTCGAAGCTCATGAAATGGTTTGGGAGTTTTGGTCTTTGTCACCAGATGGTGCCCACTGGAACTTCTATAGATTAAACAAACAAACAAACAAAATAACAATTTATTTATTGGTTTTCTTGTGTGTGTGTGTGTATGTGTGTGTGTGTGTGTGTGTGTGTGTGTGTGTGTATGTACATATATATATCATGGAGTTGTGGAGGTCCAAGGCCTTTTTTGGGGGTCAGTTTCAGGGATCGAACTGTCAGGCTTGTCAGCAAATGCCTTTTGCTTGCTGAACCATCTTGCCTGCCCATTTTTCAAAATTTAAAGGACAAAGTGTCAGTTGAAACCCTTCCATGGGACCACAGTGAGTGAAGGTAGAAGGAGCTGGCCCAGAGACAGCAAAGAAAAGAAGACAGGTGGGTTGGAACAGGGGTCAGGGTGCATTTGACCCCGGTGTTGAGCCTGAGTTCAGAGGTACCGCCAATCAATTTTGGGGTGAGGCCTAACCCTTGTTCTTCTTGAGTCAGTAAGATAGAAAGGCGAACAGCACAGTGCGGAGAAGGGAAGCAGTCACAGTGGCCAGGCTGATCCCTGCACAGGATGCCTGGACACCTCTGGGAATCTCCCTGCTTTAGATGAGCCTCGCATCCTCTCTCTGATCCCTTTAACACCTGCATGGCTGAAGTGGGAAGAGTTCATCAGCCTCTAGTGGGAAAATAAGAGAGGGGACCTAGGTCCACTTCCTCGGCCAGACCAAATACTGTTTTAAAGGAATACCAGGAGATGCGTACACCTTAAAGAGTAACAATATAATCTATGTTATCTTTGTTGTACAGAGCTCTTTAAAAGCTTGGATGGATCGATTATGAGAATCAGAATTATTTTGGAAAAAAGTCTTTTGAAAAGCCACTTACAAAAGTCTACCCTTAATGGGAATTAGAATGTCACAGTAGCCGTGCTTTTATTTTGCACTGATTAATAATATTCATCATATTAGGCGTAGTCATCTGTAGGCGAGCGTGATGCCTCAGTACAGCACTTGCCTTGCAAGCAGGAGGACCTGAGCTTGCTAAGCAGAAGCCAAATAGAAATGTCAGATGTTGGGCTAGAGAGATGGCTTGGCAAGGAGTAGGCGCTGTTCTTACTCCTGATACGAATTTGGATTCCAGCAGCCACATCGGGTGTCTCATAATTACTTGTGGCTCCGTCTGCAGGGATGCCATTGTCCTCCTGTGCCTTCTGTGGGTACCCATGCTCATCTGCAAATACCAACACACTCAGAGAGAGGGAGGGAGGGAGAGAGGGGGAGAGGGACAGAGGAGATAGGTATGGAGAAGAGGAGATAAGGGGGGGAGGGAAGAAGGAAAGGAAAGGAAGAGAAGGGCCAGGTATGGTGGTGCATGCTTGTAATCACAGTAAAGAGGTAGAGATAGGAGGGTCTCTGGCACTGGCAAACTAATCTAGCTTACTTAGTGTGTTCAGGGTCAGTAAGAGAGAGACTTTGTCTCAAAAAATCAAGGTGGCTAGTGCCTGAGGAATGATACCCGAGGTCCCACTGTGACCCGCAGAGCCATGTGTTAATCCATAGATACCTACTCATTCCCACAGACATGCATAGTCACTCATGCACACGATAGATTGGCTTGAGAGAGTTAATAGTCATTAGCCTAAGGCTCTCGTTATGCCCTGTGCCATCAGGTAAAATACATAGGAAAAGAGAAGCTGTGCCTCAGCGAAAGTGTCAGCTTCAAACAATCTTGTCTGCTTTGGGAATGAAAACCCCCGAAAGCTCATGCAACTGACCAGAGTCACTTTCTGTGATGATAACATTCTAGCAGGCTCCCTTCCTAGGCAGCTGTGAGCAGCTAGCTGACATGGCAGGACATGGGCTGCCCAGGGGCTGTTCGGTGATGTACCTAACTCCATGGAGTTAGCCTTTTAGCCAAGTTTGCCTTCCTCTCAGAGGAATGCAAGTCTTCCTACAGTGCTTCCGGAAATGTTCGTGAACCCCATGCTGTCTTCCTTGCTCCCTGGTCACAGAGAGTGGCTGAAGGTGCCTTGCAAGAACAAGGACCCGAGTTCAACTCCCAAAACACACATAAAAGCGGGGTGGCATTCACTTGTAATCTCAGCTCTGGGAAGGGAGGCACAGGAGAGTCCCCAGGGCTCACTGGTTGGCCTGTGTAGCTGGATCTGCAGGTCCAGGTCAGGGAGAAATCCTGTGTCAAAATCAAGGTCATTGGGTAACTGGTGAAGACATCAGAGGTGTTCTCTGTCCTCGACATGCATACACATATAGATGCATGTAGCTCATACATGCACAGGAATGCATAGACTCACTTTCCTCAGTTCAGGAGCACATGGGACAACGGGTATTAAGGGTTAGAGGAGATCTGGTGGTAGCTTGTTGGTTAGGCAAGGCTGAAGCTCAGTGTTGATTCTCTGGCTGAGGCAGTGTCAATGGACACAGAGGACATCTTGGTTCACCATCGTTGCCTTGTAGGACTATAGAATCTTGATCAGTTTAGCCAGATTAGCACAAGGCTGCTCATCTCTCCCTTGTGGCCCCTGCTTCCTTTCTGCCTTGATTTGGGCTCTCTTTCTGTCACTACACAGAGCTCAAGTATGACCCAAAGCCTGGCTTTTCAGTGTGTGACAGCATGCTTCGTGTCTGATATTTTAACTGGAGAGGAAGGTTGTATGTGACATCTACTTGATGTTCCCGGGACAGCTGCAGGCTACCCTCTGCAAGTCACCTTTCTCAACCCCAGCTGTAGAATCTTCTCAATGAAACTGCCTTTTTTTTTTGAGATAGGATCTGACATAGCCAAGACTGGCCTCAAACCATGTAGCCAGGATGACATTAAACTCTTGGTCCCCTTGCCTCCACTATGCCACCATTCAAACCCCAGTGCTAGGATTGACGGTTAACTCCTAGTCCTCCAGCCTCCATATCCCAGAGTAAGAAGCTCATGTCATCATTCCCTGGTTTTATCCAATGCTGAAGGCGGAATCCAGGCCTTTGTGCATGGTCGGTGGGCACTGTGTGAACCTGTCAGTATCCTCTACCCCAAGAGCTCTATTTGTAAACCTTGATGCAGTTCATTCCAAGTCACCCAATGGTGTCTGTCACTGCAGAGTCTGTACACCTTGCCCTCTGTAGCCATCTGCTTTAGACAAGTTACCCAGGGCTCTGCATTTAGACCTTCTCTAGGCAAAACCAATAGTTTCACACTCTTTCCAGTGAGGACCAGGTTACCGCTCCAGGTTTCTCTTCCTAGATGCATCTCCTTGCTGCTCTGGCAGAAGACAGACTAGTCTGGATTTCACTCACTCCGTAGCAAACATACCAGCTTTGCGAGAGGAAAGAAGTTATATCTGGACACAATGAGTATGTGTGAATATGTGAACATATGTGTGAATGTGCTTATGTATGTGCGTATACTTATCTATGTGCACATATGGTTGAACATGTGCATGTATGTCTAAATATGTGTGCATGTGTGTACATGTATGATCAAGTATATGGGGTTGTATGCTAAATGAGCTTTAGATATGTACATGTGTGGATTGCAAATGTGTACATATGCATCCATACATGTAGCATGTGTATAATTGTATATATTATATATACTATAAATGTATGTATATGTGTATATATTTATGCATGTGAATTTGTATGCTTGTATATATTTATGAGTGTTTTTGGATATGTGTAGATGCATGAGTGCACTTGTGTGTGCATTTGTGCAAATGTGTGCACATATATGTATACTTGTGCATTTGTGGATGTGTATCCATTATAAACATATATGTGTTGAGGATATATTTGTGTATGTTTGCTGTATCTGAGAGGTGTCACTAAAGTGCAAAAGTGAAGGGCCGTGTAGTGCCCTGCACACCCCACCACGAGTATGGAAGGATTTTGCATCTGAAGACAAGGGAATTAGCAAATAATGCAGAAATCTATCATTGTGAATTTTCAGTGATTAATACAATGAGAAAAATTACATGCAGAAATTCCCCCCTCAGAGGGAGAGCTTTGTGGATAGAGTCATTATACAGAAGATGTTCTTGTGGTCAGTCAGTCTGAGTTTTAAGGTATTTTGGCTAATTGTGCCAACTTCTCCTGAGATCTGAGATACAAAACATCAGTCCACAGAATGTGACTGCTCGAGATGCACAAGTGTTTATGAAGAAAGGCCTGCCTGAGCTGGAGCCTCACTCCGGAGGATGGGTGGGCAAGCTAGATGGGGCCATGCCAGGTGTGTAGAAGCTCAACAATAGCCAGAATCATTCTGTCTGGTGCACCCTCCTGAAGGGACAGGTCAGAAGGACATTATTGTCATTGCTCTTCATTTGCTCATGGGTGATGGGCATTCTGTCATTGCTCTCTCTGCTTGGCTCCTGAGTGGTCATGGCTAATGACATGGAGTGCTGTGGGTTGATACAAGGGCCGCTAAAGCAGTCTTTGCTCTCTGTTGCCTGTTCTTTTAAGTGTTGTGTTGGTGTGCCTGTCCCTGACATCTTTCTCCAGCTTTGTTCACCTCGAAGCTTCTGAAGAGCATCCCAGTACAATCACTATGACCCTGGTCCATCAGGGCCCATCATTGGTAAGAAGCCAAAGGAAGAAGTTCAGTTAGGTTCACCCTTTGCATTGGAAAAAGAGCAAACCCTCCCTTTGCAGTTAAAATAATGAAAGATGAGCCTCTTTGTGTGTGTGTGTGTGTGTGTGTGTGTGTGTGTGTGTGTGTGTGCGCGCGCGCATGCGCACACACGTAGGGGGTTACAGGAAAATTTGGATGCTGGTCAAATGTTTCATGTAATATCCTAAGATCACAATTAATGCAGCCTTTCAGCAGCTATGGCTGAGTTTCTGTTGATGCAATCTCCTTTCTAGAAGTTCATGAATAAAAGGCATTCTGTATCCACACATGACTCGGAGCGCTCAGCAGACAAGGCAGCGAGATCAAACGGTTTCAGGACGAGTTATCGTGCCTCCTGTTCAGGAAGCCCAGGCACCTCAGCCTCATTTCCATATGCTTGTATCCGTTTAGTAACTCCTCAGAGGGAACCAGAGTTATTGGAGGCAGGTGTCTAAATAAGTGTGAATATCTTGTATTGGTTTAAAAATCACAAGAAAAAAGTAGGAGAACTAAAGAGGAGATGGCTGCCTGGTAAATTTCTGGGTGCAGTTCAGTCTCTAGTACCCATGTATAATGCTGTCTGTGGTGGCATATACCTATATATCAAGAGCTTAGGAGGCAGACAGAGGAGGATCCAGGAGCCCCTGGGCCAGCCAGTTTGAAGTCCGAGTGCCAGGATCATTGAGAGACTCTGTCTTAAAAACTGATGTAAGAGAGCTATCAAAGAAGACACTAAACATTGATTGCTGACCTCCACATGCACATGTATGACCCCATATATGTACACTTACACAGATACTCCCTTCCCTCATACACACACTCCTTCTGTTATATACAGATATACACAATACTCCCTATCTATACACACACACACACACACACACACACATGCACACACACACACACTCCCTTTCTATCACACACACACTCCCTATTACACACACACCTTTGCTCTCTCTCACACATACACATACACACACTCCATATCTCACATGCATGCACACACCACACACTCATTCCTTCCCTCTCTCTGTTATATGCACACACATATACACACACAGAGTCCCTCCCTCTTTTTACATGTCACACACACACACATACACACACACACATAAAATTCATCCTTCTTTCCCCATCTCACCCCAACCCCCCTCTCTCTCACACACACACATACATATATATGTATGTATATACATGTATATATATGTACATATATATACACAAACATACATACGCACGCGCGCACACGCACACACACATACACATATGTGTATATACATGTATATATATGTACATATATACACAAACATACATACACACGCACGCACACGCACACACACATACATATATATGTATATACATGTGTATATATATGTATATATATATACAAACATACATACGCGTGTGCACACACACACACACACAAATATAGACTAAAACATAACCTAATCATCTTTGGTAGCATTATATTAAATACCATTTAGAAAATTATAATTATAAATAATTACAGCTATCATTATGCCTACCAGTAGAAAGATTTCTCATTTTTATTGTATGTTTAAGGGATTTAAATGGAGGCTGGAGGGATGGTTGGGTTAATAAAAATGTTTGCTGCTTTTGAAGAGGACCCCAGTTCAGTTTCGAATCTGCAGTGGGTAGCTCAAATTCACCTGGAACTCTAGCTGCAGGGGATGCAATACTATCTTCTGGCCTCCAAGGGCATCTACACAAACACACACACACACACACACACACACACACACACACACACTCATCAATTCACATACCCATACAGATACACACAGACTCATCAACTCACACACACACACTCACTAGCTCTCTCTCTCTCTCTCTCTCTCTCTCTCTCTCTCTCACACACACACACACACACACACACACGCACACACACAGAGAGACAGAGAGAGACAGAGAGACAGAGAGATACAGAGAGAGAGGCAAATAAATCTTTAAAAGTAAAATACAAAATTTAGAAGTATTTTAATTGCTTCATTTTCTCCAACTTAGGAAATGATCTTAGATGTAGCTGTAATACCAAGCCTGTGACCCTGTTCCTTCCCCTTCATTGCTATCCCTGTCTTACTGTAGTACCTCTCTTAAGCTTTATGTGGAGTCCTGTATACATCTGTTTTGGGGACTGGTCAAATAGCTATGTGGAAACAGCTATGATTACTCTGTCTCTGTGAACCTTTCTTTGCAGTGGATGGTATGATATGTTCCAAGTAGAATCACAATGTTCTTATGCAAAGTTTCTATGTCATTCCAATGAGTTCTACTCAAAGCAGTGTTCAAACAGAAGCCCTGGTGCCCGCTGGTATTTCAGCCAAAAGAGTAAATATTTGGAATAGACACACTGTGGTAATATTTCTTCTCCTGGAAAGAACATTGATTTCTTTCATGCCCCGTTGTCAGAGGCTGGCACTCGATACCACCTGTGGCTCACAGTGGAATTTGAGTCCAGGTTGGTATTTTCTTTTCTACTACTATGTGTGAGCGTGCAAGCAGGTGTGGATGTCTATGTCTGAAGTGCTGAGTGAAGAAACCACACTGACTCCATTAGCCACTCAGGTTACATGGATCCCAGAGGAGAGCTGAGCAGAACCTTTATGGCCACAGCATTCTCCAACAGTGATTTGTTTGAAAGTGGTGGGTTCTTTTCCTTTCTAATCGTCTGGTTTTATTTATGTGTATGTGTGCTCGCCAGCTTGTCTGTCTGTGCACTACATGTGTGTGGGTGCCTGCACAGGCCAGAGGAGGGTAGGGTGTCTGATCCCTTGGAACTGGAATAACAGGTGGTTGTGAGCTGCCCCATGTAGTGATGGGGAATGAGCTCCTGACCCCTCTAAGAACTGTGCATGCTTAAACATGGAGCCATTTCTCTGGCTCCTTAAAGCATTTAAACTCTAGGCAAATCTTCTCAAGCGAAATATCACCTGCAAGCCCAATTTAAAAAAAAAAAAGTCAAAGCAACAGGGGTCAGGAAATAGTCCAACCATGGTCTAAAACAGCCATTGTGTTTAACTCTACACTTAAGTTTATTTAATTCTCAAAGTAAATGCATGTGGTAGGTGTTGGTTTTTAAAGATAAGGTAGCCCAGGCTGGCCTTGTATAGACAGGATGGGTTTCCTGCACCACCATGCCTGGTTCATGCATGCTAAGGCTGCATGCCCCGCCCAGGTGGACATTCTTTACATACTCCTTTTCAGAGAGTTTAAATAACTTCTCAAAACCACTGTCTCCCAAGTGAATGATCTCTCTGTACCTCTAGGCCTAAAGCCAGAGCCCATGCCTGAGGCCACAGAAGCAGAACTTTTACTGTGGGGGGGGGGGCGCTGCTCCCAGGAATCATTTCTGTTTGATCCTCATTCACTGACTCTGTCTGGAACTTCTCTCATGCCCCCCAAGCACCAGAGAGCACACAAAAGCATATTTTGTTGACATGTAACCGTCAAAGAGAGATTGTTAGTCACTTTCTAAAATCTCTCTTTAAAGAGATTTGCTTTTTCAAACTTACTTGTGCATGTGTAAGAGAGAGAGAGAGAGAGAGAGAGAGAGAGAGAGAGAGAGAGAGAGAGAATGAATGAATGAATATATGTTATGTGGACATTAAGAAAGTGCCCAAAGGGGCCAGAAAAGGATGTGGTCCCCTGTCACTGGTTATAAGTGACTATGATTCTAGCTACCCACCAGGGACTTAATTTGGACTCTCTGCAAAAGGACTATTTGGTCTTAATCACCAGACCATCTTTCCAACCCCACACAAAGTCCATTGTTAAAAAATAACTGATTGGTGTAAATTAAAGATTTATTTATTTAATTTTCTGCAGGCTTGTCTCACAGTTACTCTGTGCTTCTGAAGATGTAGTGTTTTACCTATAGCCAGCCTGCCTGCCTTCCTTCCTTCCTTCCTTCCTTCCTTCCTTCCTTCCTTCCTTCCTTTTTTTACTTTTTGAGCAAATAAGGCTACACAATATTTTTTAAGAAGTGTTGGTATTGATTTTACATTTATTGTTACATTTCCTTTGATCTTACAGCTAAAGCTACGTTAATATTATTCTCAGTAACCTCACAGATCAGTAAACACCAGTGTCTCATCCACCCTAGGATGGGCTTGAGAATCAAAGAGCTACTACTATGAATAATTCACTTGTGTGTGTATGTGGGGTGTGCGTGCACTGTGTATGATGGAGGCCAGAGGTCAACCCCAGGTATTCTTCTGGTGCTACATATCTTGTTTCATTAGAAAAAAATTAATATTTATTTTTAATTTAAAATTGTGTGTGTGTGTGTGTATGTGTGTGCGCGCGCTTGCGTGCACACGCATGCACTCCTATGTAGAGATTTATGTACATGAGGGCAGGAACCCTCTGGTGCAAGGAGAACGTGGAATCCTGCAGAGCTGTAGTTCCAGGAGCAGCAGCTCTATTTAGGTGCAGCGTTTAACTGTTGAACGATCTCTCTAACTCCCACCTAGTTTCTGAGACAGGGTCTCACTGGCTTGGAGCTCACTGATTTGACATGGCTGCCATCTCTACCTCCCTAGCACTGCAATCAGGAGGACATGCCTTTAAACCAGCATTTTTAAATGGATCAAACTTAGGTTCTTATGCTTGCTGCAAGTGCCTTTCTGAGGGAGCCATCACATTAGCATAGCAGATAAGTGGTTATAGGCAAGTGCCTTGGAACGTGATTGTTTAACCCTTCCATCCCTGTCTCTCATCCAACTCATTCTCTTAACCTCACTCTTGTATGTCCTCTTGCAATGTAAGAAGGAAAAAGGGTGATGTGTGCAGGCTGCAGCGATCCCTTCCTGCTCAATAGACCCTGCCTGTCTCCACGTCTGTGATGTCAGCTGTGTGTCTCCCCATCCATTATCTTGTGTGCCTTTTAAATGCACCGTGTCTCTTTATCCCAGACGCAGAACTGAGTCTTTGGAGTGAATGATCCAACTGCTGAGTAGATGGATTAGAGGGAGAAACTAAATGATTACAGGATAAGAGTTGTTGCAGGTACCTCGTGATCTCAGACATCCTGGAGATTAAATAAGCTCACAGCTCGTAGTATTGTACAAATGAGCATGTGTCATCTGAAATCTATCCTCTTTACTGTTCTAGCCTGTTGCTCACACCCTACCTGAGTGAAAGAGTAATTAGAGCTGTGATTAGAATCTCGACTTACTTTTGACTCAGCCCACATGTTGTGATACTTACTGTCTTCTCAGCCAAGAGTAGCACGGGGCTGCATCAAGAAAATAATGCGTGTATTAACCCAAGACAGCTTGTATTTGCGTTCAGTCTTCTTTTTGTCTTCTCTAGTCCTGTGGGCTTTACGGGTAGCATTGTCCATGGCTCTGAAGTTGTGCGTGGTGCTGATCCATCCACGTATGTAGACCCCTTACCTTGGAATCACTTTTGAAAGTTGTCTGTCAACCCTGTGTTGAGTTAAGTCGTGCTTTGAAGATACAGGGAAATATCTCCTTTAACAAAGCCCCGCTATGGAGGTGTGGGATGAAGTTAGTTCAGTTGGCAGAGTGCTTGCCTGGCATGTAGGGAGCCCCGTGTGCTGTCCCTAGTACCACATAACCTGGCGTGGTGGTGCATGCTTGTGATCTCAGCGCTCAGGAGGTAGAGGTGGGAGGATCAGAAGTTCAAGGCCATCCCTCAGCTACATAGTGAGTTGGAGACCACTTTCAATCACTTGAGATGCTGTCTCATAAAGCTAAGGGGGGGGATGGGAGGGGGGTTAGCAATTCAAAACAAGCAAGAGACTACAGTTTAGGTCTCTAAAGCCTGAGTGCTGGGTGGGCATGGCATTTTGCCTTCACAGAGATACAAGATTCCCCAGAGCTCGCTGACTAGTGAGATTGGCTGTATCCATGGACTCCAGATTTTATTGAAAGATCTCGCCTCAGTGAATAAAGGGGAAGCTTGATCAAGGAAGATTCTAATAATGACCTCAGTTTTACACATGCACACACACACGTATGTGCACTCATACACATGTGTTGCTATACATGTATATATATATACATATATATATATATATGTGCAGAGCACATACATACACGTGAAAAGAAGAAAATGAACGAAACAAGGCAGGAAGATTTCAGTAGAAAATCCTTCAGTTAACCATTCAATCAAGAACTGTTCTCTGTTTTTCTCCTGTGTTAGAGTATTATCAGGTGCAGAGGCCCAAAGTTATAGATACTGGGTCCTGGGCTGCTCATATCAGATGATGTTTGGTTGTCAGAACTCTTTCACAGTGTTTTGCTATAACTTGGTGGCATTTCCCAACACTGCGTGATCGTGGAGGGAACTGAAGAATAGAGTTGAGTCCTATGGTATGGCTACTAAGCCCTCTGACCCAGGGCATCGAGCTCTGTCCATATCCTTGAGCAATGCATCTCACTTCTTGTCCCCTGGTCTGCCCTGCTCTTCAGTGGAAACAAAAAGAAAGTCCCATTGCAGTTATTTACAGAGGGTGGTCACAGGTTCATCTCTGTTAGCATTCACATTCTCTGTATCAATGATGCTTGAAAGCAAACATTCTTAAGATAAGTGACTTTTCATTTCTTATCACCCGTGGCCCAGCCAAATAGAAAGGAATACACAGCTCACCTCATGCATCTGCGCTTACCATTTAGAAATGCTGCCCTCTTAATCTGAAGTATCCCTGTAGGTATTCTCGGAATTTAACTGCGGTGTGTAAGCCGTGGGTGTGGGGGAACCATGAAGGAATGCTTACTTTGGAAGTCATTTCTAAATATTTGTAAAACCCTTCACCGGACACACAGCCAGATTCCGTTTGGAAATCCTGTTCTCGAGTTCCCAGATTTTCCCCACATCTGAATGTGCCCACTGATCAAACCAAACACCCAGAGCACTAGGAATATAAGGACACCAGATGCGAAGCCCCAGAACCCTTGCTGGGCGATGTTATGAAGACTTGGGTTCCTGGGGACGTTTATTTTATCGCTCAGTTATTGTCTACAATCTGCCATCTACTCAAAGGTTTCCTTGGCTTTAATGCAATTTTTCTACTTTCTGGGATATCACTGTTCTACTGAACACTTTCCCACCCAGACAGATAACAGCATTTGGTGACAGCCTTCGGTTTCATTACCACCAAGAAGTCTCGCAGGTGTCAGGTTTCTCTGTGTAGGCTGATCTCCGACTATGACTTATTTAGCCTGTTATTTATTGGCCCATAAATTCCGTTTGCCTCTGCAAAATAACTCACTAATTCTTCCAGCATGAAAAGCTCCAAAGATATTTATCAACACACTTGTAAGTAATATAGCTGAGAGGCTCCTGCTCTATTGTAAGTCCATTTAGTAGGGAGATCAGTGGCCAACTGAAGTGTGACTCGAGTTCCAGTTTTCAAGGTTTCAGGCTTGAGGGGTATTCAAAATTGAAAGGAATAAGATTGTTAAGGAAAGTATCATCCCAGGTTTCTTTAGGAATCTCAGACGTGAAGCTGGGGGATACATAACTTACTTTTTGACTAAACATGAGTACCTGAGCTTGATCCCCAGAACCCACATTGAAAACACGAGGCATGCTGGCAATTGCTTGTAACCACTGGGGAGGGAGAGAGAGCTGGGTCCTTGGGCTCACTGGTCACTCCAGACTGTTTGGTAAGTTCTAGGCCAGTGAGAGACCTGTCCCAAAAACATGGGTCATGCTCAAGAAATGATTGTGGTTGATATCTGTCCTATCTATATATGAATGCACACGCATCTTCACTTACACACATGTAAGCGTGCACACACATGAACATGTGTGTGTACGTACAAGGATAAGAATATGAGAAAGGTCCCTATTCAGCAAAAGGCAAGCCTTTCATATAATTCCTGGGCTGAAACAGCAAAGAGAAAACACAATCAGTATCTGAGCCCAGTTAAGATCTAATTTATGAAATTAAATGCATTAAAACTTTCAACAATTCAATGAACTTTTACATGAACTTGTTTGTGTATTTCAGTATTAATTGTGCAGTATATTTATTAAGAACCACAGCAATGTTCTGATTCTTTGAGCTGTCAATTCTCATATAGGAATTCTAGTGTAGGAAAATACATAATGTTGCTTCTCCTAAGAGTTGAATGTTTGTGGTGTGTTTGTATGTAGGTGTGTAATGTGTATGTGGATTAAGACCATGCATGACCAGGCAGAGACTAGGGGTTGACACTGAGTGCCTCCTTTTTGCTCTTGACACCTTGTTGTCTTGAGGTAGGGCCTGGAGTCTCCCAATGGATCTAGAGTTCATCAGATGGCCAGGCAAGTCCTTGGGAGTCTCTTATCTCCTGAAGTGTGTCTAGCCTTCTATGCTGGTTCTGAGAACTGAACTTATGTCCTCATGTGTGCCACAAGTGCTTTACCCACTGAGCCATCCCCCAGCCCCACAACGGTGTTTAAAAGAAAAGTAAGATGGCCAACAGTACAGCTGTAGCTAAGGGCATGCCCTCACTAGGTTCAAGATGTTATCAGATGCATAAAGGAGAGATTCCTGTCATACATTACACTCAACGTAAATATGTACTAATTGTGGTGTATATTCCAGTTCTGGGACTTCATTAGTGACAACATCACTGCCATGTACGACTGAGCCCTTGCAGGAGAGAGTCTTTCCGGACTTAGACGTCAGTGAAATCAGTGTACTGTCTTTGCATCTGGATCTTGACACGGAGTGAGCTTGGTTGTTTAAACCTTGTCTCACAGGGCTAGAGAGAGGGCTCAGTGGGGAAAGCACTTGCTGCACAAGCATGAAGACCTGAATTTGAATCCTTAGCACCCACCTAAAAATCCAAGGGTGGTGGCGTCCATACCAGTAGCACCGGTGCTGAGTACGACTTTGGAAATTAGTATGGAGGGTTCCCACAAAGCTGACCATGGAAATAATATGTGATTCATCTGGACCATTCTTGTGCATATACCCCAAAGACTCTGTGGTCTACTTCGAAGACATTGGATCATCTATGTTCATTGCTGCTCTTTTCACAATAGCAAGAAAAATGGAGCCAACCCTGAGATTGTGTTATTTACTGAAAAAAGCTGTTTCTAGTTGTGGTGAGGCTCAGCCTTAGCACACACCTTTAGTCCCTCTGGCTGGAGCACAGACTGCCCTCAGTACACACCTTTAATCCCTAACAGTGACAAGAAAGTTGATTGACAGACACATCCATGTCTGAAAGTGATATCTAACTGAGGGGCAGACAAAGTGATGAATCAGAGGAAGATTTGACAGAACAGGATATGCCAACCTTCATGAGAAGGGAGAGGAAAAAGACCCTACTTAAGACAGAGCAAGCAGAAAGAAGAAAAGGAAGGAGCTGGTTTTACTGGGACAGTGATACAGAGACAAGCTGCAGAAAGAGAACAGGCTAGACACAGGTGAAGGCAGAAAGAGGCAGATGATTAGAACAGACTGACAGAGATAGTTTGACCTCAACGAGAGGAATTCAGGAGAGGTCTAGGGAAGACAGATTAAATCAGTTAGCTTGGAAAGGAAGTTTGAACCAGAACAGATGAGTTGCCCAGCCAACTGGAAATGAGAAAGAGTTAGCAAGGGTGAGCTTACTCAGCACTAAGTCTCAGAGGCTGAAAACATTCTAGGCCTAGATTGGGTTGGACAGAGGCTGGAAGCCTCCAGGTCTAGGCCTAGGTTAGCAGACTGAGGCAGTAAGCCTCGGAGACAACAATTACAACAGCAGAGTGAAAGATACTTTACACAACCTAGCTACCCATCCGCAGATGAAGTGCTAGTGGGAGTGTGGGGCATATATTTGATGTAATTCTATTTATCTGTAAAGAGAATGCAATTAGAATCTACAGGAAAACAGATAAAAATGGAAAAGGTTCGACTAAGCAAAGTGACCCAGTGTAAAGGATGAACAGTGCATGGGCTCTCTCATATGATAATCTCGGCCTTTGCTAACATGTCTACAAAGCAGAAGTAAATATGAATGAAGACCAGGAAGTAGAGGATCTTGAGACTGGGAGGCAGGTAGGGAAAAGAACCGCTTTGAAGGAGCGTGGAAGCAGGATACTGGGGCCAAAGGGTACAAAAGCTATGTGAAGAATGAATGGGGGGAGAAGTAGCCAAGTCCATGCGTATGAAAATCCCATTTGGAAACCAGGCACTTGTGAGCTAATTTACAGCAAGGTAGTTTAGCAGGTAAAGACGCCTGCCACAAAACCTAGCATCCTGAGTTCGATCCCCAGGTTCCACATGGTTTTTCTCTGATCTCCAGATATATGCCCCTCCTCGGCGCAAATATGTATGTTACAAAAATAAACCATACCACCCTCAAAGCAATAACAAACACCAAAATAACATGAAATTCTTCGTGTCACACTTCCCAGACCATGCTAATCTAAGATGGCAAAAGAAGTCAACAGTGGTTAAAACCGTCTTTTAGAACTGCCTGTCTTGACCGACCTTCTTGACAGTGTTAGGAGCTGAGTCAGTGTAGGAAGTGGCTAACTGTGGTGCTGACTCTGTCTGAGGTTTAGAGACCATAGGCAAGGAACATCCCAGCAGCCTGTAAGAAAGCAGGACTCTCAAGCTCTCTGATGCTTTATTCGGGAAACTGAACAGACCCCAGCGTTTGGGCCTTGCAGGATTCCTATACCCAACATTTGAGGTTTATTTTCTCTGACCTAACTGGTTCGGATAATGCCATTTCTGCTTTTCACGCTGTTTTGTGTTGTTTTGGTTTGTTTTAATCTTGTGTGGTAGAAACATCATGAATAATTGATGAGTATTTTTATTGTATTTCATGAAACTATAATGATGGTGGGTTTATTGTAGGAGACGAATAATGTGGTTTATTAGTTGGGCTGTTCTTTTGTAAACTCAGTTGTCTCCTCTTCAAAGTTTAATGAGCTTTCCTGTGATGACGAACTCATTTGGTATTTAAAGAAATTTGTTCGGGGCGCTGGGGAGATGCTTCAGTTGTAAGGACTGCTTGCTGCTCTTACAGAGGACCTGAACTAGGACGACTCACAAGAGGGAGCTCAGTCACATTTAACTCTAACTTCAGGGAATCCTATGCCCTCTGCTGGCCCGCCGTGAGTATCACACCTATATGCACATACCCACACATAGACACCTATGTACACATAAGTAAAAATAAAGGAAAATTTAAAATAGAGAAGAAGAAAATTTGTGCTGGACTTTGTCTGTGGATGTCTAAGCAAAAAAATCAAGAAATGTTGTCATCCCAAATTCAATGATTTGGGTGTTTATCTTCCATGATCAGTGTGTTTAATGGCTCTGTTCATTAAAGAAAAGATAAATATACCTTCGTCAGGCTGGAAATCGTAGACTAGGAGAAAGGGAAGATTTACTTAATTGTATTATGAGTCTTGGTGTTTCTCCTGCATGTAAGCCAGTGATCGTGGAGGACAGAAAAGGGAATCTGACCCCCAAGAACCAGAGTTATTGATGTCTGTGAGCTATTGTGTGGGTGCTGGGAATCAAACAGAGACCCCTTAGAAGAGCAAACAGACACTGCTCTAAACTGCTGAGCCATCTCTTCAGAGCCTAAATTTATTTTTCTGAAGACTTACTTTTGGACCTATCTTTCAAAAATTTTGGTTCATACGCTGTGTGAAATGGAACCCTGGAGGGCTTATTCCTTCTCCAAAACAAAGAGCTTAAAATACTTAACGAATCATGGAATTTATTAATTAATTCAGAGTTCTCTTTATCATCTAAAATGGTAATTTTACCAAACTTTTATTAAAAATCACTATAATCAAGCTCACAAACCTGATTTTACATTTTCTATTTTGTTCTTGTTATAGCAACATGTTTGGGTTTGGATGTTTTAAATAATGTTTTAATATCTTGTAGCACAGCACTTCCTTAAGGGCCTTGGGAATGAATGTTTTTGCATATTCCTTCTTCCATATGAAATTTACCGTGATTTTTTTTCTTTGCCCGCAACCCTCACTTGCCCAAATAATCTTTTTATTTTTGGATTTTTTTTCCCTTTCCTTTTTTCCCTTCAGGGATTTTTTTTCATGTTTTTTGGGTGACCATATGCACAGTCATTTCCCATCACTCTTCTGTCTCATAGGCATAAAAGATGATTGCTCATTTTCTGTGCATAGGGTCCAAAATACCCCTCTCCCCAACACACACACACACACACACACACACACACACACACACACACACACACACACACAGAGGTGGGGAGGGGAGAGGAGGGGGGGAGGGGGGAGGAGGGGAAGGGAAGTGGGAGAAGGAAAGGGAGAGGGAGAGAGATTTGTATTAAATGCTTTTTGTGTTTACAGTTCTGGTTACTGACAATGTATGTTTCATAAACAAAACCTATCTGTTATTTCAGGAATGACATTTTAGTTACTCTGTATCTTGTCCTGTTTTCCATTTGCCATCTTTGCATGTTTTGTAGAGAACTTCAGTCAGCGCCCATTGTGCTGGGTGCTTAGAATGTTCTTTCTGTAATCAGAGTTCCTTTTCTCTGATGAGTATGCATGCATGTGTGCGTGAGTGTATGTGTGCATGGGTGCGTATGCATGCTCGCGTGTGTACGTGCAGGAGTACTTGCACATGCATAGGCTTGTGTATGGAGGTTTGTACACATGGATGTCTGTCCCGCGCTACGTCTCGCCAGCAGGAACGACGCGGCACACACAGGATCCTACTACAGAAAAGCTTTAATGCGTCTTGAGAGGGAGAGCATAAGCTTACAATGCGGAGACGGAGAGTGAGGAATAACCGTCCCTTATATAGGAAACTATCCTCGCCTAGGACGTGTCACTCTCTGACTGGTCGCTGCCAATTATGCCAGATGACGTACCAAAACGTACGTGTCCCTTTGAGTAGGGACGTTACCAGGCGCCTGCGTATTGCCCTTTTTACTAGGTGCGTTCTGCCGGATGCCGGTGCCATCTTGTAATGGAGTTTGTGAGGACAGCTCCTCACATCTCTGTGAGGACAGCTCCTCGGACAGCTCCTCACAGATGTCGTACCCACAGAGGCCAAAAGAAAGCTTTGGAGCCCTGGAGCTATAGTAATTTATAGCTGTCAGCTCCTAGAGCATGCAATGTTCTTCACTACTTAGCCATTTCTCCAGCCCAACAAACTGTTGTCGACTTGCTTATCTGGAAGCCACTTTCTACAAATACCAACTTCACGAACTCTATACAGGTGCCTATTTGACGGCCCAAACCTTGTGGAAAACAAGAGACTGTTCTACTTTTAACATGGAAGCTCGTCTTCTGTAGGGTCCATTTGTAGACCACTTGTCTAATCCAGGGGTGCCCTACCTTTTGGCTTCCTGAGCCTCTTAATTTTTTTCTGTCTTCCTATAATAAAATACTCTGGGAATGAATGGCAACCCAAGGGAGACAAGATTTATTTAAGAGTGAAGTTCATCATGGTGGGGATGTCATGGCCGCAGGAGCTTGAAGAAACTGGTGCCATCCCATCCACAGTAAGGAACAAAGGGACAAATGCTTGCTGTTTCTTGACTCCCTCTCTTCACTTTACAGTCCAGGCTCCCAACTGGAGAATGGTGCCACTCAGGGATCTCCTCCCTTCATAACTGTGATCAAGTTAACCCCACATAGTCATGCCTCGAGGCCTGTCTCCCAGGTAACTCTATCCTGCCAAGTTGACAATTAACTTAACCATCAGTCTCCTCTGGAGTTTCTCTTTGATGGCATCCTGGAGTCTGCACCAATGCTCTTCTGACCTGGCAGAAGCTCATTACACTATGCCTTGCAATTTTCTTTGTCAAAATGCTTTGAAGAGTGTTTTCATCCTTTTAACAATGTTAGGTATTTGATAGAGGCTTATTCTCCTTCCTTCAGGTTTAAGGAAACTCCAGAAATAGTGTTTCTCTCCTACCTCTGAGCTGAGAGGTTTTGCAGAAATGAAGATGATTCTTCTCTTTATGTGTGTGTATACACGCGTGCACCAAAGGTTACTAAAGGAACCAAAGGTTAGCCTTAGGTTTCATTCCGCAGCCACAAACCACCTTGAGTTTGGAGGCCGGAACTCTCATTGGCTTTTAGCTTCTACGTTTGGTTGGGCTAGCTGGCCAGGTAGCCCCAGGGATCTGCCTGCCTCTTCTTCTCAAGGACTGGTAGTCTAAGCAGGTTCCACCACACCTGAGTTTTTGACAAGGTTTATTGGGATCAAACTCAGGTTCTGATGCTTGTGTAGTCTGCACTCTACTTCCTGAGGCATCTCCACAGTACCCTGGTGACTGTAATTAAGAGGTTCTTGGAGGCCTGGCTTGTATACTTCTAAGAACCCCTGGGCAGCATTAACACTCCTGACCCTACAGAGCAGCCTTTGAGGGACAGGGTTAAAAAAACTTTTCAACTGTTTGCCAGTTTGGTGTTGGGGTTTCTGAACTGCATGATCATAAGATTAAATCTCCATATCTATTTTAAAATTTTTATCAAAAAATAAAATCTTGGCTCAGTGTGTCAAGATGCTTGTCACTGAGTGTGATAAGTTGAGTTTGATCCCAGGGACTCACACGGTAGAAAGAGAGAACTGACTCTGTAAGCTGTCCTCCCTTCTCTTTATGTATACATACACACACATGGACACACACAGACAAACACATACACACATACACACACACACACACACACGGACACACAAACACACATCGACACACACACACACATAGACACACAGACACATGTGGACACACGCATACACACAGACACACACACAGACAAACACATACACACACAGACAAACACACATGGTCACACACACATGGACACACACAGACAAACATGGACACACGCATGCACACACAGACACACACAGACATACATGGATACACACACAAATACACATGGACAGAAACACACACACAGACATACACACAAGGACACTTGGACACACAGACACAGACATAGACACACACACACACACACAGACACATACACAGGAATACATGGAAACAGACACAGACATAGACACACACACAGATACATGCACACACACATGGACACACAAACACAGACACACACACACGGACATACACATACACACACACACACTAAATAAACATATGCAATCCTTAAAAGATGTTTTTTAAAAAGCATTGAGAAAGCTATATTATTAAAGCTATCTTTAAATATTGTTCATTTCAAAGTCTCAACTGGATCTTAAAGCATCAGAATCTTTTAGCTTAGAAAAACTGTGAAACACTGGCTCTAGTATGTGGAGGTCCCTGAGTGCTGGGGAATAAATACCATGACTTTAGAGTTCTGTTCTGCTCTACAGCGTCTCTATGGTTTCTTACTAGAACCTAAGTCCCTGCTTTCACTCTATAAATATAGGCACATGCGGGATAAAAGGGGCATACTTCACGTATCTTATCTTTCAAAAGGGAAGCTTCCTCAAGATTAAGGTCCGGGAATGTTAATAACATTTGCAGTTATTCTCAATAGGGCAATAGCTGCAGTCACCAGATACTTGTCACTGCGTTTGAACATGGGCCACAGAGGTGCTAAAATCTGCCAAGACTGCATGCTAAAGAGACAGGGAGAGAGAGAGAGAGAGAGAGAGAGAGAGAGAGAGAGAGAGAGAGAGAGAGAGAGAGAGAGAGAGAGAACGAGCCAGGTATGGGAGGTACATACCTGCTGTTCCGGAACTACAGGAAACTGATGCCAGAGGATTGTGAGGTGGTACACTTGGATACAAGGCAAGACCTTGTCTCAAAAAAAAAAAAAAAACCACAACCGAAACAGAAGACCGGAGGTCGTGGAGCACTTCCTCCTTCTAGCTAGATGACAAGATAAATGATGCAAGCCATTTCTAATTGGGTGCAGAAATCCCTGGGCAGTCAGCAATTAGTAGCAACACTGTGCCATTTATAATGTGTGATGTCCTTAATGCCCCATGTGCTATGTGTTACTGCGTTAAAAAGTTCTAGAAAAAAAATCTAGGTTTGAAAACAGAGCACAGGGCTGGGGAGATTGCTTGGCGTTTAATCAAGTGTAAAGACAAGATTTCAGAACCTCCGACTCGAATAAAGCCAGACGTGGTTAGTACCTTAAACATCTGTAAGCCTGGCATTCTCGCCGTGAGATGGAAGGTAGATACTGGGAAATCCCCAGAAGTTCGAAAGCCAGCCAGCCTGCAATACACAGTGAGAACAAGAGACAGTCTCAGGGTGGACGGTGAAGACCTGCAGACAAGGTGGCCCCGGGACTTCCACGTGCCTTGCCTTGGCACAGGTGTGCATGGCTGTAGTCATGGGTTCATTCCTGTGTGTGCTTATCCATCAAGATTTTATCCCAAGCAAAAAGAGACACAGCATGCTTGAATGTGCAGAAATGTCAGTTTCCTGACAATTTCACGGTCACTATGGGATGTCAGCCCACTGAGCTCAGATCACATTCTTAGGAGCTGATGGGCAGATCCTGAAGGGACTTTCTGCCTTTGATCATTGATTGACTTAAAAATGTCTATAGCCACACCAAGGGGTGGGCATTAGCCATGGGTCATCAATTTATATTGGGATGGTGGCAGTCACTTAGGACTTGTCAAACCCCATCCTCAAAGTGTCATAGTGGGCTACAGATGCTGTTGGCCTTAGAAGTGCTCTGGGAAGCATGCACAAAAATCTCTTCAAAAAATTGCTTCGAAGACTCACCAGACTATGCTTCCATAGTCTCCTGAGCTTGGAACAGGACCCAAATTAGATGCACAGCCATCCTGGGGCTGTGTTTTGCAATTCAAATACACCAGTACTTTCCATGACAGCCTCTCCAGGGGCTCCCTAGTGGTGGGGTCCTCTGAATGTTCATACATAAATGGGAATCTTTGTTCTCCGGAGCATGAAGCTAGGGGAATTTGTATAGAAAGAGGGCTGTACTAGCATGTTTAAGAACTGTGCTTTGGTGGTAAATTCAAACTTTGATGGTGAACAAAAATGTCTCTAATAAGCGGCTTTCCAAGGGGACTGGTAACTGATACAGTTAGGGTGGCAGTTTGGTGAAGCCCTATAGCTTGCCAGTCTCTCTACGTTAGCAATTGTCCATTCATTACGTGTTGGCAATGCTATGTTGGAAGAGAAGTTCTGGGGTGACTAGGAATGTACAGGAGAGGCCCCTGTTTACCTTCAGCCCAGCTGGCTTGGCCTAAACTCATTCCTTTGGCCAGTGAAGAATGTGGCTGGGCCACATGACTTCTCCTCTTCCTTATCTTGAGAATAGGTCCCAGGCAATCACGGCTCTCTTCCTTCCTCCCCCACTTCTGTTCCTTTTATTCTCAGTCTCTCCTCCTCTCTGTGGCTTTTGAAAGAGCCTTTACTGAACTGTCCTGCTGGATCCCAGGCAATTTCTCTATTCATTAATTTTATGTCACTTCAGTTCTCTGAACAGTCACTTACATTTGTAGCACTAATAAGTCCATAAAACGTAGTCAGTTTGCACCCCGGAGACACCTTTGTTCAGATGTTCAGCCTTTTGTTTCCCTCAGACAAGGTCTCCTGGAGCCCAGACTGGCCTGAAACTTATAGTCAAGCATATTCTACACTTGTAATCCTCTTGCCACAGCCTCCTAAGGGCCTGTAGGCATGAACCATCATACCTCATCTGTACAGTGCTGGGAAGAGAGCCCAGGACCTCATGCATGCTGGGCAGTCTCTCTACCAACTGAGCTATAACCCCAAGATGCTCAGCTTTAGACACAGCTGTTGAGCCAACTTTTCATGAAGCCCCATGGAGTGGCCCGTCTCTTTGGTTTACTCTCTGGCAATGCGGCCTGTCTGTGGAACTAACCTGTGTCTGAGCTGGTCCTTGAGCACAGCTCCACACAGTCAGCTCATCCTTCGGTTGCCAGCTCCTAAGGTGGCCTAGGAGAGATGCCACCTTCAGTGTTACTGTGTTGATTACCGTCTGGTTGCTGTGATCAGGTACCTGACAGAGTACCTTAAGGAAGAAAGGGTTTATTTGGGGGCTCAGTTTGAGGGTACAGTCCCTCATGGTGGGGAATCATGACAGCTGGATTTGAGGCAGCTGGTCATACTGGATCTGCAGTCAGGAGGAAGATAGAGTTGATGCTGGGGTTCATCTTACTTTCTCTAGCCTTTGTACTCATAGCGTCCTGACTTAGGATGGATCTTCTTACTTCAGTTAACCTGATTTTAAACATCCAGGAAAGTTTGTCTCCTAGTTGATTCTAGATCCTACCAAGTATTAACCATCACAGCCACTGTCTTTGGGAGCTCTGTTTCTGGACATTCTGTCTCTCCCACACAACCCTATAAGGTGAACCTTCCCATATTCTGTACCCCCGGTAAAAATGCTCAAGACTGTCTAATTTCATCTGTCTCTGAACTAGACTTCGAGGAGTGGATTTATCATTTCTTAGCTCTCACTGCCCAGTGCAGTAGACACTCAGTCTGTGTTGGGAGGAATGGATGGTGGGCACTGGGTCCTGACTAGGTTGAGCTAAATTGAATAGAGCAGGCACACCCATTCATGTCCGAGAGGTGGGATTGAATGCAGGTGATGTAATAGCTCTTGACAGGGTAGTTAAATATTGACAGGCAGTAGGAAGCACACCAAAGCTGGTCACACAGGGAAGCAAGGGCTGACAGTGCCTGTCAGATCACAGGGCTGAGGCTGAAAGTGGTTGTCGTGATCCGGGTGGCCCAGCTGAGGTGGCTCTGTGTGTATCTGTCTGTTGCTTCTGTAGAGGTAAGGTTGGAGTCGGGCTAGGGAGCTGAAGGCTGGCTAGAAACCATGGAACATAGATTCTGTACCTGTGGGTTGGCGACAGCTTGGATTCCAGATGACCTCTCTCTGGCTACCCACTCTTGTATACCTCAGCTGGTCATTACCTAAGAGATGAAACACAAATTCTTACCCAGAAGACTGGTGCTTTATTTAATGCATCCTCTGAGACATGAGTTGCTGGTGGCTTTTTCTGAATTCCTACGACAGGAATTCATCCACATGACTTCATTTGCTGGTGCACTTTGATGGTAATGATTAGAGACGTGTGCGTAGCATTCCAATTAGGAGGTCATAAACAAGTTCGCTCCTACCTGGGAGCTGTTTTACAGATTTAAAAGTTGGAAGGGGAGGGGAAAGGGAGAAGAAGACATCAGGCGACACTACAAGTGGTAATGTGGAAGGAAGGCTCACAAGGAAGGAAGGGGCAATATTGTGTGATCTAGAAAAGACAATGGAGAGAGGTGGTTTGGGTGAGCCTAGCCCTGAACTGAGATCAGGGCTGTGTGTCACGTTGATTGGGGAAAGGGCCCCATGAAATTAGAGAAAGATTTCAGTCAGCAGGTCTGGCTCAAGTGAGCCTTTTAGGAAGGAAGAGTTGATGTCCTGTTTAGAACTAAATAGTCCTGTGCAGTTAGAAGAGTAGCCAGGGAATAACTCTGTTTCATTAATTCACCAGTTGCATGTATGCATGCATGTGTTCATACATGTACATGTGCCTAAGTGTGTGTGTATGTGTCAACCTGCTTCTCCACCTTACTTCCTTGAGACAGGATCTGCTGAACCTAGAAGTGGGCTAGCATTTAGCATGTCCCAGGAATCCCCGTTTCAGTTGCCTACAATGCTGGGGTTACAGGTGTGTGCTTGCAGTCATGCCTGACTTTTTATGCAGGAGCTGGGGATTCTAACTCAGGTTCGTCTGCTTTTGCAGCAAGCATTCTTACCCACCCGCCAGCTTCATTCTTACCTGACATTTGTGAGAGGGAGAACATGACAAGTGACAAGGGACAGCAATGCGGGGAAGGGTGCCAGGTGAGGTGGTTTCTATCCAGCGAAGGCGGCTTTCTCTGTATGAACCCCGTTTCTGTTTCCCCTGGGAATTTTGTGGAGGAGACTGAGGATGGGCGGATCTGTCTAACCTTGTCAGTAGCACTTAGACACCAAGCTCTCCTATCTCATCTCCCCAAGGGATGATGATAAAACAGAGGAGGAACAGGAGAGCACCACTCCTCAGAAGTGACAGGGAATGTCAGCATTTCTGTCACAGTCCCCATCCGATGTGGAAATAAAACAAAGTGGTCTTTGGACATTTACTCTGTGAGTGTGTGTACACACACATGTATATCTGTACACATCTTCCTATGTCTACATAGGTGTGTGTGTGTGTGAGAGCTTTAGCTGTTGTTCTTCAGAACCCATCCACCTTTTCTTTGAGACAGGTCTCTTATTAACCCTGGAGCTCCCTGATCCAAGTAGACCAGATGAGAAATGCCAGTGAGCCCCAGGGATCCTCCTGTCTCCGCCTCCCCAGTGCTGAGATCATAGGCACAGGGGACCATGTTGAAGGTTGTATTTTATTTTTAATGTGGGTCTTAGGAATCAGATTCAGGTCTTCATGGGTTCCTTATGCCCGAGCCTAGGCCTAAGCCTGAGCAATCTGCTTACCCCTTGCATTCATTTCTAGTGATGTTTTCTCTGTAGAGAAATGAGACTTTGGGGCAAAGTTTTTCCTTTTTCCTTTCAGCTGGAATTAAATATGTCCTCAGCCTGAACTTACGCTGAGGGGTACAGAATTCCTCAGCTTCGTTCCTACGCTGCACCACTTAAATTATTTGTTCTATTTGTCTTTTTAAAACTCTTATTTCAAAGCTATTCATTATAAGCACATAGGGCAGCGGGCTCTTCTAATTCTGTTATTTTGGGACTTCGTGAAGAGATATTTCCCACTGAGAAGCTCAGAACTACAGAAGCCACCTTTGGGTTGGGTGAGGGAACGGTGTGAGTTGGCATATGCCACCCAGGTCTGTCTTCTATTAGGGGGAGGCTGGGAAAGGCAAGACTATAACAGAAGCCTCTCTGAAGTATGTCTCTGGATCTCGGCTCACCCAGACCCTTCTTGGAGCTACATGTGAGTGAGCCGTTCATTAAAAAGGTTCCAAGAGCCTGGCTCCTTGGTTTTGGAGGAGCTCTGAAGTCTGGATTGCAATGGATGAATATCTGGTGCCCCAGTCACTTTTCCTATTACCGCGACAGAACACCCTGAGAAAAACAGCTTAAGGAAGGAAGGGTTTGTTTGGCTCATGGTTTGAGGGTGCCCTGGCAACCATGGTGGGTCTTCCCAGGAATGGCTAATGCCAAGGAATGCCCAGGAGCCTGTCTCCTTGGTGAGTCTACCCCTCATCAAGTTGGCAGCAGATATTAAATGCCTCACCTGGGTTCTGAGTGGTTTGTTCTTCTTGGTTCTCCAAGCCAATCTAGGAGATGAAACCTATTGTCTCTTTGACAGTGAAGCCAATTGAGATTCTGGGCATGTTCAGTGGTGTCTCATAGTTGATTCGATGCGGAAGTGGAATCAGATGTCTATCCCCTAAGGGAGCTGTCAATCACGTAGCCACAGAGACAATCCCCCATACATTCACCAAAGAGAAATTTGAGGTGTGGCAGCCTCTAACAGCTCCCTCTCAGAGACTGTTGTTGTCGAGCCCAGTTTATGAGACACATAGTCTTACACTACACATGTTTGAATGAAGTGGGTATCGACATCTTTGTATGTATGTGTGTGTGTTTACATGTTTGTATGGGGAGGCACATGTATACATGTATGTGTGCATATGCATGTTGAAACCATGGGTTGACTGTTGACATTCTCTTCAGTTACTCAACATCTTACTTGTTCAGACAGATCTGACACTACATCTGAGGCTCACTGAATCAGCAAGGCTGGTTGGCCACTTAGCCCAAGGACATCCCTGTCGCATCTCCCCAGCACTGGGATTTCAGCTGAGCTCTGCTGTACCAAGCTTTGTACGTGGGTGCTGGGGTCTGAACTCAGATGGTCACCATTGCATTTGTTTTGTTCAGCAAGCCTTTTACCTATTGGCCTTTCTCTACTGCCTGGACATCTCTCCCCACCCACCCCCCCATTCTTTCTCTGGCAAATTGATCTTAAAGCTCATGACAAAAAAAAGTCTTCATGTTAAAATTTCTATAAGAAATGTGTTATCCTATCAAGTACCTGAGGCCCTTTATGGCCCTTACTAGGTGAAATCTCCCCACTTAGGTTAAACAGACTTCTCACGTCGAAGTTGGCATCTGTTTTCCATTCCCATTGATCCCCTTTCTGCTCACTTGAAATGGCTGAACAGCTGGTCTTATTCATGGTATAATGGCGCTCCCACTGTTATGGCCCACTTGACCCCTCGAGCTGGCTTTCTCTTCTCCAGGCAAAATCACACCAGGGTTGTTCCGCCTCGCTCCCAGGTCCTGCTTTCCCATCTCTTGATTTACACTGTGTTTCTCTCAGTCTTTCCACTGAAGGACCACAAGGACAATGGCTTCATCTCTGGGAGCTCACAAAGCCTGGGGCTCCCATCCCTAGCTCACTGATTAGTGTTCAGTGTCACCTCTCCGCTGGGAGAGACACCTGCCACCAATCTGGGAGTTTCTGGGCCAGTGTGGCTGACTGACCTACTGAACTTGCAAAATCAACCTGGGAAAATGGGTCAAGGGTTGATGAGTAACTGTGACATCTTAATAAGAGCCTTGCGGGCTCACCTTGCAAGACAGATGCACATGTGTTGGAGGGGGGGCAATTGGGGTTAATGAGAAATTGTCCTGTGTGACTGTTAAAAATCAGGAGCTGGCCTTCTGGGAGGATCTAATCAGAGTGCCAACTGTTGGGGGTCATTATTGGAACACAGAGGAGTCAAGTGGAAGGAAATGCCCTGTGGTCCTTACTTGAGAGAAAGAGAGAGAGAGAGAGAGAGAGAGAGAGAGAGAGAGAGAGAGCCCTTTTTATTTTGCTTTAAAATATGCTATGAGAACTAAAAGATTTATATTTATGATTCATTTCTAAAAGGATAAATTTAAAAGTGATTTTTAATTTTAAGTTGTAATTATTTTGCACTATTTATGTATGTTTTTATGTATTGTGTGTCTGTCTGTCTGTCTGTCTATCTATCTATCTATCTATCTATCTATCTATCTATCTATCTATCTATCTATCACCTGTCATGTGTATATATTCACATGCCAAAGTGCAGGTATGGAAACTAGAGGACAACTTCTGGGAGTCAGTTCTCTCCATGATAAATCATTGACTCAGGGTCCGACATATTTCTTGAATGAAGCTTTGGAGACTCTGAACTGAGTAGCAATCTTACAAACCAATAAAACAAAAAATTACCTTAGGAAAAAAAACTATACTTTGTGACCATTTCCGCACATTATCAAACTAAACTAATTTTTGTTTGTCTGTCAGATCCTTATCTGTGACTTCAGAGTAACAGTAAAGGGGACCCAGTGACTGGGACTTTTTTCTGTGTGTGCATGTGAGCAGTGAGCAGTAGACTCCTTAGTGTATGCATGGAGTCCACATCAGTGTCTCTATTTCCACCTCAGTTTTCTTTTTGAGATAGGGTCTCCATTAAGCCTGGGGCTGGCTATGTAAGTGAGGATGGCCTCCTGGCCAGAAGCCCAAAGACTTGCCTGTATTTATCTTCCTTCCTCCTGGCTGGGGTTACTCACACAGATGTGCTCTGCGCTGTGTTTGGCTTTTATGTGGGTGCATGAGGTTTTCATGCTTGTACCGCAAACACTTTACCCTCTGAGCCGACCCTAGCCCAGGGCTTCTGTTTGCTGGGGTCCTTTCCCCTAAGAGCACAGAAGACAGGTTTTCTTGTTAAAGGTACTCAGTTATCAGAAACATGAACAGGTAGCTCAGTGAGAGATAGCTCAGTGGTTAAGAAAGCTTGCAGCACAATTCTGACGCTTGGAGCTCAGATCAAAGCACCCATGTAACAAGCTGGGAGCCTAGTATCTGCACGTCTGTAACCCCAGCTCCACGGGTGTTGGGGAGACAGGATTTCTGGGGCTTGCTGGCTTCCAGCCTAGGTTAGAAAGCTTGAGTCTCTGGTTAAGTTTAGACCCTGCCTTAAAGATATAGACAGAAAGTAATAGAGGAGACCCAATGCCCTCTCTTAGCCTCTGAGGGCACAGACATACACAGCCACATGCTAATGTGCATGCACTAGTGTATGCATTACAAACACACACACACACAGAGCTAAATAAATGAAAATATCTTTTTTTTAAAGCACTGCAAATGCATGGCCTTTGTTTTCCCGGGGGAATTGATATGGTGCCTTTGTTTTTCAGAATTCGCTTCTGCTACACGAGATATAGGGCGTTTCTCATTTTCTGGATTCGGAGAGCTAGCTAATAAAAGGTGACAAGCCACTCTCCAGACAGGGTACTTTGTCTCACTGGATCCAGAGCCCCATTCAATGTATGGCACAGAGGAAGGGTCCCTGGGTGTTTATTGAGCAATAATCAACCATTGTGCCATGAGGGGGCAGAGGAAACCTGAGGATTATCAGCCAGATGAGCCCCAAGGTTGCTTAGTAGCAGAGAAAACTGTTACTGCACAGAAACTAGAAACGTTCCGTTCCAGGAGACTGCTAGGAGGGCACACACAGAACATTCTCGAAACCCAGGTGCTCCCAGGCCAGGACGTACCAGACCATTCTACTTAAAACATTTTACATCTATTGTGTTTTACTTTCTATTACATTTTAAGTTATTTCGTGTGTTTGCATGCCACAGTGCGCACGTGGAGGTCGGGGCACAACTTGTGGGAATCAGTTCTTTCCTTCTACTGGGGTCCTGCGGATCAAACTCAGACTGTGAAGCTTGGCAATAGGTACCTTTAGCCACTGAGCCTTCTCCCTGGATCTGATATCTCTCTGTTGATCATGTGTTTACATATGCATTTGTGTGGGGGGCTGCGGGGTGCAGTCAGAAGACAGCTTGTGGGAGTCAGTTTCCTCCTTCCATCCTGTGGGTCCCAGGGATCAAACTCAGGTCATCAAGCAGCATTAACCAAAGAGCCATCTCACAAGTCCAGGTGTGTGCAGCTCTGAAATGAAAACTGAAGTCGATCTATAGGCATTCAAATGAATCCACTCTTTCAACAAAACAAAACGACAGGAAACAAAACAAAACAGGAAAGAAAGAAAGAAAGAAAGGAGGCAAGGAAGGAAAGAAGGAAGAAAGAAAGAAAGAAAGAAAGAAAGAAAGAAAGAAAGAAAGAAAGAAAGAAAGAAAAGGAAGGCCAGTTGTTCTTTAAAGCTTCATAAGGAGAACTGTGGTAATAGGAGCCATTATTTGCCTCCTATTTGACAGTTTTTGCCAGTGTTTGAATATGAGGTAAAAATACTGGTTCAGGCTGTATTTTGTGGGGGTTGGAGTTTAGCTTAATTACGGTATCTGCAATTTACCAGCATGTTCTGCAGCCCCCCTGGTCAATGGAACCCCTGGTGACCAAACACACTTGTTTAAAGTAAGAGGCAGAGGCCCTTTGACCTTTGAATATGCTATCTGAGAGAGTTATGGTCATCTGGCTCCCTAGATGACCCGGGCCTGCAGCTGCTCTGCCAGCTGGCCGTCACACGCTTGCAGCAGAAAACTTGGAGGGGACTCAGCCTCACCAGATGCCTTATCTCAGAGTCCAGCTGATGCCCCACACAGAGCGAGCAGATTCTGTGCTTTGTATATGGTGACCTGATTCAAGCGCTAGACATGGTTCTTTTAATAGAATCCAGGGAAGGACCTTATATCTGTGCTTTGCAAAGGCACGAGCTGTGGTCAGTCAGATCAGTGGTGACAGCTGGAAGGCAGACTGCAGCACTTCGTAAGGAACTCCAGGTGTACAATCTCTTTTTTGAAATGTATGTATGTATGTATGTATGTATGTATGTATGTATGTATGTATGTATGCTTGTCTGTCTGTGTGTAGATGTCTGAGGACATATTGAGGAGTCATTCTTGTCTTTTAACATATGTGTGTGGCCTGGGGATTGAACTCAGGTAAGTCCTCAGGCTTGGTGACAGGCCCTTTTGCCCACTGAGCTATCTTTCCAGCCCCATACTTGACATTTTCAGGCAATGATCGGGCACAAATGGTTCCTACTTCTGCAGCAGGAACCAGGGCAGAATTAGAGGGATTGAATTAATCCATGTAACCAATGAGAGTCACTCCGAGGACAATGGGCAGAAACAGCTTGGGCTGTGTATTTATTGATTTGTAGAACAGCTCAGAGCAGAGCAGGCACACTGTAGGTTAAAGTTCAATGCCAGGGGAAACTAGACAATCCTATGTGTGGGTGGGGTCACTAGCCGGTGCCTGCATCTGCTCCTGAAGTGAAATGCCAGTTAGCCATCCTGGGAAGTTAACTTCTGTCTTAAAGAATATGTAAAAATATATTTGTTTACTTACCCAGTTTTACAGTTATAAAATTTCACCTCTAACAGTTCTTATTGAAAAAATAATCTATGTACGCTATAGAATTTCAAGGCCGGGTATTATTAAAATGACCTCACCAGAGGCTGGGTAAGTACTTGCCACACAAGTATGAGTCCCCAGAACCATGTAAAAGCTAGTTGCGGTAGTACACATGTGTGACACTAGTGTTCCTACAGCAGGTGGGGAGATGGAGACAGGAGAATCCCTGGAAGCTCAAGGCTTGCCAGCTAGAGTATGTTGCAGAGGACAACTAAGAGACCCTGATCACAAGCAATGTGAAAGTGAGGACACAGCCCAGAGGGTGTGTACCACAAGTGTGCGCTCAGAGCATGTGAGCCCTACATCCATAGAAATATGCACATGTGTGCGCGCACACACACACACACACACACACACACACACACACACACACACACACACACTAAATAAAAAAACGTGGACTAAGCCTGGAGTGGAAACTGTGTAAATGTGGCATTCTGGGCTCTGTGGTTGGGAGGCTAGAGCCATATATTGGATGGATTAAATGCCGTATAAACAGCAGACCTAAATAAAGAAGTTGGTTTTCATAGTGTATTTTTATTTTATTCAGCTTGTCAAGAAATGAACTGAATCCATCCCCCTGCATCCCTCTGCTTTTGTCCTTTGCTGCTCAGTGGTAATGGGGACACAGGGCGGCCCCTGGGGCAAATGATTCCACTTGAGTTATTTACTATGTGGAAATGAAAGGGAACAGATTTCTGACATGAAAAGTGCTTTGATCTCAGAAAATGAAAAGCCAAGCTGTTTAGAGTGACACCTCAGTGTGAGTCACAGGGGTGCATGCATACAGATCACCAATGGGGTCAATGGGTCTGCAGGACTCCTGCTTGTATCTACTAGGCTTAGTGTGATTCCTGCTTCATAAATAATGTCAGGAGGTTTGTGTGTGTGTGTATGTGTGTGTGTGTGTGTGTGTGTGTGTGTGTGTGTATAGTGTAATGTGTGTATGGTGTGGTGTGTGTGTGAGTGTGTGTATGTGTGTGTGTGTGGTATGGTGTATGTATGTGATATGTATGTGTGTAGTATGTTTGTGGTCTGTGTGTGTGGGGTATGTATGTAATATGTATGTGTGTAGTATGTTTGTGGTCTGTGTGTGTGGGGTATGTATGTAATATGTATGTGTGTAGTATGTTTGTGGTGCGTATATATGTGGTATGTGTGTGTGTGGTATATGTATATGTGGTATGTGTGGTGTGTATGTGTGAGTGGTATATGTATGTGGTATGTGTGTATATATGTGGTATGTGTGTATATGTGTGGTATTTGTGTGTATGTGTGGCATGTGTGTATGTGTTGTATGTGTGTGTGTATGTGGTATGTGTGTATGTGTGGTATGTGTATGTGTGCTACATGTGTGTATGTGGTATGTGTGTATGTGTTGTGTGTATATGTGGGATGTATGTGTATGTGGTATGTGTGTATGTGGGATATGTGTATATGTGGTGTGTGTGTATGTGGGATATGTGTGAGTGTCTGTGTGTAAGTGTGTGTGTAACTTTTAAGAGCTTAGTATATTTTATGTGGCTCCTAAATTATGATGAAATTATAAAAAAGGTCATGACATTGAGAAGAACATTGATCTTTCTTGGAAGCCACCCAAAGTAGTTCTGCTACCATAGATGATTCTTAATGATACCCATCCATTATGTCTAAGTCCCAAGGGTACCAGGATTGACATATGTCCTTGAATTCTTATTCACCATACAGTGCTCAATTCCAGACAAATTGCCCAAACTTAGATGGCCTCTGTGGTCACCAAGTCTTCAATTCTACCACTTTAAATGAATGGCAGTCTAGTGTCTGTTGGAGCCTGCCAGGTAATGTACATGGTGAAATTAGCCAGGTGGAGAAGGGCAACATGGAGATTGTGGGGATCACGATGCCTGCCTCAGGGACTCAGGCCTTTATCTGCTTCTGTAACCAGAGTTGTCAAGGCCAGAGTCTGGGCTCTGACAGCCCTGTCTTCAGTAGCCAGTGAAACAGACAGCATCAGTGAAGGGCAGAGAAAGGAGTATGCAACCAATGCATCCTCACTGGGAAGAGAAGCCAAGGGGCTCACCATGGCTATCTCCAGCCTGAGACTTAGGTTTAAATGGAGGGCACTCTATGTGAAGAGCTGAGCAGTCCTGGTCAAGGTTTGGCTCTACCCATCACTGTCCCATCATGGCCTGCTCCACCCCCAACCCCCTGCAAGTTCCTCTGACAAGTTGTTCCTCCTCTGGCTGGCCCTTCTCCTAGCATGAGATTGCTGGCGTGGGGGATTCCCATTTCTTGAGGTTCATTGTTTCAGTAGTCTGATTGTCAGAGTGAGGATCCAGGAGTGAGGTTTATTCAGAGGGCCCCATTCCCGCCAAGAGGGATAAAACCTGGGCGGCAGATACAGCCTGCCTTGTTGTTGTTTCCTGGACACCCCGCGTCTTCCATTTTGAATGGCCCCCACCTTAGGCCTGTCCTCCGGTATGTTCATCTCCTCATCCTGCTATCCGTCTCTGCTCCTAGATCTCTTCCACCTGCTCAACTCCGCCCGTGTCCTCAGACAGCCTGACTCTGCCTCAGCCCTGCCTGGCATCACAAGCTTCCCGAATATACTCTCGTCTCAGTTCCCTTTCTTCCCCTGAAGCCAAAGCATTTATTTTAAGCTACTCAGCCTTTAGGGGCACCAAATTTCTTCATTGCAAATCTTCATTCCATGGGTGTCTAGGCAGGGTTCTCAGGTGGTAGCCAACTTCGTACACATGGGGACCATCATTGTATCCACGGGTACCACAGACTCTGAAACTGTTGGGAACTGGTGCCGCTGCTAGTCTGTGGACTACAGATGGCTCACCCTTTAAGAACACTTGCCGCTCTTGCAGGGAACCTGAGTTCAGTTCTCAGTCCATCTGTTAGGCAGCTCGCTACTACCTGGACTCCAGCTCCAGAGATTCTGACACCCAGTTCTGGCCTCTACAGGTACCCATAGGCTTGCATACATGTGCGCGCGCGTACACACACACACACACACACACACACACACACACACACACAATCTCTCTCTCTCTCTCTCTCTCTCTCTCTCTCTCTCTCTCTCTCTTTCTCTCTCCTGTACATAATGAAGAATAGAAAAAAATCTTTGAAATTGTTGGCTTTCTAGTTACACTGATGAGTGTTGGTCTCATTGGTAAAGTTTAGCACGTTAAGTCTTTGACTGATACGGCTTAGTTCCGTACAGTTTAGGGATAATCACTGTTGTTGTATAAACAAGGACTGGGAGTCTAGGAAGGGTTGGCCTGCCCCTACAGGGGCGGCACCTCAATCTAAATTCCTGTGCATCCTCTGCCATGGGCTCTGCTGCAGAGAATTTTAATTCCTGACTAAAACGGGTAACAAACTTAAGCCCCTGAGATGTTTGCTCTCTACCTTTCATAAAAAGCAGTGGGTGGGGAACTGGAAAGACAGACAGACAGACAGCCCTTCCCCTGAGGTTGTACAACAGGAAATGAGGGACGTTCTTTATGCCTGCTTGCCAGAGCATGCTTATTTAATAAATGTTTACATATGAGCAGGGAGATCTGGCCCAAGGTTTGCTTTCGTGACATCCAGTACCAAGGTCAGACTTCCGTGTCGTTCCCTCATGTCTAAAAGGACAGATGCAGGGCTGGCCTCTGGGCCTTGGCTCTGTGGAGCATTTGGTTTCAAGAGGGATTCCTGATATCAGCTTTTGCAGTGGGAGCGGCTCACCAGAGCCAATAGTTATTTCTCAGCCATGGCTCTGCCCCTCAGCTGTGGCTGTGCTGTGTCCCCACTGGGCTTGGCCCGGCTGGGCTTCATGCCAGGCTGCTGTGTAGGGTAGGGTCTACTTCTGATCTTATCTCAGAGGTCAGATTCTGTAATAGTCGAAGCAGCTACTGGGCATGTTTGTCTCCTGACAGGCTGAAGCTCAAAATGGGCAGGCAAAAGGCTTTGTCTGTGACACCAGTGTGGGTGACACTGTATGAGTTACTTCTATCATTGCTGCAGTCAGAGTCTGACAGGAAGAATCTTAACGGACGGAGGGTTTGTTTGGCTTACAGTTGTAGGGGATACGGTTAGTTCATCATTGGAGACAGGCATAGTGGCAGGGGTGTGAGGCAGCCGGCCACACGGCGTCTACCATCGGAAGCAGAGAGAGGTGAATGCTGTTTCTCAGCTCCCTTTCTGTTTTCTGTTGTGAGACCACACCTGATACACTGGTGCTTCCCACACTCAGGATGGGTCTTCCCACCTCAATAAACGCAGACTAGAAAATCCCTTACCGGCACGCTTACAGATGTCTTCCCGGTGACTGGAGTTCCTAACTAAGTAGTGTGAATCACTGTACGGTTTTGAGAGGAGAGCGAGTCAATGCCTAGGGAATAAGTATCGGCCTTGAGGGTTTTATAGTTTCAGAGAGGAGAGCTGGTGTCAGCTGCAGAAGGCATGTAGTGTACACAAGCAATCAGAGAGGACAGGGGAGGAAGGAGAGAAAATGCAACTTCCATCAGCATCGATGAAGAAACATTCCCAAACCCCCAAGGATCCCTGCATCCCAGTATGCACACGTCGCTTACGGCCAATAACTTGTGCACGTCCTCCAAAGTCCTCTTAGTGATCCTGGATTACTCAAATGTGCAATGCGATACACATGTTATATAAGTAACCATTAGCGAGTATAGCTTAGGATATAAGAGGGAGAAAAGCGCTCTTGAAGCGTAGTACGGGTGTGACTTCTGAGTATTTTTATTTTTAAAGATTAATTTTTAAAGTTTATGTCTACACATCTGTACATGTGGATGAAGATACCCACAATGACCAAGGGCGCTGGGTCCTCCTGGAACTGGGGTTACAGGCATTGATGATCCACCCAGTGTGGGTGCTGGGAATTTCGCTGCTCTGGGCTGCCAAGCTCTCTCTCCAGACCTGTGTGAATGTGTTCAATCAGTAGCAGCTGTAACAGCCATTCCTGCAGAGGGCTCTCTCATAAAAACAAAGACATGGCATAGGGATTTAGCTCAGTGGTGGTAGCAAACACAGACGCCGTCCCTGGGTTCCATCCCCAGGCATGAAAAAAAAAAAAAAAAAAGCAAAATGAAACAAATACAGAATCACTGCCAATCAAACTCTACTAAAGGGGTCGTGATATTTGATCCATTGTTCTGTGGTGGCCCATACAGCTTAGAGGACAAATCGAGGCTTCCGCTTCTCCCTTTGGGGCGTGTGTTTGGCCATCGCTCAACAGCGAGATGAAGGGAAATAGGTCAGTTGAGCAGACCCTGGCCCTAGCCTCGAGTGCTTCCCATATCACTCAGGTTTTCTGGGCCCTCAGGTTTTTTAATTTGTGAGATAAAAGAAGCAGCCCACAAAGCCTCTGGACTAAAGGCAAGTGACAGATGGGGCCTTGGCATTAGGAGACTCTGCCCACCACCACCATATTACTGGCTTACCCCTTTTGCCTTTTCCTGTCTAAACACATATAAAATTAAGTTCACTTGCATTTGCATACAAAAACCTTGCTTTTAATTCTAGCTCAATGCTAGGTTTTCCCTCCTCCGTCTTCAGGATTTCAGGCTGACCAAGGACCTGGGCATTCGTTGTAACACTGCACTTGGTGCTGTTTTACACACAGTACTTTATTAGTTTTGCTAGTGGTTGCCTCATTTTGACACAGATTTCAAAATGACCAGTGGACGACCTCCAGGGACATTTATTCACAGCATTGAACTCCACTGAGAAGGTCTAAGCTCAGCTTGTGAAGTGGGCGGCACACTTACTGCCTGGGGTGGAGGGGTGTGTTCAGCGGCTTCTCCACTAACTCACCCACCCCCTCGGTACTCATCTTCCTTGGCTTGCCTAATTGTTTTGAATGCTGTGGTAAATGGATTATTCTTAAATGGAAGCCTGGGCAAATCTGGTTTGGACTACAAATCACTCAAGGATTTAAAAGAAGCCAACAGAAGGGACTAGGATTAGTTTGTTTGTTCTGTTTTCAAATTGTGTATAGATAAGTCCCGAGAGAGAGCCATACAGTTATCCTGAGAGCAAACAACATTTCTGGGTTTCTAAGAAAACGTGAAATGTCTTCCCTTTTGGGCAGGCAAACACAAGAGCCCCTTTCCATGCAAGTTCAGACTGGAGTTCCTGAGCCTTCAGTTCATCTGGAATACACGCAGATGAGGATTCCTTCTTGGGCCATGCCCCTCTACGCCTCACAGAAGTAGCAAGAGTCTACCTCTTTGGCAAGATAGATGAAGCTACAGTGAAAGGTAGAATCAAAACGAAGTTCCTCACCCGAGATAATGTTCTCCATGCCAACTTAGGGATCTCCAAGTTGTCAGTTTAACGCCTATCAAAATAGTACTATAAAGAAATATGAAGTGACAGAAAATGGGTGGAACTGGAAATTATTGAATCTATTGAGGTGAGCGGTCTAGGAATAGAAGCAGTGCCTCTCCTCTGCCTTATGTGGGTAGAAGTCAGGACACTAGACATGGGCCCCTAAGAGAAAAAGGCTTTAAAGAGAAAGGTATGGAGGGTAATTGAACATACATGATCTTAGAGCGTAAGAGGAAATACTGGGGATAGAACAGGAGCTTGGATGGAGGCATGGAGAGGAGAGAATGGGGCATGGTTAGGTCAGAGAAGACTTAACTATATCTAAAAGTGACCCAAAGAGACCTTCTACATTGGTTTCATATTGAAGAGGCTGAGGGCCTGGTAGCTCCTTAGTCCATGAGGCTACAAGCCTCAGTGGTCCCTGAAGGCCTGGTGGGGGCCTCGAGTGCTGTCCATGTCGGAAGCCTGAAGAAGCTGGATTCTGGTGTCGGTCAAGTACAGTGTAGCGGTGGAAGCAATAACAGGGTAGATGGACCTGCCAGCAAGAAGTGACATTGGTGAGGGGAAAAGCAAAGCTTCTCCCTCTGACTTCTTATCATCTTGGCTGCCACAAAGAAAAGTTGCCACCGGGTTTAGGGTGATAGTTTGGTCAAGAAAACACCTCACAGGTGTGTCTATGGCCTAGCTCTCACTTAGTTCCTGATCTCATCAAGTTGGCAACCAAGATTAACCAGTATACCCATGTTTTCTGTTGTGACAAGGAAAAACTTAAGAAAGCACCTGCTAATCACTCACTCACCCACTTACTCATTCATTCACTTATTCATTCACAGTCGTGCAGCCAGCACTGTAGCAGGATGGGTACGTGTTCCCACTCTGTGACACGCATTGAGGCCCCAATGCACAGAACAGGCACGGCTTGTCTTCACAGTAGCTACTGTAGTGATGAGGAGACAGGCTTGCAAAGATGAGAGGAGGCCCTTCCTGGTAGAGGGAAAGACAGAACCACTGAGGCTAGAACAGGCTTCGCTGGTTAGAAATCAGATGCCAGGGAGAGTGGGTTCTAGCAACCAAAACGAAGGGAATTTGTGAGAGATGAATTCAGAAGAATAATCCTTTAGAGTTCACACATTCTGGTTTTGTGGATGTGCCCATGTCCCTCTCCTCTCACCTCCTTTCTTCTCTCCCTGTCCCCCATTCATGCCTGAGGCTTTCCCTCCTGGACACAGCCTCAGTATGTACTAGTCTGCTCAAGCTGGTCTTGAACTT
The DNA here is from genome assembly GCF_021556685.1 of Rattus norvegicus. Taxonomy (NCBI): domain Eukaryota; kingdom Metazoa; phylum Chordata; class Mammalia; order Rodentia; family Muridae; genus Rattus; species Rattus norvegicus. Next base: position 40,610,784 of record NC_141546.1, on the reverse strand, counting down.
CCCAACATCCCCCAAGACAGGAATCTCAACAACCTGATTCCTTCCCCGGCTGACGTGTGAAATGGTTCAGGAGTCCTGGATCCTGGAGGAGTAGGTCGTCCCAGGCACTTCTGGCTAGCATCTGACGGCCACAGGCTAGTAATAGTCTCTCCAGAGGACTGTCTCCCAACAACTGTCCCAGGTCACCTGGTCTCCTGCAATGAGGGGTTGTGACCTCTGAGACTCACTCTGAAAATATTTCAATATGTATAAAACACATTTTTTAAAATCCCTTCCTTGGCTGCTGGACATCCAAGACAACAGAGATCCCAAATGGAAGGAAGCAGCAGCCACTCCCACGCAGACAAACACATTGCCATAACGCAGATCACGAGGTATAGATTCTGTGCTTAGGCCACAACCCTAAGTACTTCCTGTTCTTTTGCGTTGCATCCGTGCGTGTTCTGGATACACGCAGCCTCACTTCAGACTCCTTCATCTAACACTTCAAAAGCACCGTTTCCCTCTTGCTTCCTTCCAGGTTTATGTTCGACTAGGCAGACTGGAAGGTGAGATCTTACTTTACACAATGTGCAATCCCCAGAGGAGTGAGGGAAACAGGGGTGCAAATGGCTAGGGCCCCTGTGCCTAGGGGGAAGTGGGTATAGGATTCCTAGGTGCTGAGGAGAGATGAGGAACACAGAATACGGCTGCTGACTGATGGTTGGTGGCTTAGGCCCATCCTAGGGCGGTAGCAGGTGTGTGCTTGCTTTCTCTCTGTGTCTCTGTCTGTCTGTCTGTCTGTCTCCTGTCTGCACACATACATGACATCACATCAGCTGTGGAACCCTATTGACTGCCCAGCTACATGGCATGTGTTGGTGAGGAATTTGTCCTGTTTATGATGACAGCTGTTATCAGCCTGGGGTTCATACCATTACATCAATGCGTGGGGACTTTCCTAAAAAAATCTAAAACAGATCCCATGACTGTGAAATATAGTCATTCGAATTGATATTCTTACATTAAACACCAGACATCCATGCTTTTTACAAACGCAATAAAACATTGGTGGCTAGACTAAATACATTCACCAACACTTACAAGAAAAAAAATTTAACAGCAGGTGGTCCTGCGTAACTGCCACAGGCTGTTTACACTTATGATATGCTAGTTACGGCAAATTTAAGCCAATTTCTATGTGTTTTAATACTACGGGACTAACAGTTATAACCAGTAACCAGTGATCTGTGTGGTATTTAGTTATTCAGTAATTATTTCTTTTATAAGAACGAGTGCCTTAACCTTAATGGATTTACACTGACATTGACTCAGGAATGAGTTTTTCCCACTTGGCTTTATTATTCCCCTGCAGGCTACTGGGGGGAACCCTTGCTCCATTGTCAGTTTCCTTTGGTGGCCTCTGACATGACTTAGCGTGTAGATAACCACAATTCCTATTTTATCTCTTCCTCTTTCTCCTGCTCGTCCTCTTTTTTCTCCTCTCTCTCTCTCTTCCTTGTCCTCTCTTCCCTGTCTCTGTCCTCATGGAGTCTCCCCTAACGATTCTTGGTAAGTGCATACATTCATGCACATGCACACAGAATATATGTGGGTGTGTATGAGCAAGTAAACATTACTTTAAGAATTCTGGGCCAGTGAGTTATTCAGCGGCTAAAGGAGCTTGCCGCCAAGACTATTGACCTGAGTTCAAGCCTTGGGATCCATGTGGTGGAAGGAGAGAACCATTTTCTACAAGTTGTTCTCTGGCGCCTGCACACACACACCACGATATGCACCCTCCCAAAAATCACTATATTGATTTTCTTTAAAACTTAAGAATACAGAGTAATAAAGATTGAGGTTAAAATGGAAAGACTTTTGTTGGCCAAAAATGTGTTTGTGTTGACCTATAGGATAAGAGACCAGCTTTATATATTTACGTAGCAATTTAATAGGAGACAAAAATGTGGTCCGTATGAATGGGGCTTTTCTGCTTTGCACTGGCATGGCTTCATGTGTAAACTGACCAGTTTTCACAGTTACTTAGGTCTATTTAAATTGGGAGAACTTCTGACAACCCCCTGAATCCGTCCTTCTTCATTAATTTTAATACACAAAAGTCTATACTGAGCTGCCTGGTAAGAAACAGAGCCGGTGCCCGTTACTTGAAAGCCTGTTGAGTAAATGGAATTAGTTCTCCTGCGGACGTTTCTAAATATTACGGCACGTTTCACAGCTGCCCCTTTAATAATGTGCTAACGGGACTTCTCCTCAGTGGAAACATTAGGAGAAAGAGTTGTGAGTCATGTAAAATGCTCAAAAGAAAACCCCTGGGTAGGCTTTCCAGTGTAGGCACAAGATTGTGTGTGTGTGTGTGTGTGTGTGTGTGTGTGTGTGTGTGTGTTAATATGAGTGTGCACACATGCCTATGGGTACATGTGTGACTGTGAAGGCCAGCGGTTGATGTTTGGAGTCGTCTTCAGTTGGTCTCCATCATTGTTTGTTTGTTTGTTTTTCGTTTGCTTAGTTGGTTGGGTTTGTTTGGTGGCAGCGTTTCTGCTGAGACCTGGGCTCAGCTGATTGGCTATACTGGCTGGCCAGTGAGCTCCCAGAATCTGCCTGTCTCTGCTCTCCTGCCTCCAGTCTTGGGTATACAGATGTGTACCATTATGCAGTTTTATGTAGATGCTGGACATCCTGCTTGCCCAGAGAAACTGTTGTGACCTTTCTGCCTCCCTGGCTCACATAGAGAATTGTAAACTCCTGGACCACATCAGGACACATCACCTCAACCTTTAGTAGCAGCAATCTCTTTTGCTCTGCTTTGACCGCATCTTCCAGTGATGAAGCTGTCATTCAATTTTAGTGACCATGTTAAGCCTTCTCCTACCTCAGAGCTCCCCATAACCCTTCTCCCCTGAAGAAACCAGCCCTCCCTTTTTCCATCTCCCAAAGTATCCACTGCTTCTCCTGTAGCGTACGGAGTTGCGATTATATGGAGCAGAAACTCACTCTGCTAGCTCAAATTCAGAATGAGGGCAAGTGGTCTCCAGGCTCCAGGGCTCCCCCATAGCCAATGCAATGTGGAGTTGCCTTGTGGTAACAGACAAGGCCATCTCTGGGAATCCTTTTCTTTCTCCAGTGTCTGTCCCTTCATCTGTTCACCATTCTTCCTCTCCCCCTCCTTCCTTTGCTCTCTAAAGGTAGCTTCTCTACAATGATCTGCTGTGACTTGCTTCTAAAACATACTCCCATGGGCTCGTATTTGAAATGGTCAGTGTCCTGCTTTTGGTACTGTTTCGAAGGCTTTGGGGACCTGGAGCTCGTCTTTTGTACATCTAGTCTTTAGCGTTCACCTTCGAAGCTTAAGCTGACCCTTGGTTCCAATCCTGTTCTTTCCCGGTCCACCTTGATATATCAAGCCTCCCAAGCACAGCACAGCCATACCTTTCCCACCATAATGGCTGAAATCCCTCTGAAAGCGAGAGGGGAAATGAATCTGCCCTGTCCCCTGTTGTGTCTGCCAGGGACCTCAGTAAATCTATGGGAGAGGAAGGAGTGCATTGCATTTGTTACTTTTCAAGGTACCTGACAAGAAGCAATTTGGGGGAGGAAGGGTTTCTTTTGGCTTGCAGGTTGAAGAGAAAAACATGGCAGTCGGAGCAGACCTTCTCAGTCAGGAAGCAGAGAGTGGACAAAAAGAGAGGCCAGGTTGTACAACCTCAAGGCAAGGCTCACCCCCAGGGACCCACTTCCTCCCATAAGGTTCCATCACTTAAAGGTTCTGCAAACTTCCCAAACAGAGGTAACCCTCCAACAGAGAACCAAGCGTACAAACACGTGAGCCTGTGGGAGACTTCTTACATCCAAACCGCATGAATGTTTGTGATGCCAAATGCAACCCCAACTACTTAATCTGTTACCCGCACTCTCATCGTCTCTGGTTTCCATGGGCTAACTGGCTTGGATTGATGCTGATGTTCTAAACCTGTTGAGTTATCATTCATTTGAGGGGTGGCCCACTCTCTCCTGCTTCTGGATGTGGTGATTTTAGATTTCCTTCCTGTGTACATTTGAACTCTCACCTACTCTCCGCCTCTCAGACTTGGCTCCTAGTCACTCCATAACTGGTTCTAGAAAGACACCGATAGTTTTCCGTCCTTTCGAATTTTAAGGTTCGCTGACTTTTACTGATCTTTGGTTGGAACAGCTTTAATCGAAAATGGACAAAAAAGGGGAAAGGAGGGGGTGCTCAGTGGTTAAGAGTGCTTATTGCTCTTCAGAGGACCCAAGTTCAGTTCCCAAACCCATAAACATTTATCTTTAGGAGATCTAATGCCCTCTTCTGTCTTCTATGGATGGGCACCTACATACTCATGCCTATCCAAACAGACACACATGCAAACACACAAATAAAAGTAAAAGCTTTTAAATAAGCAGATATGTCTACTCCTACTAGCCAGAAGTTAAAAAACTATTCTTCTGTGTGTGTGTGTGTGTGTGTGTGTGTGTGTGTACATGTTCTGTGCATCTGTGTGCATGTGTGAGTGCAGGTGCATGCACTGTGCATCGTTACCGCCTGCAGGTGTCACTAGAGCTGACCTGGGGCAGAGAGGAACACAGCTTGCAGTGAGATAAGCTGAGCACTGTGTGTATCCTGAGCTTCCTACCTGTGAGAGAAGAAAACCAAATCCGCACTGTGCAGGGGGCTGTGAAGAAGAAGTGGGTAAAGAATCTTCTGGAAGGAAAGTCAGACCCTTGAAGGGCACAGATCACCAATAATCTAGTGCTACTGATGGCAGTTCCTAGTAGGTCTGACCTCTTTCTGATTTACAACAACCAGGAAACTTTATTTCTTCATTTCATTGCCAAAGTAATAACTCAACCGCAACTGAAACTAGGTGGTATGTGTGCACAGTGTGTACATATGTGTGTTTGTGGTGTGGTATGCATACAATGTGTGTGTCTTAGTGTTGTGACCGTGTATATGTATGTGTGCTAAGTGTAAGTGTATATGTGATATCTATCTATCTATCTATCTATCTATCTATCTATCTATCTATCTATCTATCTTTACACATTGTGGTGTTTATGTATGTAGTGTGGTATGTAGGGGATATTGTCTGTGTGTATGTGAGCACTGTGGTTTGGTGTGTGTGTGTGTTTGTGTGTGTGTGTGTGTGTGTGTGTGTGTTTTGTGTGAGAGAGCCAGAGGGCATGAAGATGTCAGAGGACAATGACAGGTGTTGGTTCTCACCGCTACCTTGTTTGAGGCAGGGTCTTCCACTCATTTCTGTGTACATCAGACTAGCCAGCCCTCCAGCTTCCAGAGATTCTCCTGATTCTGCCTCCCACTTCACTGTAGGACTGCTGAGATTACAGACACGTGCTGTTTTCTCTTTTGTGGATTCTAGAAGTCTAAACTAAGGTCTGTATGCTTGCACGACAAATACTATATCCACTGATCCCCAGCTCCCTTTAAGATAATTTAAAACAGTCCCTCAAACATCTCCTATCCAAACTCTGAATACCCTCTCTTCCCAAAATAAACCACTTTCTCCCTTACCGTTATTTATCCAGCCCTGTAGAAATCAATGTCAGTGATTCTTCTCGGGCATCCTCTCATATTCACGCTCAACGGACCCTTTCTGTGTTTACAATGGAACTGCATATCCAGTGGTATCTGAGACCATTTTCAAAATGGCCTTTCTTTATCAAGCCCCTTCTCCTTATGATTCAGTGGCGCCTTAGTGAGTGGTGGAAGGTGCCTTTGCCATTTAGAGTGGTCTTTCTCACTAACCCTCATGTCCTCCGACAGCCCAGGGAGTTCTGATGCATGCAGTCAAGAAACTGGTACATTCTGGGAAATTAGGTAACCGGGGGTTCTTTCTCCTGAGTAATTTTTGGCTAGTTACAGACTGCAGAGTGTCCCAATTTACATATGCGAAATCTTTACATTTATTATGACAGTTTTCTAGAAGGGAGTCGCAAGATCTGCTCCAGTGTACATTTATGCATTGCAGTAATTTTCTCATCTGCATTAGAAGTGCTTGATATAATTTGCATGAGACTGCATGGGATAACCTTGGCCTTGTGACCAATAAATCTTACATGTAATTATTATGAGGAGAGTCTGGGTCAATGAGATATATGAGAACGGGAGCAAGCCAGATGCGGTTTGCAGTAGCAGGGCCGTGAGGGGGTGATGCAACCATGTTAGAAGAGTTCTACGGGGAAAAATCATCTCTTCTGGGATCAACTCATGAACTACAGCTGTGGTCAGGATGCTAAGTCTGCCAATCCAGGGCAGGAGAGGTGCTCACTACAAAGATGGGCAGCTAAATTTGGGGTTTCTTTCTAGAAGACATTTTGCCAGTGGGCTCTGACATTAGAAGTGGGGGGCAGATTCCCCAGGGAAAAGAATGGGGTTGATTCTCCCCTCACATCTGTAAGACAAACTTGGGATCATCGGGAAGAGACTCACAGAATGCTTGGTAGAAGTGGAGCAGACACGACGAAAACCCCTCTTTGATGACTTTCTGTTACTGTATGCTGTTAGAGCTACTCAAATTGCTCAGTGGGGGCATGAGTTCCTTGCTACTTAGCCCAATGTTCTAGATTCCTGAATGAAAGTCTCTCTCTCTCTCTCTCTCTCTCTCTCTCTCTCTCTCTCTCTCTCACACACACACACACACACACTTAATATGCCTTAATCAGCTCAGCGGCTTACTCCCAGACTTCCACATTGCTAATGCCTCCCCTGATGCTCCTGAGTTACTACTTGACTAAAATCTATACTCCATCTTTGCTGTCCTACACCCAGTTGAGGGGCCTGCTGAGGCCACACTTCCCTGGCGCTTACATGTTGACTGTCTCTGTCCTCTGCTTCTCAGGCCTGATCTTTTGTGCTCCCTCCACCACCACCCCTGCACGGTGATTCTAACTTGATACCTTTGCCCATGAATCCTAAAGTCTCTGCCCAGCCATTGGCCACTAGGAACTTTATTTACCAATCAGAACCAACTGTGGGCAGGGACCCTCAGCATCTGACATGAGGGGCTCTTGTGCAATTTGAGGAACCCAAACAACATAATGCAAACTTTAGGTGAAGTCCACATCTTTCAGTGCTTCAAAGGGGGACCTGCAGGCTGGGGGGGGGGGTTAAGCTAAGTCTGTAAAATGTTTGCTATGCAAGTGTGAAGACCTGAGTCACGGCCTACAGAATCCATGTGAAAAAGGCTGGGTAAGGAGGACTACACTTACAACACCCACACTGTGGAAGCAGTCAGGAGGGTCCCTCAAGCTTGCTGCTTAACTAGTCTGACTGAATTGCTCGGCTCCAGGTTATGCTAGAGGCCCTGTCTCAAAAGAATGTGGTTGACAGCGCCTGAAGAAGACATGTGGTGTCCTGACGTTGACCTCTGGTCTCCACTTGCATGCTCACACATGTTTCGGGTTCAGTGGTGCTCCCTAAACATTGAAATGCTAGCATCCAAACCCCTTGTGGTGACTGGTGTTAACTGCCAACCTGACAGAACCTATGATCCTCAGGAAGACAGGCCTGAGGGCATGTCTATAGGAAATTATTTTTCCTATATTCATGGATTTGTAAACACCTGTCTTAATTGTGGGTGAAACTGTTCCTTGGCAGAAAATACTGGACGGGGAAAGAGGGAGGAAATGGGGTGAACAAAGGGGTGTCTATTCATGTTCTCTTCTGACTATGGCCGTGATATGACCAGCTGCTTCAAGCTCCTGCTGCCTGGGTTTCCTCAATATAATGGGCTGCAGCAAAGCCATGAATCAAAACAAACTATTTCTTCCTTAAAACTTCTGTCAGAGCATTTTATTATAGCAACAGAAATCAAGACACCCACAGTGTCTCAGAATGGGACCCTATTTCATCCCTGTGAAAAGGGGTAATTTGGACACAGGTCTGACAGGAACTTACCCCCCTCTCCCAAAGGTGGTGTTAGAGATCAGTGTGACTTCTACATGACAAGAAATGCCCACTGTTAGCAGCAAAGCCAGCAGGAGCCCAGGCACAGTTTTACCTTCTAGCCCATAGGAATGTACTGCTAAGTATTTTCATATCACAGTGGGAATGGCAGGAGCATTCAAATTTATTATTTCAAGATCTGCTTTTAAAATATTCCTGTTCTCTGAGGTTTGCCAGACCTCCGGTTATGCATTTTTAAAATGATTCAACGTTTGGATCCATGGTGCTGGAGGGGATGGCTTAGCCGTTAAGAGCACTGGCTTTGCTTGTAGAGGGTCTGGGTCAAGTAGCCTGTAATTTCAGATTCAGGGAATCTTTTGGCCTCTGTGGGCACTGCACATTTGTACACATAGCCACACATAGGTGCATACACTCATGCACGCACGCATGCACACACACACACACACACACACACACACACACACACATGCACACACACAATTAAAATATAATAAAATAAAAATAAGTCTCTGAAGTGCCAATCCTGTCTCCCTGGATCTGCCACTGGGACTAAGAACTTTCTTTAGGTCACCTTTTTAGTGACTTCTTTGATGAGCTGAGATGTTTTTCTTTTCAGATCACTTAATTTTTGTTGTTGTTTTAGGGTTTTTTTTTGTTGTTTTGATTTGATTTTTTTGAGGTTCATTTAATAAAATGATAAATAAAATGACTGTTGATTTATTCATTTGCAGTGTTGGAGAGCTAACTCCCAAAGCCTGTTCCCAAAGGTTTTAATATGTCTTAGTCATGTTATGACATAAAACTCTGTGGGATGGATGTAGCAGTTTACACTGTGACGATGTTCCGTGTCCATTTTGGTTCCAGATCCCTCAGCCACGCCCCCTCTCAGGTGGTCCATCTCCTGAGACACTTCCCTGGCCTGTGCATCTGAACAGAAGGACTATGTGGGATGTTCCCATGCATTTTACCTTAGGCTGTCAGATTGGTGTGGCTAATGGTTTACTTCATTGTATGAGTGTGTGTGTGTGTGTGTGTGTGTGTGTGGTAGCAGTGGTGTGGGAGGGGCTGGTGGTGCATGCGGGGGTCTGGGTTCACACAAGGTTATAGGTGCATTTGTGCACAATGCAAATGTGGAAATCAGAGGACAGCCTTGGGGCCCAGTCCTCGAGTGTTTATTTTAATGGCTTAGAACTTCATATAGGCCCAGCCGCCTTGCCATTGAGTGTCCAGGATACTCCTGTCTCCATGTGCATCCCTACTGGGATTGTGCTAAAGACTGCCACCGTCAACTCTTCATGTGGGTCCCTAGGAATCCAGACTCAGGTACTCAGGCTTGCAAGGAAAGCCCTTCATAGACCAGCCACTCCCCAGGCCTTGATTTGTTTCTTCGTTCCTTTTGGCTGTTTATTGCCTTTGGGTTTTATTTCATAGATTAGATGACTTGGACAGAAACAGCCTCTTGTGGCCAAACGGATAAAGTTGTTATTTATTAATTCTATTCATTTTGTAATCCGAGTTAGAAAGAACTCTCGGAAGAGGTAGTAGAAGTAATTGTCTGAATGCATATTTATTTTCATTATACTTGTATGTGTGTGTGTGTGTGTGTGTGTGTGTGTGTGAACACACATATATTTATGCCTACAATGGCATGCTAAGTCAGTAAAAAAGATGAATATAATTTATTTGTGATTATAAACAGCAGCAGTTCCCTGGGTAGCCCAGATCCAGTTTATGGTGTTGAAGTGGGCTTGCTTATATTTGTAATTAAAACTGCAGGAATTTTTTTATTAACTATTGCTCACACTTCAGTGCTTCTCTGAATGTTCCTAGGGTCTCCGGTGGTGGCCGCTAGGCAGGTGCGGACGAATGTGAAATAATGTGCATGCATAAGCACATTTTTGATAACTGAGAGCTTTCCTGTGCTCAACTGGAGTTCAAACAACTTGGAACGAATAGGCAGAACCAACCAGATCTCAAAAGTGTTGCTGGGTGTAGGATTTGGACAAGGTCAAACTGGCTTGATTGCTCCATGGCTCAGTGGTTTCCACTTAAATTTCCAATAAAATAAGCATGATGTCTAATTTCTCCCTGGGAAGCTCTGTTCTGCACATCTCCATCTCCGATATAACATCCATAAGGTTCTCATAGAAAGAGCTGGTTGGTTTGCACGTGAGGCCCTAAGAACAGCTACTGGCTCTGGGGTGAGTAACAGCCTTGGGAATTATCTCATTAGCAAAACTGGCTTTGTGATAGGGAGGCTGCAGGCTCAGTTCTCTGTTCAGAACTGTATAGAGAAGCCCCCAGGCTCAGTTATGATTCCTGGAGCCTAGGGTTGTATGTTTGTGGTTTGACATCTGTCTGGTATCCACATCACAGGGACGTTACCCAAGATGGCTAAGGATGTGCTGATCACTGGCTGACAATTTCCAGAGGCTAAAAGACTCTCCACCTATCAAGCAGAAGCCACCAGAAACAGCGTTTCCCCTCTTTGGTCTTGAAAGACACCCTGTGGACTTGTTCTGTGAAATATACACAGGCAACCGTTGCCCCTAGAGGAGGAGGGGGTGGAGAATGCCCATGGATCCTCACCTGAGATCCAAGCGACTCTGCCTGGCCAATTTCATGATGTTTTCCCATAATTGCTCATGGACTTGGGATCTTCTGAAGAAGAGGTTTGAAGGCTGGGGAAGGTTGGTTGCTGGTGGCTTCACCCTAGGCAGCTATGGGGAAGCCATCATCCATGCTGTGTGGGGGTTTCCTCACAGTTTGGTTGCTTTCTGGCTGCCCATGCTTCTTTCCGTGTTCTATAAGTAATGCTGAAAAACGCATTTTTCCATAAGATACACTTCGGTGGAATTCTACTTTGGGTTGCCGTTAGGATGTTATGAGGAAGGGGAATGTTTATGCCACCCCAGGGAAGAATTTTCCCAACATACACATTTGAGACGTAAGTTGTTGCCAGTAGAGATCAGAGGGTTGGGGTGAGATCAGAGGCTACTTCAATATTGAGGACTTGATAGGAATATATCAAGTAGTATCCAAAGAGGAAACTGTGTTATTCGAGACATTAATTGGAATGCCATACTGTTGGTTCAAGGCATTCTGAATGTGGAGATGGTCACACTGGGATCAAAGTGATTTTGTGTGAAAAGAGTTCGTTTTATTGCTGGTATTAGTTACTCTTCTCATTGTTGTTGTAAAATACCCGAGACAAGAAGCTTAAAGAAGGCAGGGTTTGAAGGCATGGAGGTGGGAGTGTGAGGCAGCTGGTCCAGGTGAACTCAGGAAGCAGAGAGACGAATGCTGATGCCCAGCTCCCTTTCTCCTTTTTATTCAGTCTGGGATTCCAGGCCACGCAATGGTTTTACCAACAGTGAGGCGTGGTCTTTCCACCTCAGTTAACAGCGTGGAAAATATGACTATCACTAGCTGTTTCATGCAGTATTTACTTTTCTCAGTTCTGTGACTGGATTTAGAAACTATGTCACAGACATGCCCATTGGCTTGTCTCCTAGGTGATTGTAGATCAGGTTGATCATCAATACTTGCCATTTCATTGACTAACACAGGACTTCTCAGGAAAATGGGAAGCAAAGAGAGACAGAAATGGTGGGGGAAGACGTATGGTAGGAAAGAAGAAAGTAGGGAGGGAGGTGGAGGAAGAGGGAGACAGAGAGAAAAAGAGAGAGACAGACAGAGACAGAGAGACAGAAAGACAGAGAGACAGAGAGACAGAGAGACAGGGACTTTGAAGGAATGCGGGAGAACCCAGATCTGCATCCACACGAGTAGGTACTGTACTTTGTAATTATTGTAGCCCTACTAGAAATGCTGCGATCCAGCTGGCTATGACACAGGTAAGCAGCTGTCAATGTGTTGAGAACTACTTGCAGACTATGAACAGCTTAAGAATGGTGTGTTGACTGTTGCTGTATCATGACAAATCTCTAATAAATACCAGAGCATATGGGACGTTCTTCTGGAACGTTCTATAGCCCTCAGTTTGTAGGTTAGTCATTACCCATTACCTGGGGCTAACTCAGGTGACTTGGAATTTCTATTCAATATGAGACATGACTCCTCAGTGATCAATTTAATCAGAGGAGACAAGATGTCTTGGCAATATGTCTGACTCCAATAGAAACATGTGGCCTAACTATTACTTTGTATGTGTTGCTGAAGATTAGCTACATTGTGGAACTATGGAAGAAGTCCTTCTGCATGCACATAGTCTGTGATCTGCTCCCTCTCAGTAAACCTGGGATGTATCACTCTTGCTTATACTTAGAACATGTGAGTCTTCTTTGTGCATTAGTTACTCTTCTTAAAGCTGCAACCAGATACAGAATGAGAAGCAGTTTAAAGGAGGAAAGGTTTGTTTGTTCCTCCCTCTCCCAAAAAAACATTGAGTGGAGGCAGAAGTGGACATGGAAGGTGGGAGATGAGCAGCCTGCTTCTACTCTCAGGGAACAGAGGATTAACTGGAAGTGGGCCAGACCCCGAAACCTCAAAGCCTGCTTCAGTGACCCACTTCCTGCAGCAAGGCTCCATCTCCTAAAGGTTCTACAGCCTTGGCAAACAGCACCATCAGCTGGGGACCAGTGTTCAAACATGAGCTGGTGGGGGAGATTCACATTCAGATCCTAACGAAGGGATAGTTAGAAATGGCTACACCTGTCCTAAGGGAAAACTAGTTATCTGTAAGATATGGTGAACTGGAGGGAATTCATAGAACCTTCCTTGTCAGCATCCGAAGTGTGAGGGAGGGAAACTTACTCAGAAAAGGGAAGGTGCTGTACAGAGACTCCACTCTCAGAGGAACTGAGCAGAATGCAGAGACGATGCACAGCGTTTGGGAAGAATGAGGCTGTAGCAAAGATCTAGATGAGGGCAGATTATGTATGTGCTTGGGGATCGCGTTAAAAGTGACAAAAAGTACTGAATGGTTTTACATAGAAATGAATGACATTCTGATTGGGGGAAAGCATCCTGTTATGGGGAGGGGAAATGATTGAGAAGTTAGGCATAATACATGTGGAAGACTCTTTTAATAAGCTTATAGAAATCTACATAAGAGATGGCAATACTTGTGACTAGTATATTAATAGGGCAGTTGTAGAGAGACAGATTCTTTTCTCCTATGTAGGGATAACATTTATGCCATTATGATGACTGTCTATGAGATTGATACTTGTTTCAGTGAACAATATTCTCGTGGGTAGAACACACATAGAAGATAGGAGTAGTTGCTTATTATTTTACAGGACAGATCAAGAGTTTAATTTTGACTGTATTGAATCTGAGTACCTCTTGGACACTCAAGAACTCATCGTTCCTAGAAATAGAGAGGGGTGGGGAGGATGGGAGAAGAAAGCACAGTGATTGATTGGTGATGCCTGATAGTCGTATGAGCTGGGGAGACCAGGAGAAGCAAGTAGCACAAGTGATTGGTGATGCCTGTCATCGATGTGGAGGAGATTTTCCTGTTGTATATTACCATTGCTTCCCCACTGTGAGGCCTTCTGATGGTCAGCTTTTAAAGACTTACTGGAAGCATGGTTTGCCATTCTGTGAATGGTTTGCCCCCAACCCCCCCAGATGAGGGAGTCATTTGCTTTACGCTTCTGCATTCATGGGTTTACCTGTGGCTAGGTTATTTTGCCCGGGGCTTCTTTATGTCTAGAAGTGATCTGATGCAGTGGAAGGGCATTTGTTAAATAAAATCCACTTACTGTTGGACTCTGCCACAATTACCTATGCCATGTTTTTCATTGTGGCCTCCTTTTCCTTTGTCAGGGAAGAAGTCAAGCTAAAATGAGTCCTTGTGCTTCTGATGTTCAGTAATCCCAGATATCAATCTCAGTCTACATTGACCAGTGTGGGGAATGGAGGGAGGTTTTTATTTTTATGTAGAAAGTAGTTTTTGGTAGTATTAAATACCTTACACTTGAATTGCATATGCAACATGGACTCAAATCATTCTTCCTTTAGCATCCCCTCTTCAGCAAATCCTGTCTGATATTTTAAAAGTAGGAGTGCTTGAAATATCTCTGAAGTGCTAAATGTAAGTGCATGGACTCCTGCAGCCCGCAGTCCATTGAGATGGATTCTGGTGCAGCATCTTGGGAGGGAGAAGAAAGTGTTATGATCGATTGGCGATCTCAGTTGTTGTGGGTGGGGAGTGGGGTAGCCTGATTAACTGATGATGTCTATCATTGGCCAGGGATGGAGAGGCTTGGGGAAAAAGTGCCGTGATTGATTGGTGATGTCTGTTGTCAATACGTCTGATCTTGTTGTACATCACTGACGGGTACGATTGTGTCATGCTTTGTCGTACTAGTTTTGAGATCTGGTTCTGTTTTTCCTGTCAACATCTGAGCACCATCTGAGGGCTTAAATATATAGGTAGAGGATTATATTTTCTCAAATATTCCTCAAAATTTACACTGTCTTTTAATGTGTTGGGTTCGATACCCCAAATTTTTGGGAAAATAGGAAATGAGCTGACTGCATGTCTAGTTAACTGTTTTTTTCTCTCGTTGCTTAACAATTCTTGCCAAATATGTAAAAATGTCCACTTTTATATATTTATTTATTGTGTGTATGGGTATGCGTTTTACCTGTTCACACGTGCACAGATATACTCAGTGCTTGTGCATAGAGACCAGAGGTTGGCGTTGAATGTCTTCTTACACCCTGCTCCATCTGGTTTCTTGAGACTGATGTCACTGCGTCCGGAGCTCACTCATGCACTTACCCACTGCTTAGCTTGCAGACTTCAGAATGCTACTCACCTCTCTTTCTGCAGTGCTGGGCTTGCAGGCGCTGCAGCTATATCCAGGTATTTTATGTGTGCTCTGGAGATCTGAACTCAGGTCCTCATGCTTTTGTGGTTAATGATCAGTAGAGCCACTTCCCCGGCTATTTTATTTTATTTTATTTTATTTCATTTTATTTTATTATTTTATTTTATTTGTAAATGGAGAAAGCACAAGGGCAGTCCATTTATCTTTATCGTTACTTGAGTTTAGTTTTCAGAGCTTCTAGAAAGGAAGTCCTTAAGCCTCCCCTGGGGCCTCCTTAGACCAGAGAGCTGCTGGTCAGCTTACTCTTCCTTCAACCTCACTCAGAGGCCAAGGTGGGACCATGCCTGATGCACCCCTACACTGGTCCTCACACCTTTACACAGATGGTGTTCTTAGCGTGTGATTCTTCTTTTCTCTAAGGGTAAATGCAGAAAAAAATACTAGATGGTCGAGATCTTTGTTTAGTTTTATTCCAATTCCGAGTAGATCAGTTTTCCGAACACTCAGTATATGTCACAGAGTGTAGTGCTTGCGTCGTGACTCTTCTGTTTTAATTTATTACAGATAGGGTGCTTGCACACCCTGGGAAGTGCATACACTCGAGTCCATTTCAAACCTCACACCTTACTCTGCTAATAGTTCCATTTGTTTGGTATGTGAAGTTTGTATCAACCTTGTCACCTGTCTGTATGCGACCCCCCCCCCCAGATCTGCAAGCAGATCCCACTAACGTTCTTCCTTTCAGTTGACATGAAAAGCTGACACCATCTCCATCCTTGAGCCTCTTCTCCCAGCCTTGGGTGGGGTCCAGTTTACACACATCTGTAGTTCAAGGTGGGGCCGCCCGGATCATTCGCTACCACCCGGCCCCCATAACCAAGGATGACTCGAAGGACAAGAAGTGGCAAGGCTAAGAGATCCTTAGCGTTTTGAACTGAGAAAGATGTGTGCTCAGGAATTCATAGGCACGGCAGGCGGGCTTTATTAATTCATCTGTTAGAGCAGCGGAGTGTGAAATGATGCCTTTTGACCAAGGCAGAGGTACAGCACGCAGGCTGGCTGCTCAGTCACCGAAGGAAGGTTATGTGGAAACTTCTTTTGTAGCAGGCACCAGTGGCGTATTATGGTAATGGACTTCTGTTATTATCCGTAGACCTCTATTATTGACGAGGCAGCTCCTAATGGCGTGGCTGCATCATCTGGATATTGAGAACACTGGGATTTATTTCCTGTGGCCTAAGTTGCTTTACCATTAGGATTTCTTATAAAGCTTCTTTAATGAAATAATTAGAAACAAATTGCTCGCACCCGCGTTGGTTGATAAGCTGCTTAACAAATCACTGGTCCACAATCGCTCCAGATTGAACTTCTGGAAAAATGTCTGTATAGCCTTCCTGTCAGGAAGGATGAAGACCAGCAAGGCTTTCAACTGAATCCTGGGCAATCTTCTGACGGTGGGTAAGCTGTACTTAATAAGCTTAGGATCTGCAATTAAGATGTTCAGAAATGGGGTGAGACAGAATGCGGGGAGGTTTCCCTGGGTGTAATTAATCTCCTAGGTGGCAGGTGCTGGTTTTTTTTTTTTTTTTTTTTTTCTGGCTAGGGAATGCTCTACTACTGCTGGATGCTGTCCAAGTCTGAGGGACAGAGGGTTGGTTCATTACATCCACTGTTCCTCATCCCCCGCACCCACCTGTGACCTCCCCATGGCAGAAGGAAGGCTTGAATGGTAGACTTGGCAGATGGGAGCTGAGAAGTTAAAGCTGCCGATGCTGTGAGCTTTAAGAGTTTTCATAAGAATACAGATTGGCCGGCAGGATGGCTCAGTGGGTAGACGTGCTTGGTGCGTAAGGTCTGAGTTTGAACACCAAAATTTCATAGTGGAGTGACAGAGCCATCTCTCTCCCACAACTGCTGCTGTTCCTACTATGAACAATGATGATAGGACCATATCGTTGAGTGTCTGTAATTTACAACTAGTGGATGAAGTCTACGTTGCTTACTTGTCTCATCCTTTTGGTCACAATTGGGATGTTCTTTCCTAATTGCACTTCTGTTCGTTTGCTCGATCTTATTTAACATCTGGCTTCTAAAATATGTATCTGCTTTTATGCATGTGAATGTTTGCTCGCATGCATGTATGTGCATGACTAATGCCCACAGAGACTGGGAGATGTCAAGGCCCCCTAGAACTGGACTCCCTGAACTCTGAGAACTGAACCTGAGTCCTCTGCAAGAACACTCCAAGTGCTTCTCACTTCCGAGCCATTTCGTTAGCCTCTGCCTTAATCTCTGAATGTGTGCAAACAGCTCTCACTATTATTAAAGCGGAGGATGGGGGCTTAGACTAATTTCACTTTTTGTTCCTCACATAGCTTACCCTGCTTAGGTTCTGAATGGTTCAGTGGAGGCTTGCACAGCGTCATGTGCTCTAGTGACACAGCTCAGTGCAATCAGCGGGGAAGAGGGAGACACTTGAGAACAGGAGCAAATCCTGAGCTTTGGAGGCACAATCGCACCCCAGGAAAGAAGACACTTTGGGAAGGAGGAATCCCCTCCTCAAACTCAGAACATATTTGGGTAAAAACCTACATTTTAAGAAATGGTCAGATGATGCAACCTACACTTCATATGCCAGATTGTATAAGAGAGAACCCACTCTTCCATTCAGATTCGAGACAAGACTTTGAGTTCTTACAAAGTGCCAGGCACTATAAATGTGATCTGGTGTGATTTCCAACAGGCATGAACTTAACTTCTAACATGGTCTCCACTGACTTCTGCATCCCCTCTAACCACCCAAACACTGATAGACTTTAAAAAACAATCTACTTATATATATTCAAACATGGTAAGACTTTTTAAAATCTTTTTGGTGTGCATGGGCGCATGTGGTGTGTGTGTGTGTGT
The DNA here is from genome assembly GCF_021556685.1 of Rattus norvegicus. Classification (NCBI taxonomy): domain Eukaryota; kingdom Metazoa; phylum Chordata; class Mammalia; order Rodentia; family Muridae; genus Rattus; species Rattus norvegicus. Next base: position 40,593,126 of record NC_141546.1, on the reverse strand, counting down.
GTGTGTGTGTGTGTGAGAGAGAGAGAGAGAGAGAGAGAGAGAGAGAGAGAGAGAGAGGGAGGGAGAGAGATGCTATTTGACCTGGCATTGAAGAGCACATGTTATTCATTTGCATGGAAATCCATAAGCACACACAAGGGACCAAATAGATGGCTCACTGAGAAAAATGTTTGCTCCCAAGTGTGAGGACCAGAGTTTGATCTGTGGGACCTACATGGCCGAAGGAAAGAACTGACGCTTGCAAACCATCCTCTGACTTCCACATGCAGTACATGTGGCATATGCACTCCCAACATACATGCACAAAAACAGATAGGTAGACAGACACACAGACAGATGACAGATAAGATGTGATAAATACAGCCATGTTTGGCCACGCCTTCTGATTTAGGGGTGTATCCATAGATCAACGTCTACTTATTTTCCTCCCTCATATCTTGATGAGATGCTTGAGAACGTACCTTCGTTTCAGATGACAGCTTGAAAGAATCCTGTTGGAAAGAGTTCCGCGAGTCTGATTTTCAGCCCCTGACTGAAAGTTTTATAAAGCCCCATTAGACTTTTCTGTATTAGCACCTAGAGGTATTAGCTGATTGGACAATCAATTTTCTTGGGTCACATAGAGGTATTTGAGCATCCTTATGTTTGTTTCCTAGTAGAAAGGCATTTGTGCCTCTGTGTGTGTGTGTGTGTGTGTGTGTGTGTGTGTGTGTGTGTGTGTGTTGTTCCTCAGACAGCAGCCAGCTTGGTTTTTGGGGATCTCTCATTGACCTGTTACTCACTAATTAGGCTGGTTTGACAGACCAGTGAGCCCCAGGGATCTACCTGCTCCTGTCTCCCCAGTGCTGGGTTTCCACACCACCACACCCAGCTTTGGGCATAGCTTTTCAGATTCGACTCTGGTCCTCATGATTGTGAGGCAAGTATTTCACTGGCTGAGACACTGCATGGCTCACCTAGGGGAGACCTTATACTGAGAAAAAAAGATGGATGTGTCACTGAGTGGGTGACTGAGGACCCATGTCTTTCAGCACCGTCCCTGTGGCATAGAGGCACATTCCGAGCTGGACAATTCACAGGAGTGAATCTCATTTATTATTTTCAAGTCAATAAGTATCTCATACATTCCAAGACCTCAAACACCCTCTTTGTCAAACACCCTAACTTCAAAGTGAAGAATTAAGCAAAAGAAGAATAATCTTAAGGACTTACATTGGATGTATTTGGAGGGGGAGGTGAAACAAAAAAACCTATTTTGATGATCAGGCATTTAAAAAAAATGCCAAAATTACATTAGCCCAACTTTTAAAAGTGACTTCATTAACTCCCTGAAATTGCACACGCATTAATAGGGTTTTTATTATTAATTCTTCTCATTTGTTTATACTCGGCTTTGAAAGGGGTCTTATTATTTCCGAGAGTCTAGCTATGCATTGATGAGTCTCATTAGGCGTAATGGAATCTGGCAATTTATCACTAAGATGAAGAGCCCTTCCCACGTAACCTTCATTTAGCCTGTATATCTAGAGGCACCTCCTTGGCATCCATCAAAGGCACAGGGCGGTTCTCCAGATTTCAGTAACAGAATCTCTGCGTGGAGAAGCACACCCTTCCTGCTAGCTACGTGTCCACGAAGACTCAACTCGTTGGATTCAGGGCAGGTTGTTAAGAGTTTGTGGAGTCCAGTCATTTCACTAAATGCAACCTCACCTTTTCTATCTTTCCTTTCCCAAGCCTTCTCTGGTCATGTTTCCAAACGGGAGCCTCATTCTGCTGGGAGGACTGTCAGAAGTCAATGCCCTCCGTGAATGCTAAGCAGCCCTTCTTTGTTGTGAAGGAAGCGTTAGCCACCTATGGTCTCCTGGCCTTCTCCCTTCATGACTAATAGGATTTGAAATCTCATCAAGGTCTGCAGAGTTAGCACAAAAGCATAGCAGTTAAGCCTGAAGTGGATTTGGGTGTCCTCTGACCTCGCAGATGACATTCAAAACGCCGTCTGCTTAAAGGTTCCAAGCAGTGACACCACTGAGTGGGTTGCTCTTGACCCAAGCAACTTGTCTCTGCTAAGGCAGATGCAATAGGAACAAGTTTGAACAAACATTTTACTTTTAAATTTAAGACGTCTCTGGTGTTATTACTGTGTGTGTCTGATGCAGGAGGTGAAGGTGCGTGTGTCATAGCGCACCCGTGGAGGTCTGGGGACAATTTGGTAGATTCAGGTCTTTCCATCTGCCATGTAGGTACCAGGTTTGAACTTAGGGTCAGCCTTAGTGGCAGGTACATTTACCTGCTGAGCTATTTCTTAACCTTTTATAAGCATTCTATCTTTAAAGGCTATTTATTTTTTGTATGTGAATGCTTGCCCGCATTTATATATATATATATATATATATATATATATATATATACTAGCTATAGTGATATATATATATATATCTGAAGCATCAGCCTTGCTCCCAGTCTCCCCCATTATTTATAAATATATAAATATATATCTATCTATATCTCTATCTATCTATCTATCTATCTATCTATCTATCTATCTATCTATCTATCACTATAGCTAGTTTCCACAGTGACCAGGAAATGGTTTTGTATCCCCTGGATCTAGAGTTACAAGTGGTTGTGAACTGCTGTATAGGTGCTGAGACTGAACCCTGGTCCTCTGTAGGAACAGTAAGTGCTTTAAACCATTGAGCCACCTCTCCAGCCTCTGCCCACAAAAAGGTGAAAGAAGACACAGACATTAGAATTCCCTCTGATTCATTAGGTATTTAGAAATCGCATATCTCATTCAAAGATAAAGCCAAGGAAAACTTTTTAGTTCTGTTTAAGCCACTCAAAGAATTGGAAGGCCCTAGGTTTAAAGAGCCATTGATCTGGAGTGCACAATCGGGGTTCCGTGTTACCTCTGTGTTTTTTTATTTGAAGGCTGAACCATCCCTCAGCCCGACCTTGGCTTATTTTGAAGGTTGTTTTCTTTCCATTGGAATTGACTTCTGCTTCTTCCATACCTCAGACTGGCCTGTGTCTGGGAGCTTAATGGGGGAGACTGGGAGCAAGGCTGATGCTTCAGAGAGAATCAACAGGAAGTCTGGGCAGGATCTTGTTGCTTTTGTACTCTGGTCCAATAGGCCAGCCAGTGATGTTCCTTACCTAGAGGACCACTCTGGTCTCTTTTGTGAGCACGGAGCATCACTTACACTGCCTGCCGTTCAGGGATTGCTGTTTCAGGGTTATCCTTTCAAAACCTTGGAATCTGCATTGAAACTCAGCTTTTTCATATGTAACACTTTCTCTCAGTTTTTTCCCTGTTTGTTGTGGTAAAGACTGTTGTGAGATACAGTTTCATTAAGTAGCTCAGACTGGTCTCAAACTCACAGTAATCTCACATGTTAAAAAAGATATTATCTGAGCATAGTGGCACGCTGTAATCCCAACACTCGGGACATAGAGGCAGGCAGGTCTCGTGAGTTCAAGTCCAGCCTGGTTGATAGAGTTCTAGGACATCAAGGACTGTTACACAGGGAAGCCCTGTTTTGAAAAAGCAACACACACACACACACACACACACACACACACACACACACAAAAATACTCTGTGTGAATAAATGTCTTGCCTTGCATGTATGTCTGAGAACAGATGCATGCAGTGCCCACAAAGGCCAGAAGAGGGAGTCACATTTTCCAGAACTGCAGCTAGGAAAGGTTATAAACCACCACATGGGTGCTTTGGACTGAATCTGGTTAGTGCAAGGGCAACGAGGACTCTTAAGCACTGAGCCATCTCCCCAGCTCCTTAAGTGCTTCTGGTAATACATTTTACCACAGGAATGAGAAAATGAACACATGTGGGTGTGCGCATTAGAACTCTCACAACAGTATCAGATGCTTCTCTCAAAGCAAAGCACCAGCTACACTCAGGAAACAAAATTTCTCACAGTCTCATTTAAGAGTCAGTAAGAAATATTTAGAGAGATGGCTACGTGGTTAAGAACCCTTTCTGCTCCAGCGGAGTACCAAAGTTCTGTTCCTAGCACCTACACCAGGCAGTTCACAACCATTTAACTCCAGCTCTAAGGGTCCGGTTCCTGTTTCTGGCTTCCACAGACATCTGCGCTCATGTGGTGTGCATACACGTGTGCATAAAATAAATCTGAAATAGGAATTAGTTAGCAAGTATTTTCCCATCAGCTGTCCATCAATACTTACCTGCCATATTATATTTTTAAGTTATAAAGAGGTTTGTAGATGTATGTTTATTTGTTGATATTCGATTCAAGTATCGGACTCTAGACACGGATATTTAAACGAGTTCTTGAAAACACTTCTACACTGATCTGCTTCGCTTTCTGCTCTTGAGAGGGGTCACAGAATGACAGTTGTGCCTCGAACTGAGTGTCACTGTTAGAAAGTAGGCTTGCTTAGTTATTTCTCGCTGTTCTGGGGTTCTCGTTTGTGAGATGAATCGCTCATCTCCCCCTGTTCTGAGTATTTCTCTTAACCATGACAGACAGGGAGGGGTCAATAAGCAAGATGAGACTATGCCTCTCAATAAGGTGTTTTTGCAGAAACATTGCCAGTGCACATCCTATGAGGGCATCTTAGTGCTGGGAGGTGCACTGGAGGCCTTTAATAACTAAAGCTTTTTGCCATGGTGACTAAAACTTAGAGCAAATGCTTTTCCAAACAGAAAAAAAGCTGTAGTGTTCAAGCTGTATTTATCTAATAAGAAAATTAAGAGCAAAAAAGTATAAATTTGCAAAAGAAATTGAAGTCCAATCAGTCGATAAAAATGGAGTCTCTATGGCCTCAGTCAGTATATCTGCTTAAGAATGGTCATCTTCGGGGTTGGGGATTTAGCTCAGTGGTAGAGCGCTTGCCTAGCAAGCGCAAGGCCCTGGGTTCGGTCCCCAGCTCCGAAAAAAAAAAAAAAAAGAAAAAATGAAGAATGGTCATCTTCTCTTCTCTGGCTTCACAAATAGCTCATTGTGTTTAGTTGCAAGTTTAGCTTTGGCTCTACCCTGAGCCACCTGCAAGAAGAACTCTCCTCAGCTTCATGGCATTCCCATCTTCCCATTGGCGTGTAGATAGAATTAATGTGCTTTTAAACTGACTGAATATAAAGGTGAGATCCTAGAAGAATCTTCCCAAGTACCCATCATGTGATAAGCCTGAATCATAGGTAGACATCCATGTCAGGCCTGATGCACAGTAGATCCTGATTCAGTATTAGGGGCATACATTGTTTCGTGTGGATCTGAACATTGCCATGGCTACTCAGTGTTCAGATACACATGAAACAATGTATTTCAGCTGCATGCTTCCCCAGCCAAGAGGGATGCAGGACCAAGAGCCTTGGAAAGTCTGCTTCAACAGTGTAACGGTTGGAGAAGCAGTCAGAATCAATGCCATTATTTTTGGTAATAGTTAATAACAGGAATAGTTAAGTAGTTGAAAGTAATTTGAATGTATTTGCAGCAGTTGCTGGGCTCTTTCTCTCCCTCTTCCTCCCCCTTCCTCTGTGTGTATGTTAGAGTTAGGTTATCTCCAGCTTTCTGACGTTTCAGTTTGATAAAGCAGACAGTAAGAAACATTTTCCTTACAACCCCCCAGCTGTGGTGCGTTGTCATTACATCACAGAAATGGTCAAAAGCACATAGTCTCAGTATGAAGAAATATTGAGCAAACTCAAATTGAGTGAAGTACAAAATAAGCAACATGTTTCCCTCTACTCTCCTTCCCCCCCCCCCGCACTCTCTTTCCTTTTCATAATCCTTCCCCCTATAATTCTGTTTCTTCCTTCTTCCTTTCTTCTTTGGTACCAAGGGTTGAATCCAGGGCCTTGTTCATGCCCTGCTGAGTTAACACCTTCATAGCATTAGTGTGAAGACCATAGCATTTGTCTTTGGATGGAGAGAACAGTTTCAAGAGCCGCCTTATCCCTGTGCAGCATACGCTAGTGTGTGAAGACCTTGCCCACACATCATCTCAGCAAATGCCTTCTGAAGCCCTTTGTTGTGTTCGCCAGTTCCTTTTATTGCAGATGAGTGCAATTGGGAAGTCAGAGTGGTGACGACACTCTAGTTTATGTAACTCATAAAGGATTTGACAAAGTCTTCTGTAAACAGCCAAGCGGTAAATATTTTAGCTTTGTGCACCGTATAGTCTCTGTTCCCACTACTTAACTCTGTTGTGACAGTACAAAGGGAGGTAGAGAAAATAAGTCAACAATGCGACTGTATGCCAACAAAACTTTATTTAAGTGGGCAGTGGGTTGAACTTGTGGAATGATTTAACCAGCCAGTGACAGTAATTTCTCAACCACAGATTTCTGAGCCCAAAGCTAAGGATACTTTGTAGCAATGCACCAGCACTCCTGTTGGGCACAGAACCCCAGGGTACACCTTGGGCCAAGTTTGATCCCAAGCCTAGAATACATTTTTTAAAAGGTAAAAATACTAGTAAACAAAAGCTAACTTATGAAATACCTAGCAGAATTGGAGATTCACAATTTAGTCAAAACATATACCTAAGGGTCAGCCCATTTTTGTTTCTGTTTGTCTCTTTCCTTGTGTATGTGTTTGTGCATATGTATCTGTGCATGTGTTTGTGTGTGCATATGTGTGCATGCACAGAAGCCAGAGGTCATTGTCACACATCTCCCGTTATTGTTCTCTGTCGTGTTCTTTGAGGAATGCCCAACATGCTTTCACTGAACTTAGAGCTCTAATTCAGCTGTGTAGCTCTGTGGATCTGCCTGTCTCTGCTTCCTGGCAATGAGGTTTCTGATACACACCATTATGTTGGTTTTTGTTTGGTGGTGGTTGTCGTTTGGTTGGTATTTTTTTGTTGTGGTTGTTTGTTTGTTGTTGTTGTTTATTGGGGACTAAGGGTTCAGACTCACGCTTGCCGTGACAGGTATTTTGTAGAGCCATCAGTTCAGTCCATCTTTGGAGTTTTTCTTAGCAAGCGTCTGTAACTCCAGCTGAATATGAGGTTTTGATATTCCTACAAGCTTGCTTTAAAACATCTAGGTGTATTGTTTGAGGGCTAAGGCAATTAGACTAAAAACTGATTTGTAACATAAATACAGCTATTGACATTGATTTGGGAGGGAAAACCTCCTGAAATACCCTTAAAAAGAAAAACCCAGCAGGTTTGTCTGCTTTCCTGATGGGGTCACAGTAACTCATTCTGCTTCCCCAGAGACTGCGAACAAAGCTTCCTCAGGGGGCCTCTCAGATCCTGCCTTGGCCCTGGGTGGGATTTACTGCTGAGACCCTGGTTAATACAATGCAGCTTGCTGGGCTCCCTGGGGACCCCCCACTTATCTCAGACGCCATGTCCTCTTCATTTGGCACAGAGATCATTGGCTTGATAGTCAGGGTGGATGAAATCCTGCCTTGAATGGTTGTTTGTCCTTCCGCTGCTGCTCACCCACGTCCTTCCCTTTGGGCAGTATTCAGCTCCAGCCTCTCTCTCTCTGCCTGGCTGCAAACACAGACTTCACATCCCCCTTCTCATAGATTTCACTGGGTTTGGGGAACCTTGTGTTGCTCTGGCTTTTGATGCAGAGTTCGATTGCCCACTTTAAGCTTCTCTCTGTGCCTTGATTATTGTCCCTCCTTTCCATGTACTCTGTTTCCTTTCAGTCCAGAACCTGAAATAATGTACTAATGCCACAGGATAAAGTAAAAAAATCCAAACTTATGACGCAGATTCCTTATAACAGATGCTTGTTTGCCAAGTTATTGCTAGACTTACATTATTTGTAATGGACATGTGTGTATGTGTATGTGTGTGTATGGGTGTCTGTGTATGTGTGTGTGTTTAAGTGTTGTGTGGGTGGGAGTTTGTGTGTGAATATTTTAATGATTTTTGACTACTAGGAGTAGGTCTCCTGTATGTAGTAGTGCACACTTACCCCTGGAGGCCTGAAGAGGTTATCAGATCCCCCCAGAGTAGGAGTTACAGGTAGTTGTGAACCACCCAGTGTTGATGCTGGGAGTCAAAAATGGCTCAAGAACATAATTGCTCTTAACAGCCGAGCCACCTCCAGCCTTCCTACAGGACACTTTTGAAAAGGATGACAACTGGACTCAAGTCTTCATCGCCTAGGAAAAGATTCGAAAGTCCAAACATCCCTAAAATCTATCACCAACTATACGATATATAGAGACTATGCCATAATTTATGCTATAATTTGATTACACTGAATATGTTACAGGTTGTAACTTGGAAATGTAACTATGTAAATGTACTATGTTAACTATGTATATGTAAACAAATACATGTCCACACATAATTTTACCACTACTACATACAGAAAACCAACTCCTAGTAGTCAAAATCATTAAAATATTCACACACAAACTCCCACCCACACAACACTCAAACATACACACACGTACACAGGCACCCATACACAAACACATACACATACACACATGTCCATTACAAATAATGTAAGTCTAGCGTGCATGCACACACACACACACACACACACACACACACACATACACACATATAGAGTTAAGAAAATAAGAACTTTAAGCAGTTCTTTATAAATCATGAGAAATTACACTGACCGCCACAAAATGCTTTGCATTAGCAGAAAATTCAGACAGTTTTCAGGTTAAATTACTTGTGAAGTGACTTCTGTGCAGAGATATTCAAATATATGCAGCCGGTTATTATCCCAGAGAACATGTAGGCATACTCACATACAAAAAGCTTAAAAAGGGATTCCTGAGTCATGAATGTGAATTATCTCAAACACAATGAATTTTCCTCATGACAGATCATGTAGAATTGCCATAGCAACCTCACATAATTACGCATACAGTTTCAGCAGAGTAGCCAAACAGAGAATAGAAACAAGTGTAAAGAGCTGTGGGTAAGTGACGTGTAGGGATTCACAGCACACAGGACGGTGTAAGGTAAACAGTTCTAGGATGTGAGAGATGGGAAAGGGCAACCGATTGCTGGATTCTAGGGAGCTCTGATGGAGTCAGGGCACGATCCGGACACTGGAGGCTGAGAGCCACCACACCTGATAACACTTAGGTACGTTTTGGGGCCCCTTTGCTAAAGGAGCGTCAACCACAAATTGTTTCATTTTGCAGTTTATGACAGCTGTTGGCAAGTCTGTCTAAAAGACATGGTGATATAGGATGTTGAAATAGAAACATTTTATTTTTGGGGGTTTTGAATTTCTAGAACTGCTAGAGCTCCTAAGTTTTATATATAAAAAAATAGATAAAAAAATAGAGGTACTTCCAAATACGTACTTATCAAACTTCCGATTATTGGTGGACAACTCAGAGGCTTTAAAACAAATAGCATTTGCAGTTGAGTTAACTGTGCATGCTTGCACAGGCATGCCCGTGTCCCAGGATGCATATGCAGGTCAGAGAACAACTGTCTGGGGGCAGCACTCACTTCCCATCTTGTCCAGTCAAGGCCTCTCTTGCTTCTGTTGAGGTGCTGTCTACTGCAGGCTAGCTGGCCTATGAGCCTTCCTCTGAGTCTCCTGTGTCTGCTGCCCAGCTCTATAGGAGTGCTGGATTACAGATATATTCTGTCTCATGTAGCGTTTGAAATATGGGTTCTGGGGATTAACTTTAGATCTTAAGGCCCTCAGATTTACGTTGCAAATTTTACCCACTGAGGCATCTTCCTGACCCCCTTAAATAAATACTTTTTTATAAAAAGTATTTATATAAGTTTACACATCAAGTTAACTCGTGCCTAAGTATTTTCCCAACATGAGTTCCTGACTTAGTGTAATTTGTCACTGTCTCAATGTCAGTCATATAGATTTGGTGACAGCCATTGTAGATGAGATATGGAATGGCTCCCAAACGCTCATGTGTTGAAAGCTTGGACCCCAGCATATGGCACTGTTGGAGGTGGCCAAAGCTTTTAGAGGCAGGAACCGATCTGATGGGAAGAAGTTAGGTCATCAGAGGTGTGTTCTTGAATGGGAAACCCTGGCTTCTTGCTTTTTTTCCTCCTCTTTGCCTTCTGGCCAGCAGGACTTGAGTAGTTTACCATGGTGTATGTGTCACCAGGATGGAATGCCTCATTGCTCTCCTGAAAGCAGCTAAAGCAGGTGACCATGGACTGAAGTCTCTCGACACTATAAGGCAAAGCACACCTCTCCACCTTTATGATTTCTCTCAGGAATTTCTCACAATGCCAGCAAATTAACTAACAAGATTTTACTTTCTGCTGGGATAGATACTCTGGCAAGGGGCAACATGGGGAGGAAGAACAGCATTGATTTACTTCCAAATTATCCTCTATCGTCGTGGGAAACCAAGACAAGGACTTGAAGCACCACACCCAGTGGAGAGGAGAGAGGGTCGTTGCCTGCCTGCCACTACTTGCTGTGTTTTCTCCCTTTCAATCCAGGGCCCATGTATTGGTTGCACTTACACTCAGGTGGGACCTCTCAGCTTAACTAACATTCTAGATGAGCCCCATGGATCTGTCTGATACAGATGGCTTCTCAAGTGAGACTTTCTCCTTAGATGACATAAACATCCGAAACCATTACACATACCCAGACATTCTCGAAAGGCATTCCTGTCCTGTTAATTTGAAAGAGTATAGATTAGTTTGATAATTTATGTGAGAAAAGAGAGGACAATTATTTCTGGAAATTTCAAGACCACAGCACAAACCACAACACTGAGTGACTAGGTGGTGTTGATGACCAAGAAAATAAGGAAATGTTTGATAGTTTGCCTCAATACACACACAGTGTGTGTGTGTGTGTGTGTGTGTGTGTGTGTGTGTGTGTGTGTGTGTGTATACCAAATACTAACAGGGCAGTTTGATGTTGGATCATACCAGAGAGACTTTCTGTGTATGTGATGGGTCTCATGTTGCCCAGCTCTCTATATAGGTGAGGATATCTTTGAACTCCTGATCCTCCCACAGCAAGTCCTGAGATTGTGGTCATGTTGCCCTTGACTGGTTTATTCTCTGCTGTGGATGGAACCCAGGACTTGATTGATGTTAACCAGGCACTTTGCTAACTGAGCCACCTCTTGAGCCCCCAGAGGGGCATTATAGAGAAGATTTTGGACAAGTCTCACTAAACTTTTCATTTGTAATACAATTTTACCTTAGAATTTTTATAAAATCCTGGATATATGCATATAAAATAGGTACATATTAAGCATTCATTGATAATAAGTAACCACAAATCAAATTATTTTGTTTTTAGGATCAATACAATTTATTTTATTTATAATTTTAAAATAAATATAATTTAAATAAAATTAATATAATCTTACTGTTTATGAAAGTGACATGAATTTGCATACCAATGAGACAGCTGTGCTGTTCTATTTTATATGGGGAATTGAGTCTTGGATGGATACTTGATATCACAGAACTGAGAACATCATCAGTGCTTTTCAGAGTTTATCTACATTTCAATTTTATAATCAGATGCTGAGAATGCCACTTAGCATACAGACACAGGACAGAGTGGCAGAAGTACATTTAGGACCATTTCTGAAATGCTTAGAAACTCTGTCCTAATCCCAGTTCAAGGTACACTTAGCGGTTATAATGAAACACAAGTCAGCAACTCAAATGGCAATTTCAAAAGTTAAACACTCTCACACAGTGTAATTTAAATACACAGTACTTTGACCCTTTAATACTGAGGAGTGACAGGAGGAATGTGTTAAGAATGCCTTTGTTTTCTGTAATTAATCTGCCATGTTCCCATAAGAGCAGGGGATATGGACACGCAGTGAAGGCACCTTGAAACATAGCATACAGTAGTCTCAAACATGAGGGAAGGAGCTGCAGGCTATGTTCATGGTGTTGTGTGGCGTGAAAGCATTCACTGTGCAGTGCACACACATGTTTTTAGAACCAAGGCTGCAGTGAAATCACATAATGTAATGTAGGGCCATACTGCAAACTACAACTGGAATCCATTAGCTTGATTTTTGAATTAATTTTTGATTGTTGCATGTTCAGAAACCCTTTAATGTTGCCAGCTGTTGTGACTCCCACATTCAGTTGCACAGCCCATATGAGGTAGGATCCTCATTTAAATCTATGTTCTAGAGAAAGCTTAAGGAAAGTCTCAGTCTCTCTCTCTCTCTCTCTCTCTCTCTCTCTCTCTCTCTCTCTCTCTCGTGTGTGTGTGTGTGTGTGTGTGTGTGTGTGTGTCTACTAAAGGGAATGAATACTAGGTGACTTTAGTTTTGGAGGAATATAGAATAAGCAGGAAAATCAGATCAAAATATGCCTTTTCATGTTTTATTTAAGTCATTTGTCTATTAAGCGATTGTGGAGAGCCTGTTGGTATAGAGGACACTTCTAATTTGGACTAACGCAGTGATGTGCAAATTTGGCATGAGTCTTCGCCTTGTAGAAATCACAGTCTAGCGGGAGGACATATTTTAGAGCAATGAATGTTCCTGTCTTTAACCAATTAGTGCAAATATATCACCCAGTTCCGCTGAACTGGTTCTTGTTCTGCAAGTTGTTCAAGAATCTTTGTTCCTTCTTAGAAAGAGATGGTTCGGCAGCTAAGAGCATTGCTACTCTTCTGATTCCCAGTACCTACATGGCCGCTAACGACCTTCTGTGACTCCAGGTCCCAGGGGAGCCACTGCCCTTTTCCTGGCCTCTTTGAGTAATGCATATACTTGGTGTAATACATATATGCAGGCAAAACACTGCACACATTTTTTTAAAATCTCAAAAAGGAGTGAAGGAAAGAAAATAAAAGAAAGGAAAGCAAGAAAAAGAAAGAAAGATTTTAGCTCCAGGGGATTTCCCAGCTTCCCACCTGCCCAGCTGTCTTTGAATTCCACGACAGAGATGGCTGAAAATGATTCCGTCTTTCTGAGTTCCCTATTGCATAATTTAAAACCCTTTTCGATATAATGTACACATTGAGTTATTGTATGACACATAAAACTATATCATCATATAAAATGATAATATTCAAAGTCTAATTTCAGTGTGAAACCATATTTCTACAGAAGTCTGAACATAAGCTCTCAGTCCTGCATGGATGGCCTTCCGGTTTATTGGGTTTCAGACTCCCTGAAAATGCCAGTTTAGGGCTGGGCAGATGGCTCAG